>NW_027412596.1:40810-640810 GCF_025532065.1 Leptinotarsa decemlineata | reverse complement strand
GGAATGATGTCTTCTCTACTCTCGAATCTCAAAATCATACCGGCTTGCCGCACTAAGGCAGAAATCTTAGCCGCACAGATGCAGAAGGCTGTCATTCTTGGCTCACTGCGTTTGCTCAGGGCACATGATTCTCGGACCCAATGATCACTTACCCCACGGTGTGGGGAGTGGTCATTGGTTGATTATGCTGGCGCGCCCTCCCGAATGTATCGGGGCTTCGGGGGATAGGGCCTGACCAGCGCACACTACGGTGAAAAAAAAAAAAAATAATAATGACTTTATTCATAAAAAAGAATAATTATAATCATACAAACAAATAATAGCTATGTTGAATGAAGTAAAATGGCAATAAGTGCAGAAGCACTTGTTTCGCCTAAAAAAGAAAACTTAAGACATACACACACAAATACATACAGACACTTCTTTTAAAATAATGTTAGGGCTATAAAATGACCAAATTGTAAACCTAGAAGGTGAACGATCAGAAGGGTGATATTTTTCAATTCATAATAGGTACTGTTGTAAAAAATTCAAAAAAATAATAACGCGCATTATACATTATATTATAAAACTGCTTTATACTTAAATGAATTGATGTTAATGATGTACATGCAAACATATGCATCATATGGGTTCAGGTATATAACAAACATAACACACAAATTTCAAATATTTTTTTTGTCAACAAGTTCAGCAAAAAAATTTCTTGGTTGAGATAATAAGAATAATCTTAATTTTTTCTTGAACAAATGAATAATTGTGATACTGCGCATTTCGTCGGGAATAGTATTGAACAGCTTAGGAGCAAGGTAATTGTATGAATGCTGGAAAATTGATTTTTGCGTTTGTGGAATAACGTGGTTATTTTTTTTACGGGTGTTGTATAAGTGAGTCGGAAGAGTGAAACATATGTTCTTGTAATAAGCTATGACAATATTATAGTAAAACAGTTGGCGGATATCGAAAACTTTAGCTTCGGAATACAATGATTCTGTTGAATAATGTGGTGTTTTTGATAGTATCCATTTCAGGAACCTGTTTTGGAGCACCTCAAGTGGACGAAGGTGTATATGGAATGTTCCACCCCAGCAAGCGATTCCATAGCTCAGATGACTCGCCACGAGTGCGTGATATAGAATTTTGAGATCAGAGTATGTCAGTATTTTCAACAAATATTTGAATTTGTATAGTATACAACGTAACTTATTACAGATATTATATTGAATATGTGCCTTCCACTTGAGATGTGAATCAATTATCACACCTAGATATTCCACTTTTGATTCGGGAAGTATTACATGTTGTTCAATCTTCAATTGTGAAAAAGAAGGATTACTGAAATTATTGCAACTGAAGGGTAGATAATGAATTTTATCGAAATTTACTGTCAACAATCGATGTTCAAGCCAATTTTTTATTGATCCGAGATAAGTTTCAACACAACTTTTCAGTTCCTCCCAGCCATTCGCCTTGTAGAAAATAGCCGTATCGTCTGCAAAACCTAATATTTTACCTTTGTTTTCGATAGAGTACAGTCCATTCACATATATGTTGAAAAGGATTGGTCCTAAAACCGTGCCTTGGGAAACCCCAATAACAGTTTTTCGCGTGTCACTCGCGTCATCAATTCTCACATACTGGAATCTATCAGTGAGGTAACTTCTGAACAAATTCAAAGTTTTGCCTCTTATACCAATATCCTCCAAGGATTTCAATAGAACGTCATAGTCAACTGTGTCGAATGCCTTCGACAAGTCGATGAATACGCATAAGCATGGTTTATTTTCATTAAGAGCTGATGATATATCTGTGATGAGAGCTATGATTGCGTCCTGAGTGGATACTTTTTCGCGAAACCCAAACTGACGATTAGATATTATGTTATATTTCGAGACGTACGATGTTAACCTTTTTTTAAGGATTTTTTCAAAAACTTTGTTCAGGTGTATAGTAAGGGAAATGGGTCTGTAATTTGTAACCACTGTCTCATCGCCGTTCTTGAATAAAGGAATAACTATTGTTTTTTTTAGTGCTGTTGGCCAGAAACCTGTATCCATACACCTATTGAAAATGAATGCCCAAGGGTCCTCGATATACAAGGAAATGGATTTCAACGTTTCAGTGGATTTTTTTGGCTTTACATCTTTGATAACCTCTTTGATCTCATTTCTGTTGGTAGGAAGAAGTACAAAAGAATTTGGTACAGTTTTAGGGAAATATAGGAAATTTGGGTTTTTTTTTATCTTATCTGCCATTTTTTTTCCTAAGGTGGAATATATAAAGTTGAATTCATTGGCGATTGCATGTTTATCTGTTACAGTACCATCCTCTTCAGTTTTTATTTGAGTAATGGGGCGTTTCGTTTTATGTGTGTTGCTTACTTCTTTTACAACTTCCCATAAGCATTTAGAGTCTGTCGAGTTCATTTTAATTTTTTTCTGATAATAGTCATACTTTGCTCTTCTTATTGAATTTGTTAGTTTATTCTGATATACTCTAAGATCATTCCTCAACTGCATATTCATCGGATTCGAACGTACGCGTTTGAAAAGTTCATTTTTTGTATTAACTGATTTCACTAAACCATTTGTAATCCATGGCGCTATCTTTGTGTTTTTTCTTTTAGGTCTTATTTGAACTGTACATAGCTCTATGGCATTATTGATGATATTGAGGAAACTGTTCATAGCATAATCTGCTGAGGGAGCATTAAAGACAACCTCCCATGATATGTTTTCCATATTTTTTCTTAACTCGGATTGTTTAATGTGCGTCATCGTCTTTTGCGTGATTTTTTTATTGCATTGAGGAGTATCGAATATCATTTGAATCGCAGTTGAAAAATGATCGGTGATATCAGTTCGAATTACCATAGCAAAAACTCTTTAAAGCAGTAGGGGAACTGCTCCTTGCATTCGAGTCGGGTTATTAATAGCGGAAACATAGCCAAACTCACTCAGGATATTCAAACATTCATCAGTCACATCGTTATTTCTCAAAATATCAATGTTGATGTCGCCTAAAAATATGAAATAGGAAGCTGTATCAGAAGAACAAGTTTGTAAATATGTATATAAGTCCCTACTGAAGTCGTAAGGGTTGTAGATGGGGGTCGATAAATTGCAAATAAATATATATAAGTATTTCCGAATTCAACTTTCAACTCGATAGCTTTAATATGGTTTATCTTTACTATTTTATGGTAATAATTGAGGTGGGATCGAATATAAATCACTACTCCGTCATTTTGGTTTAAATCATCTTCGCTATATAGCATATCATATCCTGGAATGCCATACAGTTCGGGATTTTTCAACACCCATGTTTCTGTTAAAGCCACACAATCTATATCAGAATTCAAACCGCTGAGGAAAACTTTAAATTCATCGAGATTCTTATTTAGGCTGCGAATATTGTTATGAAGTATTTTGAAATTGCATGAATTTTTGTTGACGTCCAAAATATTCTCACATTCATTGTAGTTTTGAAGGGTGAAAGTTTCGATCATATCTACATTGAAATCACGGATGTATTGATCCATTGAGGAAAGGAAAGAGCTGAGGTAAATTCATTAACTAAAAGATTATGATTACACAGATAACCTGCGATTAAAAATGCAACCTATCGATCATGAACTTAAAAAAATGGAATGATTGTATTCACTGTAGAAGAGCTATCGTGGATAATTAATTGATGAGTCAGAAGAAAAAATCTGCATCGATAATTGAAAGTTATTCTTTTTTTTTGTGAGTTTGATCGTAATCTAATGGTTTTGTCAGCTTTCAGAATTTTCTTTGTGTTACCGCTAGATTTTGGAGTGTTGTTCAGTTGATTACTTGTTTTAGTGTCTTTGAAGTTTTTTGGTATTTGAATTTTATCTTCCAAGTGTAATAGCGGTGGCTGAGTTGGGATGGCTGGCGTGCTATTACACTTTCTCTCTGTTTCTTGCTCCGCTTCTTGTAATTCTTGTAGTGAGAATACCTTATCTTCTATAACTAAATTACTCCCTTTGATGAAGCACCTCTTGCCGTTGCGTCTCTCTTGGAGAAGATACTCCTTCAGTGAAAAAATTCTCTGCGCTGCTGATCAGTTAAATCGTGAGCTATAGAAAATTCGCTTCCTTAAAGTTTTTTACTATTTTTTATAATTTCAGTTTTTTTGATGTGAGACAAAAATTCAATTTTCACAGGAGGCTTCTCTTTTTTTCCAAGACAATAAAAGTTGTTCAAGTCTGATTCTTTCACTTCGACTTCCACCTGTTTACTGAGTTCACTGCAAATGAATTTAAATGTAATATTTTCGTTAGGTGTGGACCACCCAAATACAATAAAATTGTTTCGTTTTTCGTTCCGTTCTAATTTCTCCTATTTTCCTTTCAGGAACGAAATCTCGTCTTCGAGTTGTTGAACTCTAAACTTGAGATCCTCAATTTTGAGCAAAATTTTTGCCTCGCTCGCTTCAATGCTGTTCTTCAACTTTATTTTAGTTTTTCTAATTTCCTCTAAAATCAGTTGTGTTTTATCATCCATAATTTACGATTTGAAAATCCGAACGGTGAAATTGGGTATTCTGCTGGCTTTCGAATTATGGTGGGATAGTGCCCCAGCCGTAATCCTTATCATAAAATTTTCAGGACGGATCGTAAACAATGTGATTGCCCACAGTTTTTGAAGAAAATATGGTTTTATACTCACATTTAATATGAAGTTTGTATTCACATTCACTTCACCAAAGCTAATTCACTGTTTTGAAGAATTAATTTTTGTTCTGTTTGGAGTTAAATGCAGTAGGTTAAGAGAGAAGAATTAAACGTTGTTTCACTATTCCACCAATCTTCACCTTCCTACAACTTATTTCGCAAAAATTTAAAACACCAGAAAAAATTATGCCAAAAATGATGCAAAGTTGATACAGTTTTTAAAAACAGATAAATATTTCACTTTATTTCTACTTTTTGCGAAATAGCTTGATACATAAGCATAATTAAAAAACAATACCAATGAAAAGTCAATAATTTATTCTTTACTGCACTTTTCAAACAGTTAAACTTTGATTTACTAATTACGAAAATTTACAACGAAATTAAACTGAGGGTACTGTGGAAACAATTGAACTGAACTGAATGAGCAAAATATTTTATTGTCATATGACATTTGTTGAACAACTCAAAATAGTGTTTATCAGTTTTAGATTTGAAATAGTTTATTCGTTGCCTAGTGTGTTGTTAAAAATGCTGAATCTTCAAGAGAAAATTGAAATCGTTTTAATATGCGGCGAGAATACCGGTCACCGACAAGTAGCTGATATTTTCAATGCCAGACATCCTGCAAGAAATATTCATCAGTCAACAGTTAGTAGGATAATAGCTAAGTTTAAATCTACTGACTCGATTGAGAGTAATTTTATAAAATAACATCAGCCTTCTAGACATACTGAAGAAGTGGAATTTGAAATATGTTTGGATGTCGTAGAACATAAAAAAACAAGTATTCAAGATATTGAAGATAGAACAGATGTTAACCGAGAGAGTGTACGACGTCTTTTACACAAAAATAAATTTACGCCTTATAAACCGAAATTTATTAATACATTAAAAGAAAGGGACTTCGATATGCGCTTGTATTTTTCTTTTTGGTTTCAAGGGAAAAAAAAAAGAAAATTATCATTCTCCTTATCAAATTTTATGGACAGATGAAGCGACCTTCTCTTCAAATGGCGTTGTGAGCTCGCAAAACTGCAGGTGGTGGGCAAAAGAAAACCCACATTTCGTAATCGAATGTCGAGATCAATATTCGTTCAAGACGAACGTATGGTGTGGCATATTAAACGATCAAATCATAGGATCCTACTTTTTTAGACATAATTTGAATCCTGCGGACTACCTACACTTTGTGAATACCGAACTATCTGAAGTTTTGGATAATATGCCCCTTCAAGTAAGAAATGTTGTGTGGTATCAGTGTGATGGTGCACCTATTCATACTACAAGGGTGGTAAAAGAGCGTCTTTTGGAAATATTTAGGGGCAAAGTAATCAGTCGCAATATGGAACACTTTTGGCCGCCTAGATCTCCTGATATAACCTCACTAGATTTTTTCTTGTGGGGTTACTTAAAACAAAAGGTGTATAAGCAAAGACCTTTTCAAGATATAAACCATTCAGAGGCAGTTATTCGGGAATGTGTTGTAAGCACGAAACCCCGTAGTATAAAGAATGCAGTTAAAGATGTTTTAAAAAGGACAATTGATTGTATTGAACGTGGTGGAAGGCACACCGAAATGTGACTTTTTATTTTGTATTTCTATTGGTATTTACATGGTTTAGGCATATATTTCGATTTGATTTAGTGTTCTTGATTTGAATTATAACTTTATTTTAACAGATGTTTGTTAGAATTTTTTACAGTTTTTACGGTAATTAGTTAATCAAAGTTCAACTGTTTGAAAAGTGCAGTAAAGAATAAATCATTGACTTTTCATTGATATGGGTTTTTAATTATGCTTATGTATCGAGCTATTTCGCAAAAAGTAGAAATAAAGAGGAATATTTATCTGTTTTTAAAAACTTTATCAACTTTGCTTCATTATGACATAATTTTTTCTGGTATTTTAAATTTTTGCGGAATAAGTTGTATTTAGGATTGCAATTGGTAGGAAAAATGCGTTGGAAAGATGAGCTAGGTATGAAGCACTAACTTTGTTGAGGTTTGGCTAAATTTGAGAAATCGGCAAATGTCAAATTTTCGAAAAACTGTAAAAAAACTAAATTTGTACAAGAGAGCTAAAAATTGGTATGTGGGTGAAAAATGAAAAAAACAATCATCTTTTCTCTTTACCGATTTTCGAAATTTCGAGCAATAACTGCTTTTCTGAACATTTTTTGGAAAAAATGTCAAATTTGACAGGGAAGAAAAATCACTTGATCCGTCATATGCATGTCATTTGGCATCATTTCCAAAGCACAACCTGATGTTGATATCAAAAGTTGCTTGAAGAGATGAACAAAAAAAAATCCCATTTGATGCGGACTTTATGTGTGACACTGTATATATAAATAGATGAGTACTTTTTGATCATTCCCATATTGATTTCAATTTAAGAGCCACCGGTAGACAGCTGTTTCAGCCTATTGGGCATCGTCAGTACCGGGCAGGCGGTCCTCGATTGAAGACAAAATGAGAAAAACCAAGAAAGTACTTGATAAAAAAATAGCTGCGTTAACGCAAGCGAAACATAAGTGGAACCACCTATTGGTGTGACACTCAAGTCAACTTCCCAAATTTCTGCTACCGCAGTTGTCGGTTGATTGGTCAAACCACCAACACTGACATAAAAATTCGACAAGTTGACTTGGGTGTCACACCAATAGGTGGTTCCACTTATGTTTCGCTTGCGTTTACGCAGCTATTTTTTTTATCAAGTACTTTTTTGGTTTTTCTCATTTTGTCTTCAATCGAGGACCGCCTGCCCGGTACTGACGATGCCCAATAGGCTGAAACAGCTGTCTACCGGTGGCTCTTAAATTGAAATCAATATGGGAATGATCGAAAAGTACTTATCTATTTATTTTCTGAAGTCCCGAGTCTGGTTGAGATACGTGGACGACACCTTCATAAAATGAAACCATGGGAATGAAGAACTAGACATCTTCCTGAAGCACATCAACAACGTAAGTCCTAACATCACTTCCACAATGGAGAAGGGAGTCCACCACGAATTGCCATTCCTAGACGTCTTAGACGTATTGGTGAAGAGGACCGACACGGAATGGGAAATGTGAAATCTGTGTATCGAAAACCCACTCACGCAGAACAGTATCTCTACCAGAAATCGAACCACCATCAATCGACTGAGAGAGGAATCATCAAAACCCTACTAGACCGTGCTTTCGGGCTCTGTAATACAAAGGAAGGTTTCGAAAAGAGACTGGGTATCATCAAAATTGACCTTCAACGGAATGGTTACTCCAAAGTGATGGTGGAACAGGTTATAGCTGGAAGACAGCAAGAGCTCCACAAAAAAAAAGCCGCCATAACCAGTACTTGTACTTCCCTATAACAGAGGATTATCGGAAAGGATATGAAGGATTGGGTCCAAGTATAACATCAGAAACTGCTTCAGATATGGGGACATTATCCATAGTAGCCTCACAAAAACCAGGCCACCAAATACGGTCTGTGATTCCAAGAATTGCATTTACCGGATACTTTGCGAGAGCGGAAAATCATACATCGAATAAACTAAGAGGCCATTGAAAGTTCGCATTGCCGATCATAAGAAGCACACATATCGAGGAGAAACCAGCAAATCCCGTATAGCAGAGCACGTTTGGACTCATCTACATAACATCAAGTGGGATCAAGCTCAATTCATCCAAAAGGAACAACACTGGTTTAGGAGAAAATTCAAAGAAGCCACAAATATGTTGTCCAACAACGCTTTTAGCCAAGCTAGCGTAGGGCTAGCTTCCGCTAAAACCGATGAAGCAGAGAGGGGGAAAAAGGGAAGGTGAAAGCACTCGAATGACCTGTAAATAGTCAGATCTCGAAGAAATGAGTCCTATTGTCACCCGAAGACGATTGTGGATATTAACAATCGAAACGTCGTGAAGTAACTTGGTTCGGAATCATTTAATTTCAAATTTCCATTTCTTGTTAATATTCATCTCGTGTTGATAGTTTAATTTTTTAATTTTTTTGTTATTGTTTGTATTTTATTCAATTGTTATTTCAGTTTCTGTTTTGCTCAATATAATTGTTAGTTTTTCATCTAATCTTTTATAATTAATTATAATTTTTCACAGATTTTTTCGGTATTTCAAATCAATTTATATCATATTAGACAATGGAAGTCCGAACTAATGAAGCGCACCAAGAAACACTGTCAACTACCTTCAAACAAATAAATGGTTTTTCATATTCTTCAATATATGGAAATATTTTTTCCGCTGTTTCAGGTATACGTATACTCAGGCACCAACATATCAAGCAACTATGAGAAATATTATGTTACTCGACCAGTTCTGGTCTACAAAGGAAATGAATCTCGGTACACATTCAGCGTAGGTCTTGTCTCATACGACGGACAATATCGGTCTTTGTTAACGGATCCCATTGTGGCTGATGTTTATGGAGACATACATGAAATCAGCATCAATTGAGCAATTTTACTAGTTATGTATTTGTGATAATATTTTTCAATAAATGGTGAACAGTGATGAGTATTTGTTGATATGATAAAAAAAGCAATATTCTTAGTGTTCAACATGATCCGTAATCAGTATCGATTATTTTTTTCGACGCATAAACAAAATGAAATAGTCGCTTCCATTTCACATAATTCCTAAAACTTTGAGTATGAAAGAAATTTTTTCGAATTTATATTACCGTTTCCTTCTTCTGGAAATAATGTCTCATACAATGAGCTCAATTGATCGAAATGCGTGCAATCCCATGTTTTCCTATATTTCTTATAATTCAAAATGAAACTATGTGAACAGGTGCTTTGAATTTCAACAAATTATTTTACACTCAAGTCAAACCATTTGTTTTTCCCAATGCATGGGATCGACGACAAAGGCTTGCCAATTATCATATTATTTTCTAAACCCATATTAACCATTATATGCTTCTGTCTCCTGTATCTGTATTATCTGTCTGTTTCAATGCAATTGCTGTATCTGTTATGAACATTTCAAAACGGTTTTAAATAATTATTCTTGGTGTATATTTTGGTCCTTTGGACATTGTTGAAATTTCTTCTCTGTGAAACTCTACTTTGGTCAAGTCAATGATTCATTTGCTGAACTGGATATCTGGTTCGACTGATTCGTTTTGCATATGTTGTTGTTTCTGTATTAGTGCCCTAAGTTGAGTTCGGTACTTCCGGCATATAAAATTACTAAATTTAGACCTGATTTGGTCATAAAAATTGTAAAATTCTATCTGGTGGAGTTTATAAGTAGGTTCAGAGTGCAATTCCTTCAAATAGTATTGCCTTTTCTGCTGCTGGTGCTGTTAGTTTGAACCATATGTTCTGCGATGCTTGATGGAACTTCATTTTTAGTTTAAAGTATTATGGGGGTTGTCTAGCTGTACTTGCTTCTTTTAGTGAATTGATGGACGAAGCTGTTACTACGTGGAAGGAAATCATCATGAAAAATTAGCATTGGAACTTTCTATGTTTTTTACCATTTTTATCAGTTACAAATGAATAATTCATTCATTAAAGGTAGATACTAATTCTAATATGACCTCTTCAATAATTTTAATACTCATTTGGTCAAATTGGGAAGCTTTTCTTGAAATAAATTCATCAATAATTTCTCTTATTTCTTCAGAATCAGTAGTTTTCATTTCACCAGGTACAATGATAGTGAGAGAGGACATATTGAATAATTCACTCTTTAAAGGTACTAATTTTAATAAAACCTCATCGAAAATTTTATTACTCATATTGTCAAATTGGAAAGTGTTTTTTGAAATGAATTGATCAATAAATTATCTTATTTTTTGAGGATTGGTAGATTTCAGGTACATTGAACAAACAGTCAATTTCCTTATAAAACTATTTAATGAACACGGATCAAAATCTATGAAATATTCATTGAACTTTGCACATATTTGATGAGAATTCCTTATTTTATCTCCATTCATCAAAAAGTGATTTGATTTATCAGCATCAGTTCTTTCATCATATGGAATTTCGTCAATGGAATTCCAAATTGACTTGGGTGTGGGATTTATTTTCAAAATATTTTTTTAATCTCTCACACATTTTTTCAATAATTTATTGTAGTAACTACAGGTGTGTTGTTCCAATTCCTTGGCTAATTTATATTGATGTTATTTCGTATTATTAACTAGAAAAAAATTAAAAATTTATTTTGTCTTCCTGGAAATTAAAGAAAAAATGGGTCATATCTCCTCATATAAAGAAATTCAATATATTTTAGGTGGGATTATTTGCAACAATTCCATCGCTGCAATCATAACTAATCTGTGGTTATATGTCTTGTTGCGTTATAAATTCTTATAATTATAATTTTGGTCTAAACGATGATATTTCGCCTTTATCTTCGATGAGTAACAAATTTATTTATATGGTCACTTCTAACAAAAAACTATATGTTACTGTGGTGATTGGTTAAGAATGACCACTCGGCTAGCCTAGCGGTTTTGTAGGGGGTGGATAAGGTAAATGAATCCACCACTAGGGTGATGTTTTGAAATTAACCTGATTTATTGATTTATAAATTGATACACAACAATAAGCATGGAAAGGCCTTCTGAATCTAATTAAAAACAAATAAGAGCTTGTGTGATCACACCTCATCTACAATGGCAGCTACCCCAGTTGTATATGAAATATTGTTATAAATATGAAACATATGAACAATATGAAACCGACAATTACTAATTCGGTGAGATGGCTGTCTGCGAAGCGGATATCACTATTATGTACACTATAATCTATGCATAGCATGCATGAAGCGTTCGGTGTGATCAAGCTAACTGGAAATCCTTCGATGATGACTATTACTGGTTGTTATTCAGCTGTTGACTGTCGCGTAAGCAACAAGGAAGGTTGCAGCATGCAGGAATTGGAAAATATGATAACTCACCCCAGGCGTTACCTAGCACTTATCTTGTTATAACTTATTCCTGTAATATGGAGGGCTGCTAAACTGCTTTATACCATGCAGTGTAGAAAGCAGGGGTGACTTCGGAATGAAGTTGGCCTGGAACCTTAGATCCGACAATCTGTCGATGATGTCGCAAGAAAACACTAAATCTTGCGCCTTGAATTGTCTGCTCTGTTTGAAACTCGAAATGTTTTTCGTAATTGATAAAAACCACAAATTCCACCATAAAATACAGAGAAGACGTGTTGCTCCCATGCACAACCATTACTGACTGCCCCTCCTCTCCTTTTTTTCTTTCCTGTCCCCTTTTTATGCTTCTCACAATACACTGGAGTTACCTACATCTATTCCTCTGTTCTATATGTTCTAAAATTCGCGGAAAATTCAATAACAACAGTTGCGACCGTTAACGGTTGCGTAACGTCACTTGTGATACGTTTAAATAACTAAATTCAAATATTGCCGCCCGGAACTTGAATTGACCAGCTCAGTCATCTACAATCAGTGACATCCAATACCTACTGAGCAGCTGACAAGAATTTGACAAACGACACATATAAAGTTTACAATTCACTAATTAATTCTATATCTGATTCTGTACAATGAATATTCGTTAGGTAAGTAACAAGTTATACTACTACATAATATTAAATCACTATATTTCTCTGACCCATTTTTTTGAATGTTATTTCCAGGTACTATTGGATCAGTGACTAATCGATCACAAAGAATGTAAACAAATTACAGAAATCGGATCAATTTTCAAAAATTATTTCTACGAGCATTCAAATGGATACATATTTACTGGAATTACCGATATAATATAGGCATCGTACCATCGGCATTTATTTCTGCTATGTTTGGTATGCAACCCATTATACATCTCCCCGATGAACTGGTTGTCTATTTGAAAGGTAAAGAGTACCCATGAATTATTCCTTCAAATGTTTGTTACGTGGCAATACTTTGGCACGTAACAGTCTGCTAAGGGAAAAATCATATTTTCACAAACATGTTTTACCCAAAATTTTCCCTGTTCCTCTCAGTTATAGTAAAATAAATGTCAATACCTATACACTTATAGATGATGCTTTGACAGTCACTTTGATTGATGTAAAGTTGGGAAACGAATTCAATCTACAAAGACCTCAACAATCACTTAGCATTCAATAGACCAACAATCGTGTCAAAGAACAAGATTATTCCAGAGTTTTTAGTTTTACAATCAGGTCAGAAGAAAATAGTGCAGAATTTCAAGTAAGATATTCGAAAACAATGAAAGGCTTATCACTTCCTATACAATCTCTGTGAATAGGTGAGATTCTCAAAAAATATCATTATGTAGATGAGAATGTTGCGCCAGCAAGTGAAACATTACTGGGTTAGGTGATACATGGAAATGTTTGCTCCAAAACAGAGACACCGTTAAAAACAAGGACTTGCTTGTTATACTCATGAAAAACAGAGGAAAGATTTGAACAAACCTCACGAACTGGTGGAATAACTATAAAACTATACTCCTATGGAGAAATGAAAATTTAGTTCTCCCAGAAAGCGGAAAGAATAAGTTGACATGCACGAAATTAAAAATGGATAAATTCTTCGAGTATATAACACATACTATGAAAAGATGGATTACTTTCTGAAGAAAAATATATATTCATAAACTTATGAAAGAAAAAGGTCAAATTCAATATCCAAAGATTTGGAATCTACAAAATTTTGGTTTACTTAACCCAAATAAATCGAATAGATCCAGAATTGTGTTCAATGCATTTTCAAAATCAAATGACATTGTTTTTTTTTTAAGGAAAAAACACCATCACTACAGGAAAATCCTTAAGGCGCTTCGAACGCAGTGCCTGTGCGGAAGTAATTAATTTGGAAAAACTTTCTCAGGAAGTTTATTCCATATGAACGCAGTCCTCCAAATGAAAGAGTTGTCAAACAGTAATGTTTATACAATTCTGATAAATTTCAGGATTGAGGAATACGCTTTCACTAGTGATATTAAAGAAATGTTTTCACAAGTGGAAATTTGCCATGAAGACTGTCCAGCCCAAAGGTTTCTATAGCATGAACTTATCAGAGATGGGGAACCCGATAAACATGAAATCAAAGTAGTCTCCTTTGGATCATGAAATGACCAATGCCTAGCATAGGAAGCAAAGAATTGAAATGCTCTAAATTTCAGCAAGAAATTTGTAACAGCAACGGAAGAAATCATTGAGATTTCCAACCCACCAGTTGGGCTACCTATCGAGCCCGTCCCCAGGTGGCGGATAGGGGTACGGCCAGGGGACTGCAAGCCCTGTCCGATAAGCCAATGTAGCCTTACGGACGGGGTCGCCGGATTCCTGGTCAGTGGCAGGAATAAGTAGGGTGAGGGGAACTAAGACTCCTCAAAAGCCTTTGCAAAACATGCCATCGTGGATCAGCCTACCCAAGCTAAAGTAGGCAAAACCTCATTGTAATCAGCCTACCTCTGGTAATGCGGGGCTCTGCCAAAGGTGACCATCTCTTTCCTTGCTACTCAGGGGAACATAGATGAATGAAATAAACACAAAAACAGAAACAACAAAAACATAAACCAATCCCGAAACTGCACAGAAGTTCTCACCTCAATCTGAGGTGGTGTCTGGAGATGAACAGAAATGTCCACATCAATCTGCCGCTTGGAATGAGGCTGGACATAGCAGATCATCTTGTGATGTGATACAAAGGCCAAGTCGTAAGCGTATTTGTGGCGCCAAGGCCTAAAGGAGAAAGAGAGCAAAGAAGGCAGGAGTGGCACCAACTATAAGTGCACCATCCTCTCTCTCCACTCCAATTCCAACAGCAAGGGCACCAGCAGCTCCGCTTTGAATAAAAGCAGGAAAACTCTGTCACTTGTGCACCTCCACGGAGGATGCTCTGAGAAGGTTAGGAAGCCGCGCAACGACAGTAATGTCGCTGCACCTTCGCGGAGGCCACCATGAGAAACATCAAGGTTACCAAAAAGAATGTGTGTTTGGCGAGTCTTCGCCTACACCTGCCAATATTAAGCAGATGTTTCCTAGTGTCCTGGAAAGGACAGGGTGGACCATGACCTAGGAGGACAACTCCTCGGGAGGATGTAAAATGGGTCACATGTGGCATAAGTGCTGTAGGTCTACACTCATCCTCCCTACTCTACAGATACAGATACAGATGGATAATAACTTAGGTAATGCGGATTCTAATGAAAAGGGAAAGAAACCCATTGATAATATTATATATGTTCATTAAAACGGTGGATTTACCATATGTAATTGGATCTCTGATCCAACTGAAGTTCTCAATCATATCAATTACGAGTTGGGACTGTTTGGAGAAACTTTTGATCCAATTCCGAAAATGTAACTAAAAGACTTCTAGGTGTTTTTTGGAAACCATATAGTGATACATTCACATTTCAAACTAAATTTCATGAAAGTTACAATGCAATTTTGGAATTGGAACGCCGACCAACTGAGCGAAAAATATTTAAATAGGTCATGTTGATTCTTGACCTTCCAGGTATTTGTTTGATTTCATAAATCAGAGCAAAATTCTTCTTTAAGATATTTGGAAAATTAAACTTGGGTGGGACAATGGAATTACAGATATTTTTAGTGGAAAATGGCAACTTCGGTTTTCCACCAAAACAAATATTCAATTCAAGTAGCTTCTGTCAATGCAAAAGTAAGAGTTTCTCCCATGAAACAACCTGTTTCGATACCCAGGTTGCAAATGAATGCAGCATCTTTTAGCTACTAATACAAATCAACTTCAATATAAATTAAGCTAGGAATTGAAACAGCTATATTCTTTTGTTATTCTTGAAATAACTTTATTTTCTAACTGAACGTCGACTATTCTGATTCAGTTGTCTTTCCCAGGATACAAATTCAAAAATCTGCCTTTGAATAACTGATTTCTTGGATCATTGGGGTCAACTACGAAAAAAAATTGACAGTTTAACGGGGCTCTAACGTTTTAACGTGCGATTTTTCAATGTGTACAGGGTGTTGTTTCAAAATACGTCATTTAGGAAACATGTCAGTTTAACGAAAGTGTAGCGTTTCATCGTGCGATCCTAATGAAAAACGTATTTATATTCAAATGTGTTGTGGAGTTGACGTTCGGAAATAGGGGTATGAGGAGAGCAGAGTATACAGCAATGACATTTCAAAATATGTTGTGTCACATGCGTTTACACTGTTTTTTGTTTTTATATCGGGGTACTAACCTTTTAACATGCGATCCCTCAATGTGTCTCAAAATACATTATGTAAGGAGGCACATTGTTACAGCTAATTATTGATAATTCAATTATCTGCTTTACATTTATTTGCGACCGCCAGCTTTTGGCCGGAGAGCACAATGGTTTCGTTAAAAGATTATTTTGATCAAATTCAAATTAACATTGACGTGGGCGCCACCCACTTTGGTGAATCACAAGTAGCAACCATTTATAAAGCTGGGAAATGAAATGGGAATAATTGATAGGAACGTATTTTTGTGGAATTTTGTTTTTAAGTGATAGTGTAAATAGTAAAAAACTGAAATAAATACCCGAATATTAAAGTTATATGAAGCAAAAGCTTCTGTGATATGAAAATCGAAGATATTTCTGGGAAAGACTGAGAACTGAATTTTGCAAAATCATATCACATCATAATTGACCCATAGTACTATGCATCAGCTCACAACACTATAGCATCATAATCATGTTTTTATAGAGATTTATATGTAACACTTCACCTAAAGGTTTTTTTTTAATTTGAAATAGGTTCAGAATAACATTATGAGTTGAAATAAATTATAAGTTCTGGCCATATTGGCCCACTTCACGTGACAGTAAGATGGATGTAGAGAATATAAGGTGAGATATTCAAAATTTCGCATTAATTGTAAGCTGGCAAGTAACCATACACACAAGTCTTCGAATGCTGTCCTGTATGAGCTGACTTTTCCTGGATTTCAAGAATTATAGAAAATAAAATTAAGACATACTACACAACCCCTCTCCGAAAAAAAATTATTGAAACAAAAGGTGCTTCATTTCCTTTTGAAATTTGACAAACATCCATAAGGAAGTCAAAATCGAGTAGTTACTAAATTATTGAACAAGACACTGGATACTATACCGTAGTGTTTTCCGGATAAGGGTATCTATCTACCAAAGCTCAAAAGTGATGGAGGGTAATTATGTACCTCATGATTTGCAGTATTTATAGCTAACGTATTCTAAAAACACTTTATTGTGTGATTTTCACTAGACAGTTTTACAAACGCTTCTTGGACTGAACCATATTTTTGGACTGAACCAGCTAGTTTTTTGAATTTTATCCTGTTTTCTAAAAGATGTACCACTTTTGGTACATTGCTTCAGTTGTACCAATGTGTGAATCACGGGGAGGTATGCGCGATAAAAAATCCGGAACGATATTTGAACAAAAATTTTCTTCACAGGAACATCTCCAAGTAAGATCAATTTGGGTAAATAATTGTTGTGTTTGTGCCTGAATACACCTGAGGTGTTGAGAAAAATCTCTATACACTGAGGTATAGGATTTGAACTCAAAATGAGAGTCTAGCCAATCAAGAAGAAAAAGAAGAGACGACGCGCAATCCCTAGCACCAACATCTCTCGATTAAGTGAAAGATATCTTGAGACCTCTAGCTACTCGGAAAGCCCCAGGCTCAGACCAAATTACAAACCGGGCTCTGAAAGTCCTCTCACGAAAGGGTATAACAGCTATAACAAACATCATAAATACTATACTCAGACTGCAGCACTTCCCGTAAGTAGGAGTAGCCCTTATTCAGACAGACTATGATGTCATCACACCAGCCAGGTTGCTGATTGGCCTGTGGTTATCCGAGAATAGGTGGTTGCCAGGTTGCCTCTCAGCTCGCCATACAAAGCAGACAGATCACCCAGTCAACCACCAGAGTACATCAAATTGTCACGTGGTGTCCTGTCACCCAGCAGTGAACCAATCAGAGTGAACCAAATTGTCACGTAGCGTCCTCAAATTGTCACGCAGCTTGCCAGCTGATCAGAGCACACGCTTCTTCATCTCAGAACATCGTAGCGGAAGATTTGAACATGAATAATTTGAACAGACGATCAGGCGTATCCCTTAACAAGACAGACCACCCAGTCACGTGGCGCGCTTTCCTCAACCTGTCACTTTTTCCGGCTCTCCACACCTTCGTGATGTCTCAGCATACGTCATTGAGGAATCACAAAAAAGATCGGAGAATTAAACGCTGGTCATCGGCGTGATAGGCTGAGTCCTTTGACTAGACACCAATGTAAGATATTGGAAGTGATTGAGAAATAATGATAAGCTGCAATTACAATTAAAAAAACAGAGAATCGTAGAATACGGCTTTCAGTTCAATAATGAATCATATTGGCTGTAGTTATCTGTGTTCGAAGGATGATGTCTATTATAAGGTAATATAAAGTAATTTTGAAGAGGAATCTTTACATTATATTTTGAAAATCTAAGTGAGTAGTATGTTCTAAACAGAGGTTTTGTGATATAAAACGAGGGTATGTGTTTTTATTCAATTTGAGAAAAATTGATTCGAGTGTCCTGTGAATTTTCATGTCAATTCATGTCAAAAACAACTTGCATAGCTTTTTCTAGAACTACATTGAGAAATGACCAACAACAAACTGGTAATTGTAATTTTTGAATTATATTTATTATTACAATTTTCAAGGTTTTGAAAGTGATGAAAACGGATGAAACTTCGAACAATTCAACTAATGTAATACCCCAATCTTATGACATACGTAATCCAAAAGATTTTTTTTTCATTTTGCCTAGAGAAATGTTACACATAGAGAGTTGGTTGAAAATGCAGCTTTCTACTGGAACTTATGGAAGAATAGCTCCTAGTTCTGGTTTAGCTATGAAGTTTGGGAAAGACATTTTTGCTGGTTCAATTGATCGAAATTATACAGGACAATTAAAATTCTGTAATATGATTCATTGAATGAAAAAGTTGATTTCCATAGAGGAGACAAAATGACTCAGATGATGTGTGAATGTTTTTGTAGTTCAATTATTGAATAAGTATTTTTTCTTTGAACAGCACCGAAAGGTTCACCTAAGGTTTTGGTTTGTCTGACATTCCGTTCAAAAGAGAACACGTATTCAGAAAAAAGCTTCATTGAAAACACATTTTATTATTTTGATAGCTATTATGAATAATATTCTTCATTTAAATGTGTCAAAAGAAGCTCACAGTATGTTGCAATATGTTCTGAAAAGAAGAACATAAAAGGAAAAAAATGGAACTGAACTTCTTGGAAATTTTTCGGCTCATCACAAAAAACAGATAGTCAACTATCTATATTCAAAATAGGTATCCTGGAAACAAACAACAAATTTCAATTATGAATTCAAAATAATTCAGTCAAGAAGAATGGCAAAGTATTAGTTTGAATTGAAGGAGAAATATTTACAGTACGGAAGAAGAAATGAAAATAATGGTTCATATATCATATTTATCATTGGTTTTGATAATTATTATATTTTTTATGAAAAAGTTATGACAAATTCAAAGAACACCTTTCATTCGAGAGTAAATTCTTGTTTGTAATATATATACTTTCACATTGTGACCTCGCCTTATTTGTCTGTGTATAATAGATTTGTCGTAACACCTGACAGAAATCGGATACTTCACCCCCCTCATAATGGAATAGTCTGGGGACATACCCAACTTTGGGGTGACCTCACTATGTTTCTGTATAATAGACTCGTCCTGAATCTAAAAAACACCAATGGAAAGAACTACATTAACAATATGATTTTCTGAAATTTATAATCGAGATGAAATATCCAATATTATTCATGCATAATAGTTTTCGGAATAAATTCTTGAGAATATTTATCGCTCCAAACCACACGCGATAACTCAATGCACCAAGGATTGTTTTTCTTTCAAACTACGATAATATATATACGAAATCAATTCGGAACAAATTTTCAATATTTAGGTTCAAAATAATTTTTTGGGTTATCACGTGACACCTTTAGACCACGCCCTTTTTCTATATCTATAAAAGAATACGCCAGAAATGTTTTCATTGTGCTCTGCAGTATCTTTCGATAAGATCATACTATGAGTAGAATTTTTAATTTAAAAAAAATTGAACAAAAATAAATTGGAAAAATTTTTTATTGTGAAAGATACAGTGAAGAATATTTGTAAATTCAAATGGGAGGGTAGCACTGTAGAGTTCAAACTCAAGTCTGCACCCGTGGACGTAGACCCTCTTGTGTGGGTGAAAAACAGCATAAAAGATGTACAAAAAGTGACATAAGGTATAGAATTCACGGATCAAGTCTATTTTACGTTTTGCTCCAAAGAGTTCAGCCGCGGTGAAAATGGTTACAATTCAAGCCCGTTTCCGAAGTATCATTTGAGGACATGTGGGATATGATTTGTTCTGAATTTCACTAGTTCGGACTTCCATTGTCTACTATATAAAATGATTTGAAATCCCTGAAACTACTAAAAAAGAATAATTGAAAATGAATAGCTGAAAATAACAATTATATCAACCAAAATAAACCTGAAATGAAATAGTAGTGAAATAAAATATAAGTAAAAATAGAACAATTGAATAAATAAAAATGAAGAAATGAAAAAAAAAAATAAAAATAAAAAGTGGAGAGATTCCAAGTCACGTTAGTTCACGACGTTTCGATTGTTAGTATCTACAATCATCTTCGGGTGATGACTGGACTGATTCCTTCGAGAGATGACTATTTATAGGTCATTCGAGTACTCTCACTCATCCCCGCTTTCCATTTTCCGCTTCACTGGTTCCGTGGGAGATGACCGTTTTGGCGGGTGTTAGCCATTTTTCGCTTGATGATGGGTTTCCATATGTTGCGTATGTCTACGCTGGCTTGGCTGAATACGTTGTTGGACAACATGTATGCGGCTTCCTTGAATTTTCTCCTAAACCAATGTTCCTCTCTGTGCAAGATCTCAGCTTGGGACCACTCGATGTTGTGTTGATGGGTCCAAACATGGTCTGCTCTTCCTGATTTGCTGGTTTCCCCTCGCTGTGTGTGTTTCTTGTGCTCGGCAATGCGAACATTCAATGGCCTCTTAGTTTCACCAATATAGGATTTTCCGCACTCACAGGGTATCCGATAAATGCAATTCTTGGAATCGCAGTCCGCGTTTGGTGGCCTGGTTTTCGTGAGGCTGCTACGGATAGTGTTACCGGATCTGAAGCAGGTTCTGATGTTGTACTTGGAACCAATTCTTCTTATCCTCTCCGTTAATCCTCTGATGTAGGGAAGTGCAAGCACTGGTTGTGACGGCTTCTCTTCCTTGCGAGGCTCCTGCTGTCTTCTAACCAAAGTCTTTTCTACCATCGCTTTGGAGTAGCCATTCCGTTGAAGACCATTTTTGATGATGTCTAGTTCCTTCTCGAGACCTTCCTTCGTATTACAAAGCCCAAAAGCACGGTCTAATAGAGTCTTGATGATTCCTCTTTTAGTCGATTGATGGTGGTTGGATTCGTGGTTGAGATACTGTCCCGTATGAGTGGGTTTTCAGTATACAGATATTCACCAAAACGTCTAAGATGGCAATTCGTTGTGGATTTCCTTCTCCATTGTGAAATTGATGGAAGGTCTCACGCTGTTGATGTGTTTCAGGAAGGCATCTAGTTCAGTATTCCGATGGTTCCATATTATGGAGGTGTCGTCAACATATCTCAACTAGTGAAATTCATCATGAAACATTGTCAATCACCTCCAAACAAATGATTTGTTCTGTTCATCAGTCGAACGCAACAGGTTTAGGAGCCTCGGTGCAACCACTGTGAAGATGCCTAAAGGTCGTGACAGAAAATATAATACTTTCATAGAAGAGTATGCCAGACGTAAGGGGATTATTGCGATAAAAAACAATGATTTCCTTTGTCTTGCTGGAGCATTAGCGGTTGCCAAAGCCTACGCGGACAACACCTCAGATAAGGAAAAAAATTCGCCGTCATGAGTGTGCAAACATCTCGTACTCTAGAGTTGTTGCAAAAGAGTGGAGTGGAGATACCTAAAGGAGGTGGGGGTATAAGCGAGCTCGAAAAATTCCACTCCTAGTTGACTGATTACACAATCACCGTATACAAATATCGAAAAAAAGTAGAAATGTTATTTACGAGGGCGTGAGTGGTGTCAAGAAAATCAATCTGTTACATCACAATCTGTTTAAAAAAAAATCTGTTCAGAATGTGTTTTTCCGTTAATCATTATAACGTGATAATTTCTTTGAATACTGCATTTGGTTGTAAATATTACTGTGAAACGTGTCAAGTACCTTTTGAACATAAGGAGAATCACTGGTGCGACAAAACTTGTCCAGCGTGTCAGCAATCACCACCTTGCCCTAACGAAAAAAAAATATTATGCAGTGCCTGTAACAGAGGTTTTAGGGGACAAGAATGTATTGACAAAAATATAGATGCCAAGATTTGTGAGCAGATAAGGTGTTACGAGAAGTGTCTCAAAACAATTCCTGAAAACAGACAGCATGTATGTGGGAAAACATTTTGTATGGTGTGCAAGACACATAAAACTTCACTAAACAACTGTTTCATGTCTGTAGATACCGGCAGTCCATCAATGTCTGGGATACTTTTCATTTTTTACGATCTGGAATGTAGTCAAGAAGGAATATTATCAGATGGATGTTTACTCCATAAACCCAACTTATGTGTTTATCGTCAACACTGCAAAAATTGTCTGGGGACAAACATAAAAGTATGTTGTTGTGGTATCAAACAACTAGTTTTGCAGATACAGCCTGTGTATCGCTTTATAGAGTATGTAATGAATCTACGCGTAGGTACAATTTAAACAAATTGTTGTTGTTGGTCATGCCGGAGATTTATACTAAAATCAATTCATGTTGAATTATATACTGACATCAACAAATTTGAAACAGGAGTCGATAACTCAGGGAACGAAATTAGAGTTGATGTCTGTACAGAATGTAAAGTTCATTGACTCACTCAACTACTTTCCGTTGCCTTTAGATGAGTTACATGAAGCTTTCGGATTGGATGGTGTGAAGAAAGGTTACTTTCCACACCTTTTCAATAGAGCTGAAAACTGGAATTATGTTGGACCATTACCTAGTCTAGAATAATATGACCCGGAATCGATCAAGTATACGCTTACTCTCGAAGAAGACAAGAACCCTAAGAAACAACTCATTGAATGGCACACAATATTATCCGAGCAGAGTTATATCTTTGACTTTCAGGAAGAATGGGTAGAATATCGTATGAAATGGTTGGTGACAAATTGTACCTCAAGATGAGGAAGAAGGTGAATAGTAATCCTGTTGGATTTTCCCAGTGGAGAATACATCACGGTATGTTATACAAATATATAAAACCAGTTATTCCGGGAGATCCGTCTGGTCCGTGGAAATTAGTCGTCCCAAAACAGCAGAGACACGAAGTCATCAGGGAAGCACATGATTTTTCTACATTTGGTCTCATGGGGGTCTTCAAAATATTCCATCGAGTTGCGGAAAGATATTATTGGCCCAAACTCCGGTATGACATATCAAAATTTGTAAGGAATTGTGCAATATGTGCCGCTCATAAACCTGGCTTGAAGGGTACAAAAGGATTAATGGCTTCCCAGCAAAGAGAAACGAGACCATGGGTGATGGTTTTTTCGGTTCTGATGGGGCAACTGCCTCGATCTCTCTAAGGTGATGAATTAATATTAGTTGTGACAGATTAGTTCAGCAAATATTCCCTGGTGTTTCCTGGTGTTTCTACGGCAGATATACTTGCAAAGAAGATATGTTTTAGGCGCTCCTCGCATGTTACTGTGTGATAATGGACCACAATACCGATCCGAACAATTGCGTAAACTAGCTAGCGAGTACAAATGCGATATCCATTATAATGCGAAATACTACCCTCAAGCCAATCCGACTGCAAGAAAGGCGCTCCGAAAAATTTTGGTCTAACCAGTCAGTGTGGCGCAAAAATTTTGTTCAGTCGGATGCAGCTAATTTTCACTCTGCAAAATTAGCACCGAAGTACATTGGACCATTTTTTATCAAGAAAAGGATTTCGCCATGGACATACGAGTTTCGTGATGAGGAGGGTAACTATAAGGGAGTTTGGAATGTAACAGATCTGAAATTCTCAGGTTCCGCTGGCGCTAATAAAAATTCATCGCAGTGAATTTTCTTCAGGAAAGGGGGTTGCTGTAACGGTATATTTTCACTTCAGTGATGACCCTAAATTAATAATTGGAGACACATAAGAAAATTAGTTTATTTTTCATTTCAATACACTTCATATCATTTCTTTAATTTTTCATCTAACATTTCTAAGAGAAATGTGATATTCGATTTCAAATGAATTTTGGACATCTTCTGTTAACTAACGTATTCACCCTCAAAAGACTCCGTCGAGACTCGTTCCGTTATATAGGGGTCAATTTCCGAAATGTTAGAGAGAGCACCGATTGAAAGAGTACTGTGATAATATATTCAACTGAGGTTATGGCAACAACCACTGAGAATAATTTCTAAATTGGATGAACCTAGATAACTCCGAGGAAATGGAATTTAATTGTTTCTGAGTATTATCCGTGTCTCAGTTGATTCAGGTCCGATCGCATAATTTGGTATTATCAATCGACCGAAAGTACCTTTCCCGTGATCCATTCTGATTGGTCTAGCTTTCAATCATTAGTGACGTAGAGACATGGGGTTAATTTTCTTATTCTACCTGAAAAAAATAGCGAAATATTCGGAGTCACCTTGAACAACCATTATTATTTTTGAGGTGGCTATGTGTGCCTGAACGTGCTTTTCATTCTCCTTGCCGAGGATCATTCAAACTTCACAACCCTACATTATCAAGGTCTTGTTGGGTATAGAACAAAAATGATAAATGAGACGAATCATTTCTGAGATCGTACAGAAAACCAGAAACTAGGAAAATATTTTCCGAATATTTTCGTTGACACCTACTGATGAAAAAAACCCTTGCCAGCTCCAAGGTATGTTTCTGATATTTTGTTTCCATTTAAATGGGTACATGAATGTATTAACTCATCGTTTACCGAGTTTGATGTCTCCCAAAACTTCTATCTGATGAATTTCTTTCGTTAAACAAAAATGTTAGTTTTCTTGTGGTATACACTGTTAGAATTTGTAGCAAAAGTATTATTTTTTTGTGTAAAAGATAGATGAGAAAAAAAGTTTTGTCTATGTCTGAGTTTTTTTTGCGTTAACTTTTTTTTTAATTCATTATTATTGTGAATTCCTGGGGATGAATAACTACGTATTTCGTGTTCACGCAAACTGAAATACGATTTGAATAATTTTTTTTTGAAATTGTTATGCAGGTTGAGTGGAAGAGCGCTGCTTCTCAACTCCTGTTGAGAAAGCACGAACTCTGCCTTTTGTCAGAAATGTAAATGTTATATATATATATATATATATATATATATATATATATATATATATATATATATATATATATATATATATATATAATTTTTTCTCAACGTAGTGTGCGCTGGTCAGGCCCTATCCCCCGAAGCCCCGATACATTCGGGAGGGCGCGCCAGCATAATCAACCAATGACCACTCCCCACACCGTGGGGTAAGTGATCATTGGGTCAGAGAATCATGTGCCCTGAGCAAACGCAGTGAGCCAAGAATGACAGCCTTCTGCATTTGTGCGGCTAAGATTTCTGCCTTAGTGCGGCAAGCTGGTATGATTTTGAGATTCGAGAGTAGATAAGACATCATTCCACCAAGGACTCCAATAATCAGAACGACCATCTTGACAGAGTGATCTGGATAGAGTCTGCGGAGTTCGAAGAGAAAATCTCGATATTTTATCCGTTTTTCCTCCTCTTTTCTGACGATATTCGTCTTGCACCTTCTATATAATTCATTATTTCGCCATGTTGCCAAATTTCCTAAGGAACCTGAAATCTACGGGTTCTATTTTTATTTTCGTATTTAATTAATTCATGGTAGGTTTCATCAGTTTTAATTATTTTCGACCTCGCGGGATTGCCAGATCAACTATTAATTCGAAAGAAGAGGAACCGAAATATACTTTCTGTCCAGCACCGTAGTAGAGGGGATTTTCAAGATATTACGCGTGTACTGGCGTCACGCAAGTGAACTGCTACCCGTATCACTCTCAACCGGCAAAAAATATTTTAAGTTATTGTTGAGACTGTGATTTTTTCTGTTCTCAAATGTATTGTATTATTTCAAATTTAACATTTGTTATTTGCGGAAATTAATCGGTAACGTTGTTGAATAGTAATAGATCATTAGTTTATGCGCCTTTCGCTTCGGTCCCAAAGCTAGCGACGGTTATTATCTTAATTTTGATGTTGATAACTATACATCCAATAATTTCTGCGCTCTTCCCATTTATATTGACTAGAAAAAGAACTTATTGTTATTAGTAAAGCGTTAATTCACCAGCGAGGTTTATTCTTTTCATCATTGCGACATTTTTTAAGTCAAACTACAGTTAGTTGGGTACTTTGTGATTGGTTGTTGACTGAGTATTTGAGAGTTTAAGATACCTGGCGCCCAAACAGTTAACACGTCTTTGTTACAACCCGCTCCAACTTCCACTACAATTAGCCGGAGCCGAATACTTGGTCGTCATAGCGACTTCCATTCCTTAGTAGTTGAATTGTACGAAGTTTCATTTGTTTTCATCACTTTTGAAACCTTGAAAAATATAATTAGAAACATAATCCAGAAATTACTATTACCAGTTTGTTTTTGGTCATTTTTTAATGTAGTTTTAAAAAAAGCCTCATAAGTTGTTTCTTTCTCAAATCTGAATTCACATGATATTAAAGGATACTCGAATCATTTTTTTTCTAATTGAATGAAATCACATATTTTCGTTTCATATCACAAAATCTCTGTTTGGAATATACTCCTCACTTATATATTCGTGGAAACGAAAAATCATGTACTTTCAATTTGCTGTTCTCACATAACCGATTGAGAATGTAAAATTATTATTCAAATGATGTAACAATGTGAAATAATCATCCGAATGATTAAACGTTATCTAAAAAAAAATGTGCCTAGTATTCATTGAAAATTAATTATTCAATTATTTCAAAAAAAATCATCGTATCTTATATTAAGATCCCCTTCAAATAACTTTGAATTATAGAAGTTCTGTTATTACAATGAATATAAGATTTTTGAAATATGATGTAAAGATTTCTCCCCAGAATTATTTTGAATCATTGAAGATTTTTTACCAAATCTTAATAATCTGATTGAAAAATAGTTAGAGCGATTACCTTATAATAGACATCATACTTCGAACACAGATAACTACAGCAAATATGGATCATTATTATATTGAACTGAATGCTGTATTCTACGATTATTTCTTTTTATAATCATAATTGCATCTCTTTCAAATGTAATGATGTACCTTCTAATCGGGAGTAAAACCAATTTGGAAAGTGATTCAATGACTAAATCGAGGACCCAATTTGAGGACCAATTCTAGATCGCGAGATACAAACCGATGACATCAGATTATCACTATCATTATTTCACAATTACTTCCAATGTCTCACGTTGGTGTCGAGTCTGAGGACATAGCCTATAACGCCGATGACCAGCGTTCAATTCTCCGATCTTTTTTAATTACCCAATGACGTGTGCTGAGACATCACAAAGCTGTGGAGAGCCGCAAAAAGTGACAGGTTGAGGAAAGCGCGCCACGTGACTGGGTGGTCTGTCTCGTTGAGGGTCGAATTATTTATGTCCACAAAAAATTGAAATCTCCCGCCACGATGTTCTGAGATGCAGAAACGTGTGCTCTGATTAGCTGGCAAGCTACGTGACAATTTGAGGATGCTACGTGACAATTTGGTACACTCCGATTGGTTCACCGCTATGTGACAGGACACCACGTGACAATTTGGTGTACTCTGGTTGACTGGGTGATCTGCCTGTCTTGTATGGCGAGCTGAGAGGTAACCTGTCAACCACCTATTCTCGGATAACCACAGGCCAATCAGTTCAACCCCTTCCTCAAGCAAAATAGCAGAACGTATTAACTGAAAAGATTAGTGAATCAAACCAATCCATCAAATACACTATACAGCCTACATAACTCTTTAATGGTTGAGTTCGAGATTATCCCAACTGAGGATGATTGAAAAATTATTAAACACTTCGAATTCAACCAGTGATTACTTTCACAAGGACACGTTTCAAACGGGAGTGAACACCTTTCGGCCTAATAAAAAATGACAGACCCCTATCTATCACTTCTACACATAGATGGCTCACGCATGTGAACGCACCTAAACATCCGAACATTAAATATATTAGTGTCCTAAATTTCTAAATACTCGTTACTAAGATTATTCTATGTACAAATATGTAATCTACTATGTAATAAGTTTTCTTCAAAAAACTACAGACTCTCGTGACCTATAAGATGTCCGATTCGAATCAGCTCATCGGAACTCTATTTACGTTCAGTGATTTTTGATTAAGGAAATCAAATAAACAAAACCCTCATAACTATTATTCTGCAAACTACTAAAATAAGGTGAGTACTGCTTCATCATTCATCTATGAGGTCGTTAACAGTGAATTGTTCGATTCATGAAATCATAAAAATTATTTTCTCTACCTAAACGAATCAACACATTCTTTTTTTCCAGCTCCAGTCAAACAACCAGAGGCGGATTCATTGGAATAGGATATCCTTCAATTTTGAAATTTTATGTACAAGTGTACTGAATAAATGAGATTGGTTTCACACACAGGGCGTGTAATTACTATTGTACTCTTAGAATGAAATTTGAACTTCACAAAGAATATTACCACACGAACAGTTTGGTTTCAGATCAGAACACTCGACAGAGCTGCAAGTCCTGAGGGTAGTAGACTTTACCGCGGAAGGCTTCAACCTAGGCAGAGGATACAACACCGGAGCGATTTTCTTAGACGTCTCCAAAGCGTTTGACAGAGTCTGGTATGACTGACTTCTGGCCAAAATGATCAACTTTGGCTACACGAATCCAATGGTAAGATTATTCGAGTCTTTTCTAGCTGACAGGCGATGCCGCTGCAGATTAGGACAAGAACTCTCTGCACCACGAGGTGCAGTCCTTTCGCCACACCTCTTCTCGGTTTACACAGCAAACGTGGCCAAGCCGCAGAACAACTATAACAAATTGGCGCTCTACGCAGACGACACAGCTCTGCTGGCGGGATCAACAAGTACAGCGCACGTCACTAGATACTTGCAGCAACAGGCAGATAGATTAGAGGAATGGGCCAACCTGTGGAAGATCAGTATGAATCCTGACAAGAGTCAGGCAATACTGTGAACAGTATTCCGGTACACCCGGAAAGAAATGTCATCTTCAACGGACAAGAAATTCCGTGGACCAACAAAGCTAGATACTTAGGGGTCAACCTAGACAACAGATTAACGTTCAGGTCTCACATATGCCAGATAATAGAAATGGTGAGATCTGCCCGACAAAACCTATTACCAATATTAGGTCGAAGAAGCAACATGGGACTGAAAGTGAAGCTGCTGATAATAAAGACCGTAATACTACCGATATTCCTGTATGCCTGCACTGCCTGGGGCCAGTGCGCAGGAACATACAGAAGACAGATCTAGTCGTTTATGAACACGTGCGTAAAGGCCGCCGTAAACGCTCAAAGATATGTACCGGATAGGTACATATTCCGGGATCTAGACCTGAACATACACTATGTGCACGCTTACATGAGGAAACACGCAGAGGACACGTTCGATCGAATTCGACCGCACGACAACCCAGCGCTACAGCGACCTACATAACGCACTGAACAGGGATGACCCCAAATTCCGAGAGAGGGACAAACACAAGAGGCCAGAACCAAAGATAACTCCCGAGAGTCGCCGTCAGGCAGCCGCGGTAAGAATATAAATTTCTCAACCTGACTTTGAATTAATCTCATTTTCAGATTAACTGAGAACCATCACTTGCTCGCGAAACAGACACTCGTCTCCGGTTGCTTTTGGGGACCCCATAATTCAGTTAGGAAATTCATGATAAGACAATTCAACAGATCAGGAAGAAAAATCACCTGGATGCTGACTTTCAACCAAAGAAGGTCAGATGTCAGTCTTGCTGAATAGCCCATCAGTAAGTTGAGATCCGCTCCGAAGGAGCGGGGGTGGATGGACGAGATAGGATGTTCTATACCAGTGGTCGCCAACCTCTTCAATGTGTTGAGCCACTTTGTTAATTTTGGAATAAACAGCGAGCTATCCACACGGAAGCCACGTAACGCAACATAAATGAAATAATCCACAGTTAATTTATCATTATATGTATTTATTTTACTATTCAACTGGTAATACATAATACATAGGTACTAACAATGAACTAATAACAAAATAACTAATATTACTAGTACGTACTTGTTCATAGCTACATTCCTACCTATCAAATGAAGGTGTTTGAAAAATAAACACAAACTTTTATCCAGCCACAACGGCATGTCACGTATGATTTAAAAATAGTTAATAATAACAACAAAAAAGTAACGCACTATCATGAACATGCACATTGAGAAAGCTGACACTCAGACTCATCGATAATTTTTTTTATTGTTTGCAGTATAATTTGATGCAGCCATTCGAATAAACTTCATATTGGAAAAAGAAGATTCACACAAATAGGTTGAACTGAATAATGCTTTCACTTTCAAGGCAACACGGCATGGAACTGAATATTTGTCTTTATTTACAATAGGCCAGATACATTCAGTACTTGAGACTAACGATTTTAAGGCTGAATCATTTTGAAACTCAATGACTTCCATTTCTGTTGCAGCGATGTCTTCGCCAAAGTTCTGCATAACACAAGTTGCAAACTGTTGGATATCAATTTCCATAAAGGGTGAAACAACAAACTGCGCTACTGAATCCATTTCATTGAAATCCTTAAAACGATTTTTGAAGTTATTCTTCAGGGTAAAAATTATTTCTACATGAAATTTGTTGTCATAGGGTTCTAATAGATTTTGAGATATTTTTTCTGAAAGAATAGGAAAATGCTTGGCATCGCTGTTAATTAGGTTTTGTTCCCAAAACTCCAGCTTTTTGATAAATGCTTTTATATTAGAAATCATTTCCGCTAGTTCTTTGTCTCTCCCCTGAAGCTGCAAATCAAGTTCGTTTAATTTCTCTGTAATGTCCACGAGAAATCCAAAATTTCTAAGCCAGATTGAATTTTCTAGTTCCGGAGTCGGTTCATCGCATTGTTTGAAAAATTGAACTATGTCAGATAGGACATCATTAAAACGTTTCAGCACCCGTCCTCTACTCAACCATCGGACTTCAGAGTGAAGGAGTAGGTCCCCGTATTGACAGTCAACTTCATCGGCCAAGGTTCTGAATAATCTTCTTTGTAACGCTTGAGCTCTAATCTTGTTCACAATTTTTACCACCAGTTTCATAACGTTGTTTAGTTTCAGGAAATTTCCATATAATGCTTGCTGATGAATAATCCAGTGGTTACAGAAAGATTGCGGAAAAGTTTCATCTTCGCGACATAACGCCACCAGACCCTTATATCACAACCCACCATAGCTGGAGCGCCATCGGTTGTCAAGCCTACCATTTTCGATATTTGAATTTTCTCGGAAGAAATAATATTTTTTAAATGAGAAAACAACTCATGTCCAGTAGTGTGTCCTTTCTGTGGAATGAACTTCAAAAGATCTTCTTTAATCGTAAAATCACTAAAAACCATCCTGACGAACACGGCCATCTGGGCAGTATCAACGACATCCATTGATTCATCTAGTTGAAGTGAAAAATAAACACAGTTATCTGGGTCAGTTCTTAACTGTAAAAAATAGCATTGCTCATTACTTCTACACGTCTCATCACTGTATTAGCAGAAAGTTGCATATATTTTATAGCTGAAACTATCTCGTCTTTATTTCTGAAGTTGGCAAATAACGGATCAGCAGCTTCTAAAAACGGCTGTTTTATCATTTCCCCGTCTTCATAAAGTTTCTTTTTTTGTGCAATTATCTGGGACGCACGGTACGATGCTTTTGTCGACTGTTCTTTAAAATATTGATTGTTGTCCAATTAACTGCTTTTTCAACTGTTTCAGTTTCTCCTTTCTGGCGGCAGAATATAGTGGGAATGATTTTTCAAAATTAGAATGTACAGTTTTATGATGTCTCCCAATATTTCCTTTTTCAGCAACGGAGACCGAAGTATTACATAACAAACACACATTTTTATCTTTAACTTCTGTAAAAAAGTATTGTTCTTCCCATTCCGAATGAAAGTGGTATGTCTTTATCTTCTTACAACTGCTTGCCATAATATTATTTTTGTTGTTCTCTAATAACCCAACCGCTGGACATTGGTTACGCGTTCAGTTTTAAACTAAGCGTAATGTCGCTGCGCCGTGCGTATTTATCCCGTTCAAAGCAATCCAAATCGTTCTCGAACACTTACGCGCTAGTCCGGCTGGTCGGTTCTAGCCGATTCTAGCTTGTTTTTTGCAGTTTGTATTTTTTAAATTGAAAAGTTGTGAGAGCTACCAGAATTGCCTCCGCGAGCTACCAGTAGCTCGCGATCGACAGGTTGGCGACCACTGTTCTATACCCTTTAACCATGTGGGGAAGATTTCAACTCAGGGCGCTCAATCCGGGAGCGGCATGGGATGGGGGGTTTGGTCGTTATACTCAGACGGTTCACATCGTTCTGAAGAGACCATGTCAGGTACTAATCAATCACCTCGAAATCGGGATGATTGCCAAACGAAATTAATTTCTGCTTTTCATAGTGGGAAATAACTTGCGACGAATCTTCTGAGTCGAAGACGTTGCACAGGTACCTGTTGGTTTTACTTCAACTCTCTGCGCGGCATTAGCTGGGTTAAGGCATTTTTCCGCTAATGTAATCAAAACGTATTCGTCTGTGATTCAAATACATTTATTCTGGCGTTGTAACGATGACGTCACATCAACTGTGATTTGAAACGTATTCATCATGATTCAGAACTAGCGTCAGGTTGGTTTTGAAATGGAATTTGACATTACGTTACGTCAGTTGTCAGTATATGCTTTATTTTATCTGCTATAGTTTATAAGTGTTGAAAACTTCTCATCGAATACGTTTTAAGGATGTACAAATTGTACAAATTCGATTATAATTGACATTAGAGAAAACTGAAATAAATATTTGTTTGTATTATATATATACAGGCTGATTCACGGTGGATGGCACATTAGACGTTTCTGGTGAACCAGACAACGGATCACTTTGAAAATTCAATGGAGGGCATATTCGGACATTCTCTAGCCAACTAAAATATTTTCGGCAATGCGGTGTTGCCGCTTCTATTAGAAAGCAGTAGCAACTTTGATTTTTCGAATGGAACACTCTGTATATAATATTATTTTTGGAATCTCCAACAATTGCCCGACAACTTTCCTCGATAATTCCCTATACCTATCTGTTACCGTTTTCGAAATAAAAATTAATTTCAATTGTTTTTCCTCGAAAATCATGACTTCTAAAAATGCTGATATCTTTTAGTTAAGGAGTACTATGATATCGAAATTTGGTTTGGAGTTAGGTGATACTTAGACACTTCCCACACGTCAGCCTAATCTCCGTTACTTCAATACAGGGTGGTAAAAAAAAATACAGTTTTTTCGTTTGCTCGAAAAAGTTGCTGAAATTTGATTATTTTAAATAAAACACCCTGTATATTATTGAAAATTCGGAAAGCTGCTGAAATTTGCTTTCTTTCTATGTATATCATACCTATAGCTAACTAGTCAAGTTTCGGACTTATGAACATTTATTTGTGAAAATGTCCCTTCAGAATGGTACTTCCATTCGGTATTTGGTAAGCAGGCCATGATTACTATTTGACAGTAGCGTTGTGATATTTTCCTAATAATATCGACATTTTCGTCACTTCAGAAGTTGCAAATACCTTCAAAACGATGGAACAAAACTATTCAAACGAAGTTCTTATGAATTTGTTTATTATTTTTGGACAGTGTGACAAAATTATCAGCAGAACATGTAGAAAGTTCAATGAAATGTATCCGAATCTACCGCCAATGAACCTCAAGAAATTTATACGAATTCAGAACAATTTCAATATGTTTGGATAAACTTTAAAAAAGCACCAAGAAACTTGAAATTGGAAATATTGATATGAATAATTATAAAAAAGTAAAACAATCATTTGGAATATTTCAAAATATGTTCGAATCGCTGGCCGTTCACTTCCAAGCACTTTAAAATGCGGGTGTTGACTGCTTTCGTGGTGGCAGATCTGATTTCATTGGGATCCAAATCTTCAAATGTTTGGGCAATCCTTTCTAACAATTCATCTCCCGAACGCACGGGCATTTTGTAAACTTTTTCTTTAAACATTCCCCACAAATAAAAATCTAATGGATTAAGATCGGGTGATCTCGCTAGCCAATTCCATGGTCCCAAGCGCCTCATCCATCGATCGTCAAAAAGTCTATCCAGTTCTGCGCTCACTTCTCTTGGGCAATGTGCAGGAGCTCCGTCTAGTTGGTACCAACAGTTTCGATAATCTTCGAGTGGCAGATTATCCACGAAACTGTCTACAGTATTCTCCAAAATATTCAGGTAGCTTCTGGATGTTAATGACTCCTCGTATATCACGTACCTCAATTTGTTGTTCATCAACATGCAGAAGACATTAAAACTAAATTTTTCTTGAAATCCGGCTTCTTTTGTGACGTGAGGATTTTCACTGGACCAATAATGACGATTTTTTCTATTGAAAATCCCTTCTCTCGAAAATTTCGATTCATCAGTCCAAATAATTTTATTTAAAAAAAGTGGATCTTCTAGAATGCGTGTCAACAACATTTCACAAAACTCTACTCTCTGTTGAGGATCTTGAGGCTTCATTGCTTGAATTTTGGTGAACTTATAATCATGCATTTTATGTCTTCGCAAGATTCTTTGAACCGATGAATATTTTATACCCAAATCTTCTTGAGCACTTCTCATTGATGACTCGGGAAATGCGTGAAATTATGCTAAGACATTAATCTGGTTGTCTTCGAAAGTTACGGGTCGAGGCAAGTTTCTTGGTGCTTTTAAAGTTGATCCAAATGCATTGCAATTGTTCTGAATTCGTATAAATTTCTTGAGGTTCATTGGCGGTAGATTCGGATACATTTCATTGAACTTTCTACATGTTCTGCTGATAATTTTGTCACACTGTCCAAAAATAATAAACAAATTCATAAGAACTTCGTTTGAATAGTTTTGTTCCATCGTTTTGAAGGTATTTGCAACTTCTGAAGTGACGAAAATGTCGATATTATTAGGAGAATATCACAACGCTACTGTCAAATAGTAATCATGGCCTGCTTACCAAATACCGAATGGAAATACCATTCTGAAGGGACATTTTCACAAATAAATGTTCATAAGTCCGAAACTTGACTAGTTAGGTATAGGTATGATATACATAGAAAGAAAGCAAATTTCAGCAGCTTTCCGAATTTTCAATAATATGCAGGGTGTTCTATTTAAAATAATCAAATTTCAACAACTTTTTCAGGCAAACGAAAAAACTGTATTTTTTTACCACCCTGTATTGAAGTAACGGAGATTAGGCTGACGTGTGGGAAGTGTCCAAGTATCACCTAACTACAAACCAAATTTCGATATCATAGTACTTCTTAACTAAAAGATATCGGCATTTTTAGAAGTCATGATTTTCGAAGAAAAAAATTGAAATTAATTTTTATTTCGAAAACGGTAACAGATAGGTATAGGGAAAAATCGTGAAAAGTTGTCGGGCAATTGTTGGAGATTCCAAAAATAATATTATATACAGAGTGTTCCATTTGAAAAATCAAAGTTGCTACTGCTTTCTAATAGAAGCGGCAACACCGCATTGTCGAAAATATTTCAGTTGGCTAGAGAATGTCCGAACATGTCCTCCATTAAATTTTCAAAGTGATCCGTTGTCTGGTTCACCAGAAACGTCTAATGTGCCATCCACCGTGAATCAGCCTGTATATATATATATATATATATATATATATATATATATATATATATATATATATATATATAAAATAAATAGATAAGTACTCTTTGATCATTCCCATATTGATTTCAATTTAAGAGCCACCGGTATACAGCTGTTTCAGCCTATTGGGCATCGTCAGTACCGGGCAGGCGGTCCTCGATTGAAGACAAAATGAGAAAAAACCAAGAAAGTACTTTATAAAAATAGCTGCGTAAACTCAAGCGAAACATAAGTGGAACCACCTATTGGTGTGACACCCAAGTCGACTTGCCAAGTTTTTATGTCAGTGTTGGTGGTTTGACCAATCAACCGATTGGTTGATTGGTCAAAAGTACTTGATAAAAATAGCTGCGTTTACGCAGATATTTTTATCAAGTACTCTCTTGGTTTTTTCTCATTTTGTCTTCAATCGAGGACCGCCTGCCCGGTACTGACGATGCCCAATAGGCTGAAACAGCTGTATACCGGTGGCTCTTAAATTGAAATCAATATGGGAATGATCAAAGAGTACTTATCCATTTATTTTTTGATTTTCATGGAATTATTTTCCAGCAGCTTGACTGCATTAACCTTTCTAGATTTTATATATATATATATATATATATATATATATATATATATATATATATATATATATATATATATATATATATATATATTTATATATATATATATATATATATATATATATATATATATATATATATATATATATATATATATATCATATCATTAATCAGTCATATAGCTAAAATATTTGAGAAAATATTGAAAGTAAGAATAGATAAATATTTGAAATAATATAAAATACTCTCTGACAATCAATACGGATTCCGAGAGGCCAGTTCAACACAAGATGCAATGATTCACCTAATGAGAGAAATTTACGATTCGATGGATAATGGTAAACCATGTCTTTGTGTTTTTGTCGATCTGGCCAAAGCTTTTGATACGGTTTCACATAAGAAATTAATAAAGGTAATGGAAAACATCGGTTTCAGAGGGACATCGCTGAAATTATTTGAAAGCTATCTCTCTGATAGGAAACAGTGCGTTAAAATAAATGAAACACTTAGTTCTTACCGTACCATAGAATATGGAGTCCCCCAAGGAACAGTATTGGGGCCTCTCCTATTTAATATCTACTTGAATGATTTGTTTAGGGTCAATTCAGAAGGTACCATTATTAGTTTCGCTGATGACACAGCCGTACTATATCGCGCTGAAACTTGGAATGAATTGAAGGACAAGGTTGAGGGAGATTTTATAAAAATTATCAGTTGGTTTTAGAACAGGTTGCTGACAATTAACACAAAAAAAAACTCACTTTGTACCTTTCTCTTATTTCAACAACAAATTGCCAAATTATACCTCGTTGGAAATCGATAATGACAATGACACAATGACTATAAATATGAAAGAACATATAAAATATCTTGGCATAAAAATAGATAAAAATGTAAGATGGAGTAAGCACGCAGAATATGTTGCGAATAAAATAAGGTTTCTAGTGAACAAATTTAAGTTTTTCAAAAAGATTTTTGACATAGCACAGCTACGAACATTATATTTCAGTCTAGTACAGTCCCATATCAACTATGGAATAATTGTGTGGGGAGGTATTACTGATAATCATCTCAGGGTTATAAATGTCACTCAAAAATTTCTCATTAAAATTATTTTCAATAGAGATTATACCTATCCGTCTGAAATACTTTTCGCAGAATCTAAATTTTTTACATGTAGACATTTATATTTTCAAAGTCTCGCTATGTGTCATAGGAAATATGAAACAAAATTATTGTCTGTGGATCACTTGCACGATACCAGATTCAAGCATGAAACCTCAAGAATTCCTAAAGTAAGTACATCTCGAAGTCAAAGATTTCTCACATACTTGTGCCCTATTGCCTATGCAGAAGTTCCATTCGAAATTAAGTATATTACAAGTGATAACAGATTTAAAAAAGAACTGAAATTATGGCTAACGAATATAACAATAGGTAAGATAAATGAAATATTGGAACGAAAAAAAATGAAGTAGTGATACAGAAAGAAAAATCACATGTTCTCACAAAAAATAATGTAAATATTTAAAGTATAAATGGAAATAATTTCACAATTCATGATATACACCAGCTTCATACTTATATTTGAACTTTTATTCATATGTTCTAATCCACATCTGTCATTATTGTTCACCATATTCTGTACTGTCTGAACAATCTTTCTGAACAAGGACTTACCTTATAGAATAGACTGCGACTCTACATATATATATATATATATATATATATATATATATATATATATATATATATATATATATATATATATATATATATATTTATATATGTATTACTATTAATGTAAGTTACAAAAAAGATTTGAAGCTCTATAACTTCTATTTGATTATCTGCGAACGCTTTCGACAGCTGGTCGTGCTGTCATCCTATAGGCACTATTCGATCTGAACGTGTCATCCTGTTGTGTGTCCTTTCATACGGTCCGAACGCCTCAATACAGGTACTTCTGTTGCTTTAGGTAAATTTGCCTGTATTTGGATTATATCAGGTATTATTCTTTGTGTTGAATCTTCTCTAGGTTTATTGTTTCAAGGAGTGTATATTGATTTGTTTGATATATTGAATATTAGGTCTTGTTGTGTTATGATTTGTACTTGCTCCTCGATAGTTGATTTTTGACTGTTAAATTTATGGATGTTCAAGTTTTCCCAAATGTCAATGCGGTTTCCCTTATTGACTTGTTTTATGAGTTTTATGTTCTCTGGTGGGGGAGTTATGTTTGTTTTGTATGACGTGTGTTGCGAGGTTTCATCTATATACTATTGGGTTTATGTATGCCTTTTTGTGTTCATCGTACCTTTGGATCAGTTTTTTCTTGGTTTGGCCGATATAGAATTTGTTGCTGTCCGAGCATTGTATATTGTATATCCCGTTTTGGTTTATGTCTTCTTCTCTTTCATAGCTGTTTATTTTTTCCTTTATTTTCGTGTTTGACTTCTATGTGATGTTGATGTTGAATGGCTTGAAGATGTTTGTTAGTTTTTTGGTTTGGTGTCCTATGTACGTAAATGCTGTCCATCGTTGTGTTGTTTAGTCTGTTGGGTTGGCTTGATCCTTGTTCTGTATTTTTTGTTTGATTCTGTTTTCTAATTTATCTATTGTCTTTTGGGTGTATCCGTTTTCGTTCGCTATGTGGTATATGATTTTCTGTTCTTTGTTCCTGGCTTCCTTGCTGAGTGTGGCTCTACTCATACTTTGGATTAATGATTCACAAGCTGCTTTATTACTACATGTACAGTTTCAATATTTTTGTAACGAGATTTGTGAACTGAAAAATAAAGAGTTATTATGCAAAAGTTTTAAAAAGTTGAGTATATTTCTTGATGAAAATGATATTTTGAGAGTAGAAGGTCATTTGAGAAATTTTCTGTTCAACTATGATACGAAACATCCTATCTTATTATCCAAATAATGCACTCACAGAACTAATCATTAGTGAGGCTCATAATAGGTACTTTTATCCTGGTCCGCAGACACTGTATTTTTTATTGGTACAGAACTACTGGATGCTGTCGGCTTGACAAGCTATTCGCAGTATCGTTTCGAAATGTTTGAAGTGTTGGCGTTCAAATCCAATTCCATATTATCAGTAATTCACCTACTGATCGTATAACTCAAATTAAGCCATTTATTATTGTTGGATGTGACCTTGTAGGGCCTTTTAAAATTTATTTGCATCGTTCTCGAGGATCTAAGACTCTAAAAGCTCACGTCTGTATTTTTGTTTATTTTGCCACAAAGGCTATTCATATTCAAATGGTTTCAGATCTATAAACAAATATCTTTTTACGCGCGCTTCGACGTTTTATTGCTAGATGTGATCGTTGTTCTGAAACAGTATCTGACAATGAAACAAATTTTGTTGGCGCTAATAAATATTTATTGACTATTATGAAGGAGGCTTCCGCTGAAAAAAAAAATTAATTTACTTGTCATCCACCTTATGTTTGTCATTTTGCTGATCTAGCCGAACCAGGTATTAAATCAATTGAATCCCATTTGACTCGCGTCATTGGTACCCAAATATTGGGCTATAAAGAACTGAGAACTGTATTGGTACAAATAGAATCGATATTATACTCTCGGCCTTTGTGCGCAATGAGCTCAGACTCTAATGACCTGAGAGCTCTTACGCCTGGTCATTTCATAACGCTTGAACCCCTAAGCGCACTTCTGTATCCTATTACAACACATCACAGAGAATGGGCAGGCTTGACCGTTTTCAGCTTCTTTAAAAGTTACATTCAACCTTTTGGCAGAGGTGGCATCGGGAGTACCTCCGTACTCTTCATTAGAAAGGAAAATGGACGCTTCCAGGGACGCCTCTACAAGAAGGTACATTAAAATGCAATCTTGCTCGAGTAATAAAATTTTTCCCGGGTGATGACGGTATTGCAATAGTTGCTAAAGTCCGATGCAGAGCGGGAATCTTTACCCTACCTCTCATAAAACTTTGCCCTTTCCGGAGGCACGAAATCTTTTCTTTTCATTCAGGTGCTTTTATTTTCTTATATTTTGCTAAATATATATTTACCAAAATTTGTGAGGAGAATGTTCGGTATTCACCTGTTCTTGTATCTGGGTTCAGGAACAGTTATTATTATTATTATTGTTAACATTTCATCATTGGCCTTATACGCACGCGCGGAGGTCGGAGGGACAGTGGTGAATTGAAAAGGAAGCAAGACGTGTGTTCCGCCAAATGTTTTGTGAAGTTACAACATCCTTCAAGAGTCGTTCAAGATCGCTACCTGGGTAACCCACGATATTAGGAAGTGAAAATAGACGGAAAGGAAATTTTCCAGAAATAAATGATTATAAATAAAATATTCATACCTTTTTACAAAAGATATTGAAAAATCAAAAAAGGGCTCCCAATAAAGCAGTTTTTGACATTAGAACTATTACCTTCAATATCTCTCGAACGGTGACAAGACAAGCATGTTCGAACGGAGAATGAACAGATAAATTCAGAACCAGAATAATGAAGTATTTTTCATCCAACACCAGACAGCATTGTTTTGACCTGCCTTAAGTCTCATCATGAAAATGTAAAATAATAATGACAAGATGTGTAACGGTGATCCTTCAGAGAAAGAACCACTGACAAAATATCTGTATCCGTATTCCACCTACTTCAATGTCAAAATGAAAATCATGTTCAATGATGATCCATATAAGAAGAAAAATAAAACATATAAGGAGAAAACTGTTATAATACATTTTTTCTCACTTGATACCCACTGCATAGGGGGAAATCTGTGATGATTAGCGCCAGAACGCCATTGAAATGAAAAATACATCAGTTTTGGTATTCTTTTGCTGATTTCGAAAGTTACATTGCCTATTGGTACGGGAGCTAGCAAATTTGGAAAACAAGAATTTTAGAACAGTTGCTTTTTTGCGGGCTACCTGGCTGGCGGTAGTGGTTGCGTTTATTAATGCGCATCTTATCTGTTTAGGTAAGAATCCTTAACTTCATAAAAATTTTTTAAAGCGTAATTTTCAATTTTTTTCCTCCAGATACATCCACCAGAGATCAAGTTTTTATTGCCAGGCATTTTTATTGTTGTTAATTATGTGCCATAGGCGATTTTTTATTTAATTTAAATAAAGAATTCCAAGAATTTTTGAATGCCTGTAATTTTTGGACATAAAATAATCTAAAATTAATTTGCCAGACGTAAATTCGATTGCCAAGTATTGAATATAATTAAAAAAGTAATGAAAAGTATTGCGGTATGATGCTTGTGGTTAGAGAGAGACAGTTCAATGTGCAAGAGAGAGAATGTGGATGATGTGATTTCATCAATTCCATATACTGAACATTTTCCTACATTTTCTCAAAACTTGTCAGATACGTTGGAACTCCGATTATATAACAACATTCCTGATAACTTCAAAATATACATAGAGAAAACTGATTCAAAAAAAATCTAGAGATCTTGTCCTTGACATCTGTCCCTACATCATTAGTGAATTCATTGAATTTTCTCGTTAATATTTGTTTCATGAATCGTGAATTTGTTTATTGTATAGTCTATTGTATGTGATTTCATTACCTTTGAGTGGCATGTCCAATAGCTTTTTGAATTTAATTGATTCAATGTATTGATTGGCAACGCAGTGTAGAGGAAGCATCATATACGGAAATTTCACAACGTTTCTTTCCTCAATTTTTTTTTCGACAAATCTATATAGGTATTACACATTTTTCATGTTTCCATCTTCGTGATTTTGGAAAGACAACAAAAATACGTGTTTTCCATTGGAGAAGGAAAACGGCCAAAGGACAAATTTCAGTGTTTTGTATTTATTTCGTCTTTGGTGGAAAAGGATCTCAAATCATGAAATTGATTATGGAATATGCAATTCCTCAATATAAGAACATTTCGAATAATTCTTGTGAATTAATATTTCAACTACTTTCTTTAGGGAAGGAATGATATAAAACAACAAAAACAAATCATTCATTCTTTATTCGTGACTGTTGTACATATCAACAATATTATTATAAAACGAAATATTTCACAACTTTTGAATCATATTCCAATAAATTGCGATATATTATTAACATCAACAGATTGTAAAGAATTCAAAAAACTCAATATTATAGCATACTCATTTAATTTGCTGGTTTTGACTCCACTGAAAAATTTACAGATTTTATTACTAGTCTAAGTAAGTCCTACAGTATTTACAAAACATTTTTTTTATTTAACTAGTTAAACAGATGAAAAATGACTGTATGCAACAACTGTAATGAAACAAACAACGATTATTATACTTATTGAATTATGAATGATGATAGGCCCTGTCTGCAATTTTTTGATTGAAGTTCACTGCGGCGATTTTCCATAAGATTTGCCTCAGCACCATCACCCATATTGTTAACTGAAACAAAAGAATATATATAAAAATTGTGGTGGCGTATGAACATTATTCAAATTCGAATTATAGACAAGGCTTAAAAATATACTCTGAAGATAGCTGCTTCCCTTTTGGGTTATGAAAAAATACCGTGGATTAAAGCTGTGAATTCATTGAAAACTATTTTTGTAATATTCACCAATAGACACGGGGTTGAAAAAATATGTGCGGTGTCAGAATTTTCTCGTTTCATTTAAATACAGTACTAGATATATTTTTACCCGATTGGAATCTTTGAAAAATTGAACCACTACAAAACAGACTCGCTTCGTTTTCAGAAACAGAAACAAAAAACTTTTAGTTTCGGAAATAAACTGAAAACTCGAATTTCATCAAACAGACAAATGATAGTCTGATCCCCCTGTTTTGTTGTGAACTGTTTGCTATCGTTTTCAATACACTAACAGTAATTAAATTACCGCATTCTTCAACTATCCATTGCTTTATTTTGCTCGTGTTCTACAAAGACAAATCAAATCTCATTCTTGTTTGAAATAAACACCAAATACAAAAAATCAATAAAAATTTTGTTGTTTTGTTGAAATCGAAAGTTATTGCGAGGTTAATCTCAAAAATAAGTTCATTCAAATACAATTATTTCAAAATCTATCATTTCAAATGGGACAGTTCTTTCACCGAATATCCTTGGTGTTCGGATAACACTTCATTAGGAGATTTTTACTAAACAGTTTACAAATATGCAACACACTTCCTCAGACGAATGCATACTACAAACTGAGTATGAATATGCCCGAGAAAGCTATTGTATTGCGAAACACGTGTTAGGTACGTTTTTTTGTAAACTGTTCAGAAAAATCTTACAAAGTATTACTGGAATACAACAGATTCTGTCACATATTTTTGGTGTATATCAATTTCATATTTTGCCAAACAACAATTTTCCAATGTAGGGTCAACCCAATCTTGGGATTCTATTCATCCCATAGTTTTTGAATGAAATCTCTGTAAACAATATAAGAAAATAGTTCACGCTATAAGCTTGCAGAAAATATGTGGTTGGGTATTACGTAATTGTCGATGTATTTAATTCATTTGAATTCGAAATATACTTCTCATTAAGGTATCTGGTGGGAAACTCTCCATGCAACTTTTAGAAAACTCCCAAAAAGTGATTCACTCAAGAAAATTTAGAAAAATTCATCAAAAAAATTCGTAAAGACATATACTATAGTTTACCAGAATTTTTGTATGAAGACGAAGAACCACATTTCTCACATATCTCTACTTATGCATTGTTGATACACCATGTGAGATGAAATTTCTCTTTTCGCGTTATTGCTATTGTTCAGGGATTATTCATCCAGCCGCCCAAATTTTAATCGACTCACCAGGAGAAATGTTTAAAATAGAAAGTGAACATGAAGAGATTTAAGGACCATTATGGTTCCTTTTTATTAAGAAGAACAGAACACTTTTTTACAATTTTTTACTAGAGTTCAAAGGAATTTTCAATATCTCTAATTTTGCTTTCATAGGGTTGAATATTGTCACACAACCGATTATGTAGGTATGTTCATTCCAACATCCTAAAGATTTTGTTGAGAAAAACGTGAGATTTATAGTTTAGGAACTGTGGTAACAAAGTGCCTTAATGGATTCGAAAACTTTCTATTGAGAAGGAGAACATTATAGTATTTGGTTGAGAATTATTTCAGGAAGCAAAATTTCTGATCTACGGAAGATTTCGTAAACAAATCGAAAAACGCATGTTCATATAGTGACAACAAATTCGAATACAATTTTTTCAGGAGTAATTTGCGAAATACCGAAAAATCAACAAATTGATTTGAAGATATTTTCATCTTTCAAGCGTGGTCCTAATATTCACAGTTGGAACTACTCGTACTACCCGGAACTAGAGGAACGAAGAGGAACTAGCAAGTTCGGAGTAGCGGAACACGCCTGAATCCAAACGGATTCAAACGGAAGGTTTCTCAAGTTACAAACTAATTTTATGAAAAAAAAACTTCATAAAAACAAAAAAGTTTTTTTCCTGAATATCGTGAGTTACATTTATATGTCATTTCAGTTCAACTGACTTTTTAGTCATTTGTTTTCAGTACCAGAAAATCGATAAGACATTTTTCTGTTGATGAAAGAACTCTTAAATGAACTTGATATATTTTTTCATAATTCACGATCCTGTCACATCACATCTTTATTCGTGAAGCTAAAAATATATTAAAACAAACACAAAACCTATCTACATGCCAAGACTTTGTTTATTCCGAAGCATTCTCATTATTGTGTATTTGAACCACATCCAAGAGAATGGCTTCCTCACACGATAACAAAGAACAAAAAAAAAAACCGAAAACAGAACAGAATAACATAATGGTGGTATTTAATTTTCTCGCTGAGAAATCACAGCATAGCGCACTTCAACCTAGAGACTGCGAAAAAAGCAGTCCCTGGCGATGAAAAAGTGAGATGTGCAATCCTGCATAATGAATTGCAGCACTTTCAGCAAGGAGTTTTCTTTTTCTCCCTTTTCATCCTTAATGCCAACAAAACGGATTACACAATGTAACTTTTTATAATCTGCCATATTCTCGGTATTTTTCATTTCGAGATGAATATTCTCTTAATAAATTGCATCACTGGACTGGGCATGACATGTTAATTTCCATGCTGGATGAATAGTATTCCATTAAACTATAATTTCAATTTCTCCACGAATTTGATTCCTTTACTCTAATTTCCTTATCAATTAGTGTTACACCTCATGCCTACGTTACATATACTCATGAGAACTCATTGAAAATGTGAATAGTTGAAGCATCTAATACATTTTACAATAAAATTTTTAAGTGATTTGGCGAAAACTTCATCACTATCACTTTGGTAGAAATGTTCGATGAAGAAACTGAAAATGGATTTTTAAATTTCTGGTTGTAGGTAGGAAGGTGATATTAGGAGACAACGTTAAAGGACTAAAAGCGGCGACACGAGATATTCCTATGAAATAATATTGAAGTTGGCAAATAATAGTTATTTATGTATCAAGGGAATTAGGAGGGCCTTAATTACCGATGGCAAAGTTTGCGTCCCGAGGGCCTCTGGCCCGAGGGACAGCAATTGCCTGAGGTTATTAAGGCACATTAATTCCCGTGGTACATAGATAATTTTATTTCTGACCGATTTCAATAAAATTTTGTTCATTTTTGAAACGGAAAAATGTACCAATTCATTACCTTCCCGGTATATTTGAATCAGGTACCGTTGATTATAGTAGAGTTTTCTTGTTGCTAGGTTGTTGCTATGTTACTTGTTTATAAACAGAACTTTGTTATCAAGCTGTGTTTGCGGTGAAAACGTGTTTTCTACCCCAAATATAATGGAGGATATTTTGAAAAAAGCTGAACAAGCAAGAGAATCATTAATTCCATCGAAAAGTGAAGCCGTATACCAAAAAGAATACAAGATATATCTGGACTGGCTGACACGGAAAAATGTTATGCCAAAAGATGTCACTGAAACTGTATTTCTGGCATATTTTCAAGAACTGGTAAGGAATTTTCTATGTTTTTCGGTAGATTTGGTAGTAATTGTGTTTATTCGTTTCAGTCAGAAACGTATAGTCCGAATTCTTTATGGACTAAATGGTCAATGCTAAAATCGATGGTGACTATACATGAGAAACGAGATATCACCAAGTTCAATGAACTACAGGCTTTTTTGAAATGGAAGAGTGAGAGTTATAAGCCGAAAAAGTCTGCTGTTTTATCTCCTAAAGATGTTATCAGATTCCTAAAGGACGCTCCTAATGATATTCATTTATTGCATAAGGTAATTTTTTTCCTATTTTCCTTTTTGTGTGTATTTATTTCCTTTTTTTTGTTATAGGTTGTTTTGATTATGGGTTATTTTGGAGGATGCAGAAGTCAGGAACTTTTGAATATGAAGATATCGGATATAGAGGACCGGGATTCCGTTATGGTAGTGAACGTACCGTAAGTAAAACTGGTGTATCGAAGAAATTTACAGTTGTGTATGAAAAAGAGTTCTCCGATTTGCCTTTATTAAGACTTCATATGTTTTTGCGTCCTAAAGGTATTGAACGATTTTTTTTGAACTTCCGACAAAATAAATGTACATCTCAGCCAATTGGAAAAAACATGTTTGGGAAAATCCCCAGCAAAATCGCAATGTATTTAGGATTGCCAAACTCATCTTCCTATACGGGACATTGCCTTCGTCGCACTTCTGCTACTGCTCTAGCCAATGCAGGAGCAACTATGACTAACTTAAAAAGACACGGAGGTTGGAAAAGTTCCACGGTGGCGGAGGGGTATTTGGAGGATAGCATCGAATTGAGAAATAAAACGGCGCGTATGTTGTCTACTTTGTCATCAGAAGAGGCAGGTACCTCGACTGTAGTGAACAGAAGCTCCAGCCATACAAAAGAAGAAATTGTTCCAGTGGCGGAAGTAATTTTCAGGGAACATTTCGAAATTGTACATTTATTATTTGTAATGACGTGAATAAATAAAATATGGTTCAGTTTTCATTTCTATTCATTTTTACTTATGAAAGGTAGAGGGAATTATAAAATCTATAATACCAAGGGAGTTATGACCCTCTTTATTGATAGCGTAACTATGACGATATAAGCTTATAATATCCCGGTCAGAAATAAAAGATTTTATGTCACTAACTACTTCGTTGTCAACTAATGCTTTCATGTTGGCTTTGAGACGTGTCGTTGCTCGCAGAGGTCGGCCTAAGAAAGTTTATAGTGACAACGGTAGATGTTTCGTTGGTCTAGAAAATGCTGTTGGAAAACTTGACTGGTCTAAAATTTCGAAACAATGTTTGTCGCAGCCCATTACTTGGCGTTTCAACCCTCCGACAGCCGCATGGTGGGGTAGGTTCTGAGAACGTTTGTTTGAGAATTTGAAGAAATCAACATTCAATTTTGTTCTCTTTTTTAATGTTTTTTGTAACACCAATGTTTATTCAAATAATTGAAAAACTTCACGTAATTGTCAAATAATAAAATTTGGAATTGTACAACATTCACGAAATAAAAACAGTTTTAGAAGCTATAAGCAGCCCAGTTTCTTAGTAGAACGTAAGCGGTTCAGACTTTAGTTTTTCAATAACATAATTTGGTAGCAGAGCGTCGTTATCGCAATAAAAAACATAACATAATTTGGTAGCAGAGTGTGGTTGCTGGTCATCGCTTATGATGACATAACATAATTTGGTAACAGAGCGTGGTTGCTGATCATCGCTTATGATTTACCAGCAGAAACAAGACAACTAGTAGAACGCAGGTCACCGGCCCATCCAGCTTTCGCTGCAAGATCAGGACGGTGCCCATAGCGAGATCTTCGAAGCCTTTTATAAAGTGAGTCCATTCCTATCCTTATTATCCTTATATCGTTTCCTTTAAGTACTGTTTTTGCCAGCTTGGGAACTGTGTTTGCTCTTTATATACGATTAATTGTCAAAGTTCAGTCAAGATGTGTGAGAATAATAGAAAATGGGGTTCATTAAAGGAACAAACTATGATTGAATTTGATCTTATTCAAAATGTCATTGAGTGTTCGACAGATGAGTTAGAAAGTGAAATTTCCGAAAGACAGTCATTTGAAGACTCTTTCTACAACCTCACTTCAATTGCAGAGAAAATTATAAAAGATTTTGAAATTCTTTCTAATCAAGATAATGTCTCTTCTCATTGCTCAATTCTTTCTCAGCCATTGGCGAATAATTCTATTTCAAACCAAAACTTCAATGTCAAATTATCTACTATAAGTTTACCTACATTTAGTGGAGAGTATGCAAATATGTTGAAGTTTCGCGATACTTATGAATCTTTAATTCACCAAAATGAAAGTATAACTGACATTCAGAAGTTTCATTATCTTCGATCGGCTTTGGCTGGAGGCGCGACTCAGGTCTCTTGAATTTACATCAAAAAACTATGCAGTGGCGTGAAAAGCTATGCTTGAGCGCTTTGATAATAATAGAATACTAGTTCAGAATCATGTCAAGGCTTTATTTAATATGGAGTCTTTGAATAGGGAATCAGCAGATGGCATAAGAAAATGTATGGATACTGTTTCAAAACATATGCGAGCGTTGAAACAGCTCGAACAACCTACGGATAAGTGGGATACACTAATAATTTATTTAGTGACAACAAAATTAGATTTCTCTACACTATGCGAGTGGGAGGAATATAAAGCGGATAACAATTTACCAGCATTAAATGACCTTAAAATATTCTTAAAATCACGAGCTGTTTTATTAGAAACTTTAGAGGTAAATGAACTTGAAAAATCGGCTAAAGCCAAAACATCTAAAAATTTCGTTGCAACCGATAATAATCAGTAGTTCAAATGTAAAGTTTGCAGCAGAGAGCATTACATACAAAATTGTTTTGAATTTTTGCAATTGCCGGTTGACAAGAGAGTAGAGAAAACAAAAGCTTTAAAATTGTGCTTAAATTGTCTACAACCCGGACATAATAGCTATATTTGTCGTCGGGGAACTTGCAAAAAATGCAACTCAAAGCATCATACTTTGTTACATTTTGAAAAACATGTTTCGAATGAATTAGATGTTAATAACGACGACCCATCCAGTAATAATGTTTCAACTTTGTCTTCTCGGGTGTCAGATTCACACATCCTTTTGTATACGGCATATATTCAAGTATCAGATGCGAACAAAGTTTCTCATACAGTTCGTGCATTGTTAGATTCAGGATCACAATCAAGTTATATTACAAAAAATATATGTAGACGATTGAATTTAATCACTAATCCAATTAATTTATTAGTTTCTGGAATAAGTCAATCAACTTTAAATATAACAGAAAAATGTAATTCAACAATTCAATATCTTCACAATGAATTTTTTGAAGATATTACGTGTTTAGTTATTCCTCATATTTACAGCGAGTAACCGAGTGTATCTTTCAACATTGAAGACTTGAATAGTCCTAGAAACGTAATTTTAGCTGACCCAAGTCAATTAGACATGCTTATTGGGGCCAATTTGTTTTGGAATTTGTTGGCAGAAGGTCAGATTTCGTTAGGAAATAATCAACCTGTCCTACAAAAAACACGTTTGGGCTGGATTGTTTCCGGTCCATGTTATAAAGTTCAGTTTTCAAATAAGACTTGTAATTTTAGTCAAATACGCGATATTCAATTTCAATTATCGCGTTTTTGAGAGTATGTACAGATGAAAAAATGTCGTCAAAAGATGAGATGGCTTGTGAAAATCATTTTATTTAAAATACATTGCGCAATGATGATGGCAGATTTGTAGTAAAATGGCCATTTAAAGACGACTTGGAAAAACTTGGCGATTCTTACGAATACGCAAAGTACCGATTCCATTCTTTAGAACGTAAATTTCAAAGGCAACCCAATTTGAGAGAGGAATACATAAAATTTATGAAAGAATATGAACGTTTAGGACACATGACTAAAATGAAACAAGGTGATGCTAATATTTTATCAAAATGTTACTACATGCCTCATCATGCCGTGTTGAAGGAAGATAGCATTACCACAAAACTACGTGTTGTTTTTGATGCCTCTACTCCAACAAGCAGTGGTTTTTCACTAAACAATATTCAGCTAGTAGGGCCAACAATACAGAATGATTTATTGGCAATATTATTACGATTTAGACAGCATGCGTATGTGGTAGCAGCTGACATTGAAAAAATGTACCGTCAAATTTCAATTGCTCCAGAACACCAATGTTTACAAAGGATTATCTGGAGTGAGAGTTCAAATAATCCTTTAGAAACGTTCCAATTGAATACTATCACCTATGGAATGACAGCTGGATCTTTATTTGCTATTGGGTGTCTCTTTCAACTAGCTTTGGAAAATAAAATCGAATATCCGGAATATTCTGATATTATTCAGCCGGATTTTTATGTTGATGATTTACTGACTGGTGCTGATTGTATTGAAAAGACAGCTCTAATAGTAGAAGGAATCTCTAGTATTTTGAAACAAGGTTGTTTTAATTTGAGAAAATTTTACTCGAATGATTTTTAAACCTTAAAATATGTAACAGTGGAAAACAATTGTTCGACTGAATTGGTGAAACTAGGAGACAATGAATATGCAAAAACGTTAGGCTTGATTTGGTGTCCAAATACGGATAGTTTGGTACCTATATAGAATAAATAATGAGATAGCTAATAAAAAGGTAACCAAACGCGTTATTTTCATCTAGCATTTCTCAAGTATTTGATCCGCTTGGATCATCAAGTCCATGTATGATATTGGTCAAAATTCTCCTTCAAAAATTGTGGATAGAAAAGGTTACTTGGGATCAGAAATTATCTTACAGTATAAATGTATTTTGGTCTGAATTCCGAAATAAACCTACCAAAGTAAATGACATCCGAATTAACCGTCACATGTTATGTATTAAACCTCTAAGTATTGAAATGCACTGTTTTCCTGATGCTTCTGAAGAGGCATATGGAGGATGCATCTACTTGAAGTCAGTTAATAAACACGGAGATATAGAAGTCAATTTAGTCTTTTCAAAAACAAAGGTCGTACCTCTTAAAACAATCAGTTTGCCTCGTTTGAAATTATCGGGTGCATTTATATTAGCACGATTGGCAAACAAAGTATCGAAATTATTACGGCTAAATATCAACAAAAGATTCTTCTGGTCTGATTCAACTATAGTCCTGGCATGGCTGAAAACACCACCAAACAAACTAAAAACTTTTGTGGGCAACAGTGTAGCAAACATACAAGAATTAACTAATAGTGACATTTGGCGTCATATTCCTAGCAGTCAAAATCCGGCGGATATTTTATCTCGCGGATTGATGCATGACGCAAAAGCGAATGTTCAGCTGTGGTGGCATGGTCCATTGTTGCTTTCAAAAGATTGTGAGGATTGGCCAAATGAAGTTAATTCATTGAAAACAAATGAATTACCAGACTTAAAAAAGGAAATTCAGTTATTTACAGTACAAAATCTTGAAACCTTTTCTTTTGAAAACTTTTCCAAACTGAATCATTCAAAAAGAGTTTTGTCATGGATTAACAGATTTGAGTCAAACTGCCAAAAGAATGTACAGTCTCGCAATTCCACTACATTATTCGTACTCGAGATTGTTAAGGCTTTTAAAACACTTTTAAAATTAGCTTGACAACATTCATTTTATAATGAAATTCAAATCATCACAGGAAACAAAGAAAATATCAGGAATAGTAAAATTTAGAGTTCAAACCCAGTCCTTGATGACGACGGTATTCTGAGGGTCGGAGGTATTGCGAAATTCATTGTACAGTATCGATAAAAGACATCCAATCATATTAAGTGCTAATCACCATCTGACTAAATTAATATTCGAGCATGAGCATTCTATACTCATGCATTGTGGTCCACAGCAATTATTGACATCGTTGAGAGAAAAGTATTTGCCCATTGGTGGAAGAATCCTTGCTGAAAAAGTAATACGACATTGTGACAAATGTTTTCGCATTAAACCAATAGGGATACAGCCACTCATGGGTCAATTGCCTGCGTCTCGTCTACAGCCAGCTCCGCCATTTTAATACTACTGGAATTGATTACGCGGGTCCTATTTTGGTCAAAGATCGTGAAGGTTGAGGATCAAAACAATAAGTGTTATATAGGACTCTTTATTTATTTTGCCACAAAGGCGATTCATTTAGAATTGATTTCAGACTGAAACAAAGATTCTTTTCTGATTGCATTAAGAAGGTTCATGGCTCGTCGCGGAAAACCTTCTCGTTCATTTTCCGACAATGGTTCAAACTTTGTTTCTGCTAGATCTCATTTGAAAGAATTGGGTAGGTTTTTGTCAGATCATAAAACGAGTTAGAGAATGAATGTCTGAATTCAATATAAAATGGGATTTGATTCCTCCTTATTCACCTCATTTCGGAGGGATTTGTGAAGCTGGAATAAAATCAAGTAAGGCTCATCTAAAAAGGGTTGTTAGAAATGCGCATGTGACTTTCGAAGAGTTAAACACAGTTCTTGTACAGGTAGAGGCAGTATTAAACTCACGGCCCCTTTTTCCCATTTCCTTCGATCCTGAAGATTTAAATCCTCTAACCCCGGTTCATTTTCTTGTGGGAAGACCCTTAACTACCATACCGGACCCAACTTCAGAGACATTTCCATGAATCGAACGTCCAGATATCAACTTATCCAACAGTGTCATCAACATTTTTGGAACCGTTGGCAGAAAGAGTATATATCCAAATCCAACAGAGAACTAAATGGAAATCGTCCCAGGGAGAATTGAAAATTGGTTCTTTGGTATTGATAAAGGAAGATAATTTACCTCCTTTGAGATGGAAGTTGGGACGCATTATTCATCTATACCCGGAAAAGACGGTGTCAGCAGAGTCGCTACGATCGAAATATCAATTGGTGATATCAAGAGTTTTTATGCAAAGTTATGTCCACTTCCAGATTCTGATTCCAGTTAGATGTTGGAAGAATACGTGAGGCCTCCCAAAGCGGGGGGCATGACATGTTTGAGAATTTGAAGAATTCAACATTTTATTTTTTTCCTTTTTTTAATGTTTTTTGTAACGCCAATATTTATTGAAATAATTGAAAAACGTCACGTAATTGTCAAATGATAAAATTTGGAATTGTACAACATTCACGAAATAAAAACAGTTTCAGAAGCTATAAACAGCCCAGTTTCTTAGTAGAACGTAAGCGGTTCAGACTTTAGTTTTTCAATAACATAATTTGGTAGCAGAGCGTCGTTATCGCAATAAAAAACAATGTTCGGTTGGTGTTGTGAAGACTCTCCTCCGAAAAGTGTTGGTTCGGGCTTCCTTGGACTATGAAGAATTACCAACTTTGGTTTGCGAGTGTGAAGCTGTAGTAAATAGTAGACCAATTACTTATGTATCAAACGATCCAGTAGATCTAATTGCCTTGACTATTGCTATGTTTTAAAATGATCTTGGTAATGAGTATGGTATGCCTGATTATGATCAAACAAACAGAAATTGATACGTGATCTGCGTCGACGTTTTAGAAATGAATATTTGGGAATGTTGAAAATTGTACCAAATAAAATATCACGAAGTGTCTTCCTTGGTGAGATTGTTCTGGTGGGGACAATTAAAAGCACATTGAGTGGTCAATGGGTCGAATTATTTAGTTTTCACCTGGGAAAGATGGTGTAGTTCGCCTAGTTCGTGTTCAAACTGAGAATGGTCAAATTCTTCGACCAGTATAGAAGCTGTATCCTGCTTGGATATTTCTGTGAAATCACGATCGGAACATATTGCAGAAGAATCCAGACTAACTTGCAGCTATCCATTTCAATTTTCAATTACATTTGTTCTTTCAGAGATTTCAAATCATGCTATATCATACTAGACAGTGGAAATCCGAACTCGTAAAATTCACCATAGAACATTGTCAACCACTTCCAAACTAGTTATGCATCATTACCACAATTTCAATCACTGCCACTCTCCTAATCGAATTGAACCAATGGAATCAAATATTCTACTATAATTGTGACTAAATATCAAAACTTTGCCTGAATGCTTCTACAAAAATTCACAAGATCGATTTAGTGTTATGATCATGACAGTAACTAGACTCTAACTCTACTGAGATGACTCAAATGGATAGGTAAATTGAATAAACACCAATATATTCTGATTCACATTACCTCACGAAAATAAGAAAACAATCCATAAATTCACACTCTGTCTTCAATACCATCTCCTTGAACGATATCCAGAAATCTCAAGGTCATAATAGTAATTCATTCGTATGTGACATTATTTATTCGAATTGAAACGTTATTCTGAATTTAAATGAAATTGATGCGACTTAGGTGGTGGTGATGTATCTAACCGTGTCAAGTAGATCGGCCCCTGTTGGTAAATACGACTTTGATCATTTACGTAATCTGTCCATATATACAAACATTGTGATTTCTAACAAATGTTCTTGCTGACATTTATCTTTATTCAGGTAATGAAAATTATCAAATATGAGAATTGATATTTCAACTAATGTAAACTTTCATGTCCGGAGATGACTATGTGAAAGCTACCCTCCAGGTTTTTTGGCCATGATCTGCAGGTTTTTATGCCTGACGTTTCGTCTACACTGCAATAGATATTGTTACGTTTTTCCCCGTGGGTTGACCAATAATTGACTTCACTGAATTTTTAAACTAAACTTTATTTTACTTCAAATAAAACAAACAATTCAACTGAAATTTCAACTATTATTTGAATGTCTATCGCCTTAATAGATCACTTCGTGTATCGCATTGTAATGTCCACTTGACTGTGTCGACATACTCGTGGCTAGCGTTTTTATATCGTAATCGAATGCGCTGAAGAATTTCGCCAAAATTCCGTTGAAATCTGTAGCATTATTCTCGCTGCTTCTAGAGTGGTGGGGAATCAACGTACATTCGCGCGCACTCAGCTACTTCACCATTGGTTTATGGCTACCAGTGCCGACTGGCGTTATTTTTTTCGGGCATGATTTACAACAATCGCAGTGCCCGAGATGGGGCTCGAGTTGTTGTTCCTGTAACTCCAAACGCATTAACAACGATGCTGGTATTTGACTCGGGTTTTCCATAATGATTAGTGGCCGTGACTTGGTTTCTCTTTATTGGATAACTTGACCTAGTTGTGTACCTTCCAGGACAGGTAGTTTTTACACAATCGATATAACGTTATTATATCGATACATTCAGCTGATAATATTTCAAGAAATAATCTTCACGAAAAACACTCGACGTTGGACTTTCCTCAAATGAATGTCTATTTTCGAACTCAAATTCTGTTGTTTTTGAGCAATGCAAGTCGAGCAAGCCAGTCGAGCAACCAGAAATAAATAAAATCACGAGTTCACTTTCTACAGCTGTTTTTACCTATATGTGTTATCAAACCACTCGTTCTACGGAATCGTGTTTTTATTGTGCTATTCGCTCTCATACCATTGCCGAAAAATGAAAATTTTTTGATAACGTTTTGAGGTCTTACGGTATGACCATTACAAAATTCCAAAATAAAACATTCGTCCATTGATCATTGACTTATTAACCTTACCGAGATTTTGCTAAGAGATATAACCTTCGTCCTCGCAGTCAACACATATGCCACTGATGATGTCTGCCGCAGTGGCAGAAGAAACGTTTGGTATCTTGAGTCCCATTACATCATGTATTGATAGCTCGGATTTCATTTTAGTTCAATCAACATATAAACCATTTGGAACACTGCAAAATTTCAATGTTTCCAAAACGTATTTAATTTATCTTGCTGTAAATAATGTAGTGTCGCAACACTAAATAAACCAAAAAGATAAAGATATTTCTATTCTCATTCAAAATTTCTCCAAATTCAATAGCAATAGCATAGAAGAGATGCCGCCACAACCAGTACCTGTACTGGTTGTGGCGACAATCAGAGGATTGTCGTTAAGGATAAGAAGGATTGAGTCCAAGTACAACATCAAAACCTGCTTCAGATCTGGGAACACTATTCGTAGCAGTCTCATTAAAACCAGGCCACCAAACGCGGACTGCGATTCCAATAATTGCATTTACCGGATACCCTGCGAGTGCGGAGAACCATACATCGGTGAAACTAAGAGACCATTGAAAGTTCGCATTGCCTAGCACAAAAAACACACACAGCGAGGGGAAACCAACAAATCCAAAGTAGCAGAGCATGTTTGGACTCATCAACATAACATCAAGTGGGCTCAAGCTGAAATCATTCACATAGAGGAACACTGCTTTAGGAGAAAATTCAAAGAAGCCGCATATATGTTGTCCAACAACTCATTTAGCCAAGCTAGCGTAGAGATACGTAACATATGGAAATCTTCAATCAAGCGGAATACGACCAACTCCCGTCAAACGGTCAGCTCCCGCTAAAAACCAATGAATCGGAGAGAGGAAAGAGGGGATAGGAGAAGGCAGTCGAATGACTTATAAATAGTCAGATTTCGAAGAAAAAATCCAGTTATCAACTGAAGACGATTGTGGATACTAACAATCGAAACGTCATGAAGTAACTTTGTTTGAAGTCTTTCAATTTTATATTTTTAATTTTCATTTCATGTTAATTATTTTTTTAATTTTTCAGCTCGTGTTAATAATTCAATTTTTTGTTTTATTTGTTTGTTGCTTGTACGTTATTTCATTGTAATTTCAGTTTTTTGCCTAATGGAATTGTTCTTTCAGCTGTTCTTTTGAATTTTTTTACAGGTTCTATGGAACAAGGTATAATTGTCGATGGATTTTGCAATAGTTTGCTTCAGCATGGACTAATATACAAATATTTCATACGTTATATGAATAGTATTGATAATATTTTGAGTTCAGGCAACATTCATAATTTTAGTCGAAAGCGCTCGCAGATAATTAAATGGGAGTTATAAAGCTTCATATCCTTTTTGTGACTTTCATTTAATATTAATATATATATATATATATATATATATATATATATATATATATATATATATATATATATATGTATATACTTATATAAATAAGTACTCCTTGATCATATATATATATATATATATATATATATATATATATATATATATATATATATATATATATTAATATATATATATATATATATATATATATATATATATATATATATATATTATATGGTAAAATGGATTAACAGGGTCTCTCAGTCAAAAAATCAAAAATCAAACTCTGCTTTACTTTGCCAAGCTTTCGCTTCTAATGGGAAGCTTCTTCAGGGCCTATAATTTAATGATTTTTGAATATTTTCGCCTTTGAATAATATTACAAATCATACTTACAGTAAAAATGAGTGAAAAACAATAAATTGAAGATAGAATTGTCATAAAAGTTAACATGTATACGATTTTTTTTTGTGGGTTTGACAAATGTCATACCTTCACATAAATGTCATTTTTCAATGGGTATGATGATTTGATAATTTTTTACTGTAATGAAAGAGTTATTGATTGATACATCTTTCATTATTATTATGTTTTTGATGTAGTTCTAGTAAATTACTATATATACTACTGAGATTATCAATGTCAGTTTTCTTATTCATACAATCAGAAGACTTATTAATTTCCACCATTTCAAGAAAAAGGCGTTTGGAAATATTTTTTTCTGTATGTAAAACTTTGATATTAGAGAAATTTGGTTTATGACCTGTTTCTATAGAGTGTTGTGCTAATGCACATGATTTTTTATTGAGCTTTATATCACTTTTATGTGAAGTTATTCTATCATTAAGAATTCTAGATGTTGTTCCAATATAATTCAAGTTACAATTATACAAGGAATGTTATAAATCACATTTGACTTTTTTGTTGTATCAGTTTTATCTTTCAATTTAGTATTCAAATTCTTTATAGTTTTAATATTTTTTTGGCATATTTTGATATTTTGTTCATTATGAAAAAGTTTTATGATATTTGAAGATAAATTTCCAAGGTTAGGTATAGATTTATAAGAAATATTGATAGGTGAACTATCATTACATACATTTCTGTTGATTACATCAGAATTTGTATTACTGCCAGTATTGAAAATTATTTTATTAAGAAGTTTTCTGGGATAAGAATTATCGATCAGTATGTCTCTAAGAAGTCTGAGATTTTTTTGCTTGAGGGAAGGGTGTACTAATTTTTCTATTCTTTTTTTCAAACAGAGTATTAAATTAATTTTAACTGATTTTTTGTGAAAGGAATAGTAATTGATATATCTCCCTGAATTAGTAGGTTTGACATACCAATATGTAATCAAGGAATTATCAGTTTTACGAATAACTCTTGTATCAAGAAAAGGAAGGGTCTGATTATTTTCTATTTCGATAGTGAATTGTAACTTCTTATCATATCTATTGACAACATCAAGAATTTCATTAGATTTGTCATAAGGTATTGCACAGATGACATCGTCAACATATTTCTTTAAAAAGGGAATTTCAAAACTCAATTTGGGAAGTATGTTTTTAAAAAGATCGTCCATTACGTATTGAGCTATAATAGGAGAAATAGTAGCTCCCATTGGTGTACCAAGAATTTGTTTATAGTATTTACCTTCGAAAGAAAAATAACTTGAGTTGAAGATGAAACCAATTATTTCAATAAATTTTTTTTTGGTTTATTGAACATTTTTTATTTATATCATTCCATCTTTTGATGATACTTTTCTCCACTAGATTCATAGGTATATTGCTAAAAAGTGAAATCACATCAAGGCTGATCAGAATATAACCAGGGGTAGTGATTTTTCATTTATGAAATTGGAAAAATCGAAAGAATCCTTAATATAGAATTCATTTTCATAATTATAAGCATCAGTGAGAATTTTAGTGATCATTTGAGCAATTTTGCTATTTGGAGCATCAATGGAGGAAATAATTGGTCTCAGTTTCAAATCAGGTTTATGTATTTTAGGGAGTCCATAATATTTGGGTGATATGGAATTATAAATCATGTAAGTTTTTGCTTCATCTTCTGATATCATTTCAGATTTTTTCAAATCCGTAATGATTTTATTTGCTTTTTGTTGTATTGTTGAAACGGGATCTCTATTGAGTTCAACATAAGATTCACCATCATTGATAATCTCAAGAGATTTCTCAATATAATCAGATTTCTTCATAATAACTGTCACGTTACCTTTATCAGATCTTGTAAGAATCAATTCTGGATGATTCTTCAAAAATGTTTTTGTTTTTTTAAATAGGAAATTGAGATAATTTTTATTATCATGAGGTTTTTGGAAAAAGTTAGTTACGATATTTGTTATCTTCGCTCTGAAAAGATTCTTTTTGCTATCACAAAACCCAGTTATCAAATTTTCAATATCTGAGAGTAAATTTGGTATATTCACCTCTGTGGTAGTTGGTGGCAAGCTGAAATTGAATCCTAAGGCGAGAAAATGTTTTATATCTTCTGGTATAATGATATCTGATAAATTTTTTATCCAATTTTCATTAGTTTTGATATCTGATTTTGAATTCATTTTGAGTATATTGAGTTTATCGATATTTTTGTTTTTTATGTCATTGAAAGCTTGGCAAAGTAAAGCAGAGTTTGATTTTTGATTTTTTGACTGAGAGACCCTGTTAATCCATTTTACCATACATTTCTCCAGTCGCTAACATTATCCAATTCAAATAACAATGGGGTTCTTCGAAGAGATCGAACACAACTACGGTTTCCAGATCAGCAGAGCAATGAAGGAATGGAGTAATACAAATAAGAAACTAGCATCTTATCGGAACAGAAGAATTTTCCTCCTTCAATGCAGAAAAAACAATGTGGTACCTTCACATATAGAAAATAATACCAAAAATTTAAATATCCTTTTCAACTCTACGAATGGGAAAAATTCTTATGACATTCATAATTTCAATGACAACTTGAAGAAAAAAATATTGAATCTTGAAATTAAAATCACCCATAATGATTTAAAAAATTTAGAGAACATTTCGAACAAACAAACAAAATTTGTTACAGAATCAATTCCTATTAATATTTGGCTAGAATTTGAAAAGAGACAAACTATCAAATACAATAAAATTTTCAATGACATAAAAAAGAAAAATATCGATAAACTCAATATACTCAAAATGAATTCAAAATCAGATATCAAAACTAAAGAAAATTGGATAAAAAATTTATCAGATATCATTATACCAGAAGATATAAAACATTTTCTCGCCTTAGGATTCAATTTCAGCTTGCCACCAACTACCACAGAGGTGAATATACCAAATTTACTCTCAGATATTGAAAATTTGATAACTGGGTTTTGTGATAGCAAAAAGAATCTTTTCAGAGCGAAGATAACAAATATCGTAACTAACTTTTTCCAAAAACCTCATGATAATAAAAATTATCTCAATTTCCTATTTGAAAAAACAAAAACATTTTTGAAGAATCATCCAGAATTGATTCTTACAAGATCTGATAAAGGTAACGTGACAGTTATTATAAAGAAATCTGATTATATTGAGAAATCTCTTGAGATTATCAATGATAGTGAATCTTATGTTGAACTCAATAGAGATCCCGTTTCAACAATACAACAAAAAGCAAATAAAATCATTACGGATTTGAAAAAATCTGAAATGATATCAGAAGATGAAGCAAAAACTTACATGATTTATAATTCCATATCACCCAAATATTATGGACTCCCTAAAATACATAAACCTGATTTGAAACTGAGACCAATTATTTCCTCCATTGATGCTCCAAATAGCAAAATTGCTCAAATGATCACTGAAATTCTCACTGATGCTTATAATTATGAAAATGAATTCTATATTAAGGATTCTTTCGATTTTTCCAATTTCATAAATGAAAAATCACTACCCCCTGGTTATATTCTGATCAGCCTTGATGTGATTTCACTTTTTAGCAATATACCTATGAATCTATTGGAGAAAAGTATCATCAAAAGATGGAATGATATAAATAAAAAATGTTCAATAAACCAAAAAAAATTTATTGAAATAATTGGTTTCATCTTCAACTCAAGTTATTTCTCTTTCGAAGGTAAATACTATAAACAAATTCTTGGTACACCAATGGGAGCTACTATTTCTCCTATTATAGCTCAATACGTAATGGACGATCTTTTTGAAAACATACTTCCCAAATTGAGTTTTGAAATTCCCTTTTTAAAGAAATATGTTGACGATGTCATCTGTGCAATACCTTATGACAAATCTAATGAAATTCTTGATGTTGTCAATAGATATGATAAGAAGTTACAATTCACTATCGAAATAGAAAATAATCAGACCCTTCCTTTTCTTGATACAAGAGTTATTCGTAAAACTGATAATTCCTTGATTACAGATTGGTATGTCAAACCTACTAATTCAGGGAGATATATCAATTACTATTCCTTTCACAAAAAATCAGTTAAAATTAATTTAATACTCTGTTTGAAAAAAAGAATAGAAAAATTAGTACACCCTTCCCTCAAGCAAAAAAATCTCAGACTTCTTAGAGACATACTCATCGATAATTCTTATCCCAGAAAACTTCTTAATAAAATAATTTTCAATACTGGCAGTAATACAAATTCTGATGTAATCAACAGAAATGTATGTAATGATAGTTCACCTATCAATATTTCTTATAAATCTATACCTAACCTTGGAAATTTATCTTCAAATATCATAAAACTTTCTCATAATGAACAAAATATCAAAATATGCCAAAAAAATATTAAAACTATAAAGAATTTGAATACTAAATTGAAAGATAAAACTGATACAACAAAAAAGTCAAATGTGATTTATAACATTCCTTGTAATAATTGTAACTTGAATTATATTGGAACAACATCTAGAATTCTTAATGATAGAATAACTTCACATAAAAGTGATATAGAGCTCAATAAAAAATCATGTGCATTAGCACAACACTCTATAGAAACAGGTCATAAACCAAATTTCTCTAATATCAAAGTTTTACATACAGAAAAAAATATTTCCAAACGCCTTTTTCTTGAAATGGTGGAAATTAATAAGTCTTCTGATTGTATGAATAAGAAAACTGACATTGATAATCTCAGTAGTATATATAGTAATTTACTAGAACTACATCAAAAACATAATAATAATGAAAGATGTATCAATCAATAACTCTTTCATTACAGTAAAAAATTATCAAATCATCATACCCATTGAAAAATGACATTTATGTGAAGGTATGACATTTGTCAAACCCACAAAAAAAAATCGTATACATGTTAACTTTTATGACAATTCTATCTTCAATTTATTGTTTTTCACTCATTTTTACTGTAAGTATGATTTGTAATATTATTCAAAGGCGAAAATATTCAAAAATCATTAAATTATAGGCCCTGAAGAAGCTTCCCATTAGAAGCGAAAGCTTGGCAAAGTAAAGCAGAGTTTGATTTTTGATTTTTTGACTGAGAGACCCTGTTAATCCATTTTACCATACATTTCTCCAGTCGCTAACATTATCCAATTTATATATATATATATATATATATATATATATATATATATATATATATATATATATATATATATATATGTATATACTTATATAGATAAGTACTCCTTGATCATTCTCATATTGAGAGCCACCGGTAGACAGCTGTTTCAGCCTATTGGGCATCGTCAGTACCGGGCAGGCGGTACTCGATTAAAGACAAACTGGGAAAAAAAAACAAGAAAGTACTTGATAAAAATAGCTGCGTAAACGCAAGCGAAACATAAGTGGAACCACCTATTGATGTGACACTTGCCAAGTTTTTATGTCAGGGTTGGTGGTTTGACCAAACAACCGACAACTGCGGTAGCAGAAATTTGGGAAGCTAACCTGAAATGCCATCGGAAAACGAATCCATATGTTTCTAGAAATGATATGAAATCTAGAAAGGTTAATGCAGTCAAGCTGCTGGAAAATAATTCCATGAAAATCAAAAAATAAATAGATGAGTACTTTTTGATCATTGCCATATTGATTTCAATATAAGAGCCACCGGTAGACAGCTGTTTCAGCCTATTGGGCATCGTCAGTACCGGCAGGCGATTCTCGATTGAAGACAAAATGAGGAAAAAAAAACCAAGAAAGTACTTGATAAAAATAGCTGCGTAAACGCAAGCGAAACATAAGTGGAACCACCTATTGGTGTGACACCCAAGTCAACTTGCCAAGTTTTTATGTCAGTGTTGGTGGTTTGACCAATCAACCGACAACTGCGGTAGCAGAAATTTGGGAAGCTAACCTGTAATGCCATCGGAAAACGAATCCACATGTTTCTAGAAATGATATGAAATCTAGAAAGGTTAATTCAGTCAAGCTGCTGGAGAATAATTCCATGAAAGTCAACAAATAAATAGATAAGTACTTTTTGATCATTCTCATATATATATATATATATATATATATATATATATATATATATATATATATATAAATATATATATATATATATATATATATACATATATAAATATATATATATATATATATATATATATATATATTTTCCATTCCTTTCTATCTCTAGTCAGTGTCTTCACTTCGTTCCATTGTTTATTTCTTCCTTGTAGAATCTTTCCAAGTTTTTTCAGGTCTTCCTCTTCTTCTCTTGTTTTGTGTTTTCGCTTCATAGATTTGTTTCACAGGTCTATTGTTTGGCAATCTGTGTATGTGTCCTCACCATCCTAATTGTTTTTGTTCTATAAATGAAATAATGTCTTCTATGTCTAGTTCTTCTCTTATTCGTGTATTTCTTATCTTATCTCTCCTTGTCACTCCTTTAATTCTCCTCAGGTATTTCATTTATGTTGCTTGTATTCTACTTTTGATTTTTTTTTGTCAATATCCAAGATTCACATCCATATGTTAGTACTGGTTTATATATTGTTTTGAATATTTGTAGTTTTGTCTGTCTTGAAATTTCTCTTTTATTGATGAAGTTCTTATTCATTGTATAGTACAATTTTATGGTTTTCTCGATTCTGTTGTTAATTTCCACTTCTTGCCTTCCTTTTTCATCTATTGTTACGCCTAGATATTTGAAATCTTTTACTTGTTCTATTTTTTTATCATCTATCAATATATTTATTTCTTCTCCTCCTATGGTCATCACCTTGATTTTATCTTCGTTTATTCTCATTTGTTTTCTCTTCAGTGTTTCATTCCATATTTTTATATTATGTTGTAATCGTTCTTCATTTTCAGCTATCAGTATTATGTCATCGGCAAATGCTCCCTCAGCTATCTCTACTCTTTGCATATTTTTGTATTCAATGCACATTTTTTTGCTATTTCTATCACATTCCTTGATGATGTCGTCCATGAAAATGTTAAAAAGCATTGGGCTCAATGATCCACCTTGTCTCAAACCCTCTTTTGTTTTCAAACCTTCTGATTTCATGTTGTTCTTGATAACATAATTTCTATTATTTCTATATATGTTTCTATATATATTTATGGTTTTTTCATCGATATTTCTATTTTTCAGACTCTCCCATAATTCTGTTCTTGGTACCTTCTCGAAAGCTTTTTCTAGGTGTATGAATGCCGAATATATATTTTGGTTTTCTGATCTTCTCTTTTTTATTATTTGTTTTATTGTGAAGATGTGGTCTTGTGCGCTTCTTCCGGGCCTGAACCCACTTTGTGGTTCTGAGAGTTGTGACTCTATTTTATTCCTGAGTTTGTTGTTAATTATTCGTTCTATTATTTTTGTTATGGTATTCAGTAGCGTAATCCCTCTAAAATTATTGCAATTTTTGTAGTCTCCTTTTTTATGTATCGGTGTTATTAGAGCTGTTCCCCATTCGTCTAATATAGTTTCTTTTTTCCATACCTTATTGATTATTTCTAGTAGGCTCTTTCTTCCAGTTTCTCCTAAGTTTTTCATCATTTCTGGTGTTATTTTGTCCTCTCCTGGTGCTTTCCCATTCTTCAATGTTTTGATTACTTCATCTAATTCTTGCATTTCTATCAATGGTTCGCTTTCGTTCAACTGGTTTCTTTCTGTTGTTTCTATTGATCCTTCTTCATTTCCTTGTCCTAGTAGTGTCTGGAGAAATATTCTTTCCATCTCTTCATTATATCTATTTCGTTTGTAATTATTTTACCTTTTAAATTCTTGATTTTTATGTCTTTTACGGGTTTATCCGATCTCATGGATTTTAGTGCTTTGTAGAATAGTTTTTGGTTACTTTTACTGTCTTCTTCTAGTTCATTACCGAATTCAATCCATAACATTTCTTTTGCTTTATCAACTAATATTTTTACTTGTTTTCTTCGGTTTTTATATATTTCGTACTGTTCTGTTGTATTATTGTTCACGTATTTCTTCCATTGTATTTTTTTTCTTTTATAGCCTCCTTTATGTCATCGTTCCACCATGATGTCTGTTTTCTATTATTATTTGTTTTGTAGGTGCCACATGTACTGATAGCTGTTTCTATGATAACATTTCTAAAAATATTCCACGCTTCTTGTAGTTGTGCTTTCTTAATGTCGTTGTATTTGTTTTCAAGTTTTTCGTTGGTAATATCTCTATATCTAGTAGCTACAGTTGTGTCTCTCATTTTATATGATCTGATCGTGATGTGTTCACCTTTCTCAGACACCTTTTCTTGTTTCTTTTCTGTTGCGTCTCCCTTGATTTTTATTGTCAATAGGAAATGATCACTGTGTATTTCTGCTCCCCTTCGAACTCTAACATCTAGAACATTGTTCCTATTTTCTTTCTGTACCAGAATTTGATCATTCTCATATTGATTTCAATTCAAGAGCCACCGGTAGGCTGAAACAGCTGTCTACCACCAACACTGACATAAAAACTTGGCAAGTTGACATGGGTGTCACACCAATAGGTGGTTTCACTTATGTTTCGCTTGCGTTTACGCAGCTATTTTCATCAAGTACTTTCTTGTTTTTTTTTCTCATTTTGTCTTCAATCAAGGACCGCCTGCCCGGTACTGACGATGCCCAATAGGCTGAAACAGCTGTTTACCGGTGGCTCTCAAATTGAAATCAATATGGGAATGATCAAAAAGTACTTATCTATTTATTTTTTGATTTTCATGGAATTATTTCACAGCAGCTTGACTGCATTAACCTTTCTAAATTTCATATCATTTCTAGAAACATGTGTATTTGTTTTCCGATGGCATTTCAGGTTAGCTTCCCAAATTTCTGCTACCGCAGTAGTCGGTTGATTGGTCAAACCACCAACACTGACATGAAAACTTGGCAAGTGGACTCGGGTGTCACACCAATAGGTGGTTCCACTCATGTTTCGCTTGCGTTTACACAGCTATTTTCATCAGGTACTTTCTTGGGTTTTTTTTTCATTTTGTCTCCAATCGAGGACCGCCTGCCTGCCTGCCCGGTACTGACGATGCCCAATAGGCTGAAACAGCTCTCTGCCGTCTACAGTATATAAATATATATATATATATATATATATATATATATATATATATATATATATATATATATATATAAAATTATATTTTTATTAAATTTTTGGTATTATTATATTGTATAACAAGTACTTTTTACCTCATACACAATTTTAAGACAACGATAAAAAAAAAGATATATATATATATATATATATATATATATATATATATATATATATATATATATATATATATATACAGTGTCACCGATAAAGTCCGCATCAAATGGGAAACTTTTTTATTTATCGTTTTATGTGAAATTTGATTTTGGCAGTGGATTTTGCTTAAGAAATGATGTCAAATGGCGTCTACAGAATAGGTCACGTGATTTCCTTAACCTGTCAAAATTGACATTTAAAAAAAGAAACATCGAAAAATGACATTATTCTTCAAAATATCCAAAAATATCAAGGGATAAAAACATTTTCTTTTGTAATTTTATACCCACACTCCAAGTTTCAAACCCATAATAAGTATTTTATATTTTCACTATTTTTCCGCATTCCTGCTTTTTCTACTTATCAAAATTTAAGGACACCTGTACTTAATCATTTATTTTAACTAAACTCGTCACCGAATTTCTTTTTTTGTAATATAATAATATTTTAAGAGCCTCTTTGATGTTAAAAACAAATTTTGAAAAATAAAAGTTGTCAAACTTGATGCAAAGTTCATCTAGTTTCAACGGGGCTTTCAAAACTATACAGTACTTGAGTTTTTTAATGAGCAAACGGCCTCACAATATGAATTAAAACAAAACGGAACATTAGAAAAATTCATTTCGTGATTCTTGAAGCCCATTCAATAAAAGGAAAAAACTCATAGTATTTACATTTACCTATACTCCGCTAACAACACTAATTTAAAAAAACTGGGTAGGCTTTGAAAAAATATGAAACTACATAATGTGTTTTAGAAAACGTCACTGTCACTGAATAAATTAATGCCCGTTAGTTCAATGTAATGTATGAAAATTAAAATAATATGTTATCTTCACAAGAAAAAATTGAAATTGTGCTAATTTGTGGTGAAAACACATTGCATCGACAAGTGGCTGATATTTTTAACGCAAGACATCCTGGTAGACATGTACAGCAATCCACTGTTATTAGGATTTTAAAAAAAATTTAAACTGACTGGTTCAGTTGAAAATACTTTTAAAAAACGTCATAATCCATCACGCAATAATGATGAGGTTCAGTTGGCTGTCTGCCTGGATGTTATCGAACAGGGAAAATCAAGTATTACCAATATTGTAGATAGAACTGGCGTTAAAAGAGAAAGCTTAAGAGCAATTTTACATAAAAATAAATTCAAACCCTACAAACCTAAATTTATAAATACCTTAAAGGAAAGAGATTTCGATGTTCGACTAGATTTATCTTTCTGGTACCAAGGAGAAGTAGAATAAAACAGAAAATTTCCTCACAAAATCCTATGGACCGACGAAGCTACCTTCACATCGAACGGCGTAGTCAGTTCCCAGAATTGTAGGTGGTGGGCTCAGGAAAATCCTCATTTTGTGATAGAATGTCGGGACCAATATTCATTTAAAACAAATGTGTGGTGCGGTAATGGGACCATTCTTTTTTGGACACAATTCAACTTCTCAGGATTATTTGCAATTTCTAAATACTGAGATCAGTGATATAGTGGACAATATGCCGGTTGAAATAAAACACAGTCTGTGGTATCAATGTGACGGGGCTCCTATTCATAGTTCAAAACAAATCAAAGAGAAACTATTAGAAATGTTTAGGGGCAAAGTTATTGGGCGAAATATGGAGCAAATATGGCCGCCTAGGTCGCCAGATTTAACCCCACTAGATTTTTTCTTGTGGGGTTACTTAAAACAAATCGTTTATAAACAAAGACCTTTTCGTGACGTGAATCACCTAGAAACTGTTATTAGAAACTCTATTTTAAACATGAACCCTGTGAGTATCAGCAACCCTCAAATGGTTTATGATTTGTTCTTTTCCCTGATGATAATTCAGTTTATGATAATGTCTTATCAACAACTTGGTCATACAGTTTCTTGAATCCAGAACAATTTGCTGTCTCATATTGATATCTAGGTGTTGTGCATCATCCAATCGTCCGCTTAGTCTCAAAATATTGTCTTGCCCGATAAATAAATTCAAATTTTGAAGACGACTTTGTTTTATAGGATTCTTCATACGATTGAGTCTCTCAATATCTTCGAAGTTCAGCCTTTTCAAATTCTTCAACCGTTAGCTCTGTGAAAATCTGAGGAGTTGGTAGACCAATCTTCTTCTTCATGAGATGAATGAATCTTATCACCCTAGCGAGTGACCTGACAAGTCGTAAATAATTCGAAAATCTTGAAAAATTGATAATTTCTTCACATCTCTTGTTGATTACAAAAACAAAATTCTTTTTTTTTTCTACTTCTGTACCATCTTCTATCTTTTCTTCAGCATGAGGCCATTTAATCTCTTCTGAAGTCAAGAACTGAGGACCTTCAAACCAATTCTGAAAGTTATCAATGTTCCAGACACCCCTGGTCGCTTCATCTGCTACATTGAACTTTGTCGGTAGCCAATGCCATTCATCAGGATTTGTATTATTAGAAATTTCTCCAATTCTGTTGGCAACAAAAGTCTTATAATTCCTTGGGTGCGACTTAATCCAACTTGAAACTATTTTAGAATCAATCCAAAAAATTTTTTTATCTATTTTTATGCTGTGGCCATTTTCGATAGTTTTAGCCAATCTTGATCCAAGAAAAGCTGCTTGAAGTTCAATTCTAGGTACTGTCATGGGTTTCAAGGAAGTGACTCTTGACCTAGCCATAACCAAAGACGTTTTAATCTGATCACTGGAGTCTTTCATTCGAAAATATGACACAGCAGCATATCCTTTTTCACTTCCATCCGTGAAAGTATGTAGTTGAATTTCAACAATTTGACTGCTGAATCCATACCATCGAGGAATTCTCAAATTTTTTATTTCATACACTGCAGATAGCCCAGATTACCATTTTCTAAATAGATCAGGAGTGATTTTATCATCCCAAGCAATTTTATGTGACCATACTTCCTGCATCAAAATTCTGGCTTGTATAGTGAAAGCTGCTAACAGGCCAAGTGCATCATAAACTGACATTACCACTTTCAATAGTTCTCTCTTCGTGGGAATATTGTCTGTTACAATCATTTTTTCATGTTTTTTTTTAAAATGTATCAGGAAAACTGAGAAGATCATCTTTTGTATACCATATTAAACCTAAAATTCTTTCAGACGTGGGTAACTTTTCAGTATCGGTACTACTTTTGGATAGTATTTTAGCAGGTATATTTGTCAGGACATGACTAGAATTGCTGACCCAGTTTATCATTCTGAATTGATTATGGATGTTTATGACTTCGTGAACAATTTCAATGGCTTCTGCTTCGTTTTCAAAACTGTCTAAGTAATCATCCATGTAATGATATTTTTCAATAGCTTTCACTGCTTCTGGATGTTTCTTTCCATGTTTTTTAGCATTTTCACGAAGGACGTAGATCGCAGAGCTTGAAGAACAGATTGCTCCGAAAATCATGGATTTCATTTGGTAAGTAAGGATAGGTCCGTCTTTATTTCTTCCCCTCCACAGAAAACGCTGTGAATCTTGATCTTCATTTCGTATCCTTAAAAACATTTCTTCGATGTCTCCCATTACAGCTATTCGATTTTGACGAAAATTGAATGAAATGTTTACTAAGGAATTCAAAAGATCAGGACCTTTTAATAAATTTTCGTTCAAATTGATTCCATCTATTTTGGCTCTGGCAGATACAAATCTGAATTTTTGTGGTTTACTAGGATTTTTTACTGCAAAGTGTGGCAAATACCAGGTTTTGTGAGACGTAACGGCGGCTTCTTCGCAAGTCAAAACTTTTGCGTATCCTTTTTCAACGAAATTTTCTATTTTTTTGGAATATTGCTCTCCAACATGCTGATCTTTCTGCATTTTCTTCTCTACAGTGAATAATCTATTCAACGCGGTAGCTCTGCTGTCTGGCAAATCGATATTTTCTTTCTTCCAAAGCAAACCAATTTCCCAGTGGTTGTTCTCTACTTGGCGACATGTTTCTTCCATGAGTTGGAACGCTTTTTTTGTCTTCTTCTGAAATATGATTGAATTTGTCATTTTCAACTCCCAAATTATCCATCAGAATAGTTTCATTCATTTGTTCTTTCAATTCGTCATTTCCAGAAACATCATTTTTCATATAACATGTCATAGAATAATGAGAGTCGACTCGATGTTTGAAATATGAAGAGTTTCCATGAACCACCCATCCTAATTTGGATTTTCAAATAACCAGTGCATTGGGAGGCCCCTGTATAACATCTCTGGCTATTGTTAAATTGATGTGGTCCTGGCCAATCAGAATCAGCGGTTTAGCATTCCTGAGGTTGACCAATGGAATTCGTGATAGATGATTCCAAGTTGTCGCTAAATTTTTGACATCTACAGATTGAACAGGAAGCTTCAAATTTGAAACTGTTCTTACATTTGACATGTCAAAAGTTTCCTGATTGAGCGTTCCCTGAATTTTCAAATTGACACGTTTCGATTTGTCGTCTGTATAGGAAGTACAATTGGTCCAATACATTTTTAATGGATCATTTACACCATCCACTCCTATCTCCTCGGCAAGGTTGGAGTCCATCAATGTAACCGTGCTTCCTTCATCAAAGAGCGCATATGTTTTCATCGACTTTTTGGGGCCGATGACAGTGACAGGAACTATTCGAAGTAAAACGCTTTTATATTCGGTTTGAATCTGAAGAAAATGCTCATTATTAAAACAATCAGGATTCTGTGATTCCTCTTCTTTCGTCTCAGCTGTGATATTGGAAGCGGCTAACTGAGTTTGCAAGTTGTATCCCTGCAATTGGTTTGGATTTACAACACTATTCGGGTGGAGTAAGCGATTATGGTATTTTTCGCATTTCTGCAGACCACAACGTCTTTGATTTTTACATTTGAAAGTACGATGAGACTAATTGAGGCAAGAAAAGCAAACTTTTTGTTCTTTCACCCATTTCCATCTCTTATCAGTGTCGAGACGCAGGAAATGGTCGCATTTGTATATGGAATGAGTAGATTTAGAACAAAATCGGCAGTACTTTTCCATTGATGAGTTTTCTGTTCCAATAAAAACGTTCGTTTTATTTTTCTTGTCCATATACGGGACTGTTGATGCAGAATGTGGAATAGAAGGTTTACATAACAAACGAGCTGCTGAAGATTCTTCTTGTAACCACTCTGAAAACTCTTTCAACGATGGTGTAGGTATGTCTTTGTATTTCTTGACAATAATTCTTGCCCACTGGAACTGAAGGTGTTCTGGCAATTTTTGAACGAGCTCACTAAGAAGTTGGCTATTGTTGATATATGTTTTCATTTTCAACGATTTTGCAGTGACAGTAAGATTAAGAACCGAATTGGCAAATTTTATAAAGGATATTGGAGAACGAGTATTCACGGGTGGTAATAATTTCACTTTATTCATCATGGATTCCATTATAAATTCAGGTCGTCCAAATCTAGCCTCTAACGTCTCAAGTATGTCATTGAGATTATCTGGAGATACAAATAGTGGCTTCACTGCATCTGAAGCTTCATTTTTCAGGGCTTTTTGTAAACGTAGCAAATTTTCTTCATCAGAGTGAGCACATGTTTCAGTGGATCGTTGATATAGAGAAATAAACATAGGCCAATCCTCAACATTTCCGTAGAAATAAGGAAGTTCTTTCCCCACAACATTCCTGCAGGATAAATTAGAAGATTTGTTGTGCCAATGACGCGAAGAAAGCTAACTGCTGAGAATGCTTTCTCACTACTATCACAAAATGTGTGAATTTCGATTCGTAATGCTGATGGAATCAATAGACTATAGCATCTTGGAATTTTGATCAGTACAATTTTCTCCTTCGTCGCTCGATCTGCAACATTCAATTCAGATGGTAACCAATGCCATTGCGACAAATCAGAGTCTTCGTGAATTTCTCCAAGTCGACAAGCTACGAAAATCGAGAATCTTCTTGATTCAGACCTGATTTGATGAATAACAACCATTGAGTCAGTCCAGAAGTGAACTTTATCAATTTCATATTCCAGTTCCTTCCTTATAGATTTTGCCATTCTATATGCAAGCACTGCTCCTTGTAATTCCAATTTTGGGATGGTTTGTTGATTCATTGGAGCAACTTTGAATTTTTCTGCTAGAAATGAAATGTGGACTTCGTCATTTTCAACCATCCTCAAAAAGGCGACTGCTGCATATGCCTTATCACTTGCATCGGAAAATAAATGCAAATCAACTTTGTTGATTAACGTAGAATTAGGAAAGTAATATCTATTGATAGTGACAGGAGTATAATGTTTCAATTGAGTCAACCATTTCAGCCAGGTGTAGAAAAGTTCTTCTGTTATAGCTTGATCCATATCAATATGACTTCTCCATATATTCTGAATCAGAATTCTATCATTTATCATGAGAGGAGCAAGAAAACCAAGCGGGTCAAATACTGACATAACCGTGCGCAGTACTTCCCTTTTTGTTGGTACTTTCTCTCCATGGCAGATTTCATCAGGAATTTTTTTCAGGTCCAATATAAATACAAAATCGTCAGTCGTAGGAGACCAGGATATGCCCAGAACTCTTTCTAACATTTTTGAGTCCAGTTTCACATCTACTTGAGAATTAGCACGGAAGTTCTCTGGAATCGACTGCATTACTTCATTTGAATTACTTATCCACTTCACCATATCAAAATTTGCCTCTTTATGAACAACAATAACATTTCGAATTCTATCGATAGCTTCATCTATCGTATGGCAAGAGTCCAAGTAATCGTCGACGTAATGTTGTTTCTCCATTGCACGGACAATCCCTGGATATTTATCTTCAAACGACGCTGCATTTTTGTTTTTTACAAACTGTGCTGCAGACGGGGACGATATTGCACCAAAAATCATCGCCTTCATTTCGTAAACATCTGGACTTTGGTTTCTCTCCATACCTCGCCATAAAAATAATTGTACACATCTGTCTTCCTCGATAATTGAAACTCTATGAAATATATCTCTGATATCACCTCCAAAAGCAATTCTTCCTTGTCTGAATCGCCACAAGACAGATATCAAAGTTGGAACGTAGTCAGGACCTTGGCAAAGGAAATCGTTAAGACTCACACCTTGAGATTTTGCCGCAGCGTCAAAAACCAGACGAATCTTTCCAGGTTTGTTGATATTCGCAACCCCAAAGTGTGGAAGAAACCAGTTGTTTTTATTATTCTGAACTTCATATGGATGTAACTTCCTGGCGTATCCTTTTTGAAGATACTCAGTAATCTTTGCAGTAATCTTTGCAGTATACTCTTCAGCAAATTTGGCATCCTTGTCCATTTTTCGTTCTATACAATACAGACGATTCAGGGCATTAGTTTTACTGGGCGCTAGTGTACGGTTGTCACGTTTCCATAGGTGCCCTATTTCGTAATGATTACCGATTTTCTTCAGAGTCTTTTCCATGATCTCCACAGCCCTTTCATCTTCGATTGATTTGATAACATTGTCTGGTATTTTTACACCAAAAGCTTCAAGACGAAAAATATACATTGAGACATAATGGGCTGATGCAGTTGTGGTTGGATGATATTTCTTGGTACTATGAGGCCACAATTATCCTGACCGATCAACATCTCCGGTTTAGTATTTCTTATTGATGCCAATAGATCACGGTCTAAATGAAAATATTTTTCGTTCGAGTTATCAACATCTATTTCTTGAGATGGAAGTCGCAAATTCTGTACGGTTCTGACTTGTTTCAGCGTGAAGAATTTTTTTAGGTTCCTAGAAGCAGCGATATCTAAAGAAACCATTCGTGAATGATCTTCGTGGTTAGTTATTTCATTAGTCCATTGGAAACAGAGTGGAACAACCGGTCCTGGAAGTCGTAATCTGCGAGCTAAGTCTTCCTCAATCATGGTACAGGTTGATCCTTCATCAAAGAGTGCGTAAGAAAGAATATCCCCAGATGGTCCTCTAAGAATCACAGGTGCGATTCGTAGTAGTACAGTTTTTGTTTCATTTCCTGAAGATTTACTATGGAAACTAGCACATAAATTGGCTTGACTTACAAGATTGTTTGGGCTTTGCGATTCATTTTGTGGTTGTTGATTACTCACAATATTATTTAGGCTTTGCAGTTCATTTTGTGATTGTTCATTGCGTGGAACATGAACTACACCTCGATTTCGAAAAACACTTAGTCGACATATGCCCAAATTTGAGGCAGAGGAAACATAATTTGAGGTTGAGAACATTCTTTCGTCTTTCATTCACTGATAATTCAGAGAATTTCGTACATTTTGATACTACGTGGTCAAGATTTTTACAAAAAATGCACTCACTAGTTTTATTCTCCGAAAAACTATCTCTTTTTGAAATCATGACAGTTTCCCTTCTGATAGAATTTTTAGATAGACTATTTCTTTGAAAAGGATTACTAAAAGCGGCCATCGAGTTGAGCTTTTCTTCAAACCATTCAGAAAAATCTTCTAATGATGTTTGTATTCCTTTCAAATCACGTTGATGCTTGAATTTTCCCCATGAAAACTTTTGCATAGTAGGAAGCTTTTCTATCAAATTTGTTAAGAGATCTGGATTGTAGAGATACAGATGGGAATTGACGTTTTTCATTGTGGTTACCATATTATTCACAACATTAGAATAATAAATCCATGACTCCCACTTGTCTTCTTTAATATTACCAGCTTTTTTCGCCTTTTCTATCAGCGACAAAATTATCCACTCCGGTCTACCAAAATTCATTTCTAGCATCTTGATAATTTTGGAGACGTTTCTCGGGGAAATGAGAAGAGCTTTGACAGTTTCTCTTGCTTTGCCCTTCAATGCCCGGTTCAAACGGATCAAATTGTCTTCATCAGATAACTCAAGCTGATCTGTAGATCTTCTAAACTCATTGATGAAAATAGGCCAATCAGACAAATCGCCAGAAAATTCTTCAATTTTTGTTGTAAAAGAACTTTATTCGTGGCATTCGCATTTTGTGCATATTCTTTGACAATATCTAAAAGCACCTGGTTATTCTCTCCACCCCCAACAAAACTTGGAACATTGACATTAGGGGAAGATAAAATATTAAAGCTGGTTGGCTGTGATCCTTGTGAATACACTGTCTTGACTCTGTTACCCAATTATCGATAACATTTGGATTTGCATAAAACTGTTCGGAATAAGTTGGAAATTCCTCTTTTTCGTTCACCGAACTATTGGTTTCACTTTGATCGGCAATTTTTCTTCGTATTTCAGCTTCTTTTCGTAAAAACTGACGTTCTAGCTTTAAGGCTTTTGGCTTTTCTTTAGATTCTTCTTCAGTAAGTTCCCTCTCTCTTCTTATCAGCTCCATTTCCATATGTAGTCGATTTATACTTGAATTGTGAGAAGGAACGGAATTTTCTTTCAAAATTTTCACAGAACCAACACTGTTTATCCCTGGTGGAGCAGAAAATTAGCTCTTGCGAAGTTCACTTGTAGGAAATTTCCCCTGGCGAGAATCTTTACTAGATGTGACTTTTCTTGCAGAATTTGTGTGGTTACTTGGAACTGGTTGAATTTTACCCGTAACCACACTTGAATCAAATACTTCATTTGACATATCTATAAATCTCGAAGGTGGAACTCCTTTGTTGGGCCTCTCACTCCGTCGGACATTTTTGACGAGTGATGGTTCATTTGCTTCATTGTATTGTTCCATAGCGGTTCAATAATCACTCGAAGGACCAATGTAAAATACTTAATCAAATTAAAAACGAATTCAAACAATTTCGCCTTTAATGACTTTTTTTGACAGTTATTATTTTTTGGCTTGTTTCATTTCTTTTTCAGCTCCGCAGAGGTTTGATCCCTCTCTATCTGACAACAGAGAGATCCTCGCTGGAGTGCCACAGGGGGCCGTGCTCTTGCCGACGCTGTATTCACTTTACACCAGTGACCTTCCAAGGTCAGGGCGTGTGAAGATATCTCTGTACGTCGATGACACGGCTCTCCTCTCATCTTCCATGGGTCAGAAGCTCGGTGTCGTCTACATGCAACGTGCATTGGACGACCTCGGGCGCTGGTACTTTGAATGTAAGATCCGAGTGAATCCAGAAAAGACCCAGGCAATAACCATGAGAAAATTGCTATCTTCTCCGGACAGAAAAGTGAGAATCTCTGGAAGTGAGATTGACTGGCAAGCGCGGGTAAAGTACCTCGGTCTTCTAATAGACCGTAGGCTCACCAGGAATCCGCACATCACAATCGTGAAGGCAAAGATCGAGGATCGGATAGCTAGTCTGTACCCTCTGATCAACAGATGTTCTAAATTAAGACTCAAAAACAAAATTATGATCTACAAAACGATGTTCAAGCATGTCATCATGTATGCTTCAGGCGTCTGAGGACAAGCGGCTCCGTAAAATATCTCCATTTTGGAGAGATTGCAAAATCAGCTAATAAGGATGATTGTGAATGCTCCTTGGTTCATACGGAACGAAGCTATCCGCAGATTTACAGCTGCCTTCCATTCAGGAGTCCATTCAGTCGAGGAATCGGCAAGTCATGGATTATGCCGAAAATCGTAAAAATCCGTTAGTCAGGGAAGCTATGGATTACACTGTAGACGACTCCTCGCGATATAGATGGCCCAGACACTCTGTCGAATGAGGCCCTCGTGTCCTCCGTTAGAAGATGAACAATATCTTCATCCAAACACCCCAGCCAGGTGGGGGTTCACCGTGAATGGCGGCAACGATGTCTAAGGACTTTCATGCCGACACCAAAATCACCAAAATAGCTGGCGATTATATCAGATAAAGAAAGAGAAATTCAAGCAGAATTTGAAATTATTGTCTCAGAGGAGATTTGTTAGATAGAATATTGTATTACAACGATATAGTTCCTATTGGAATTGTGAAAAACAAAGTATTTGGAACGAAATTGATGAGAACTGGACCTCAGGTTGAATATGAGTATAAATATTGAGATATTGTATAAGGTGATCTTCAGCTGCAGTTTCTCCGTGTTGAGATTTGGGAAGTAAAACAAAATTTACTTCTCAAATTGAATTCGTTATCGACGTCGCTGTGGAGCATATTGGCCTTTATCAAGGCCAGGATATGAAACCAAAAGGTCATTTTCAAGACTGATTGCTGTTAACAGAAATTTTCAGTTCTAGCATTGCCCTTATCAGGGCTCATTATCTATTTTTGCGATAATGCAGGGAGCGCGAGACACCAAAGGTCCGGGATTGAATCCAGGATGCCAGGAGGCAACCGAGTTTAGATTCTCTGGTGGTATAGCACCCACCGGCTCTGATTTCCATGCGACAAGCGGCCTAGGAGCGGAAGGTCTTCCGCAACTCCACGCCCAGTCGGGTACTTCTAGAAGTGTGTATTTTTTTTCAAATATTGAATGTTAGGTCTTTTTGTGTTTTGATTTGTATTTGTTCCTTGATAAGTGATTTATGACTGTTAAATTTATGGACGTTTGAGTTTTCCCAAATGTCCATACGGTTTCCCTCATTGACTTGTTTTATGACTTTTATGTTCTCTGGTGGGGAGAAATTATGTTTGTTTTGTATGGCGTGTGTTGCGTGTGTTGCACGCATTTTTTTGTTGATGCGATAGTTTTGTATTTGACTATAGTGACATGTACGTTGTTGTTCTTGTTTGATTTAAAAAGATTGTTCAACTCCTTTCATAGTGATAAACAGTTATTTACATCCCCGATAGATGAACAATTTTTATATCGTCTTGGTTAACAAACTTGGTTAACGAAACGCTCGTCGTGAAGAAGCATTTTTGTTCTGGTGAGAAAAACTGTTTCCGAAATTTATTCGATACGTTTTACTTCTGTGATGAAGGCGTGGGAAGGCTTGCATTTCACATTACTCGAAATATAATTACGATTCTTTCATTTCAGAGAAATTTCATCTGATAATACTCACATTTCAAAAACAGATTTCTGCTACTTTTATAAATACACAACAACGTTTAAATTTGAAAGAAAACACTCCAATTTCATATTCAATTTAGATCCTCACACTAATGAAATGTCATTTGCATAGATGTGAGTTTTAGTCCTCGTTCCAAAGTTTATTGCACGGGGATTTTATGGTCCTGCCACTGCCACAAGGATGCTGAGAAGGACTGCAGAAAATGGATACTCCAGTCGAAGTTGTCCTCCATGTTGCATTGCCGCAGGGTGCTCTCCTGCAATAGAGAAAAAAAAAATTTATGAAATATATGGATGGCTTTATTATCCTTTTTAAAACCTATGTTTGGTTTGATTGATGTGTTTTGTATGCATGAAGCAATAAACCAAAAAACAAAGTGTAGAAATATCACTGATCGGAATTTTTTTACAGGTATATACGATTTTCTCTGATGAGTGGACAACACATTTTGTTATTTAGTCTTCATTGAGATTTGAATATAAATTCACGTGTAAGTAACTACATTTTCAAATATACAACAAAATGATGATGCTCAATTGAAAATTAATGGCTATCGACTGGAAATAGTTGACATAAACTTTTGAATTACTTTTGTGTCATATTTTTTCGGAATCCTGATCATATTCAAGTGAGCCACTCCAATTGAACCTCATTCGTAAAATTTACTTGGATTCAAATTTTCTCAAGTAACCGCCAACTTCAATGATAATGATAATGATTGTAATGATATCCAATTTGATTTGATTGTTTTTTCAATAAGATAAATCGTTGGAATTCCTACGACGATACTCTAAATATTTCAGATGCTAGGGTTCTTGATAATGAGCAAGTGATACAGTTATTCAAATTAAATCACTTCATTCACGATCGGAAGACCGTGGATTCGATTCCCGCCTCGACCAGATATTTTTCTCGAGATAATTTATCTGGTTGAAGCCGAAATGATTCTGCAACCGTGTTAGGATTCACACTTTGAAAGGTAAGACCTCGTTAGTCCTTAGCTCGCACAAGTTTCTCAACTTCTGAGAGTTGTCGTTCGTATCTGAACAGATTTAAACATCGTATAATCTTCGAACTGATTCACTTCTTCATTTCCACTTATAACCTCGTACCTTGTTGAACTTTGAGCTATATTGCGTTCTGAACTGAATCTTGAATTGAACCTATTGCAGTATTACCTATGTAATTCGACAGCCTCCTATATACAAGATGAGAAGGACCGGCATTTATTTTGAGCTAACTATCGTTCAGTTAAGTGAAGTGTTACTCAAATAACTTCAGTGGAAATGAAATTACCGAAATTTGAAATATCAATAGTGAGGATTCCATCTGTATGTTCAATACTTTCATTAGTTTTACAGATATGAAAGCACCGTTCTCGTCTTCTTCAATAACAAGGAATGTAAGGAAACTCGGATAACTGAATAAATGGTGTATTGTTTTAAAACAAGGAAAGAAGACATATTTTTTGCGGACACTTCAGTTGGGTACATGTTTTTCCTCTCAGAGAATGGAGAAGCAAATATAATATTTTCCTGCACGCTCAGAGGAATGCGATCTGCGAAAAAATATATTTTAATATTTTCGAAGTATTTTCCAATAACTGGAAAGTTCACTCGGAAGAATGCACCTGCATCGATTCTGCTGAAGTGTATTGCTGAAAGTTATTCACAAAGGAAAAACGGTTTCCTTCACAATGATGGCATGATACATTTCACTATAAAAGAAGAGGAATAAATGAATGTTGCTTCGTAACTTTCAATTTCAAAATGAGGCATACATAAAATAGATATAGATGGTGATATATTCGTAGAAATATGATAGCAGTCATTGATCAAACAATATTGAGAACAATGAAGGACAATTTTACAATAAAAGAGAAGAAAAATCAGAATTATTTTATTTGTTCAAAAATGGTTGACAATTTTTATATGTTTCCTAGTTTGACTCGAAATCCATGAAAGAATGAATACAATTGGAATGAGTAGCTGAAATCTCGATTATATTGAGAAATGAAAATAGAATAAAACGAATAAAATGATCAGGATGATGAAAAATAATGAAAATCACAATAATAAAAGAATTTGAAAGGATTATATTTTTAGGAGTGATTAATTTTTTGGGAAAGAGAGTTTTTGGCTTTCTACTACTCCATCTGATATAAAAAAATGGATGAGAGAATCTTCCAAAGAAAGGAAAGATTATTCAATTTGAAAATAAGTAACTCTATACATGGATGTGTAGATCATGCAAAGAAGTAACTTTCAGACACAAACTGAAAGAAAGTCCTCTTGAAACAGCTAATTTCATATAAACATTGAATTACACGAAAGAAAAAATTCTTTCGAAACAAATACTTCTATATGAACACTGAATTATACAGAAGATACTTTTCTCTATTCAGTTTGTATATCGAACATTCGTGGAGGAATAAGAATCAGATATCATTCACATGAGTTCTACTTTGAATGAATGGTAATAAATTGTACTCACATGGAACACTATCAAAATCACCACGGAGGCAGTTACAGCTACCTGCGTGACATCCGGGTCCAGGATGTTTTCTTGTAAACACAAGATCTATCATCTGAAACCACAAATGTGCGGTTGGCTCCTGTTGGTGGCTCCGTGCATTTGTATTTCTATCTTTTGGTAACCAAGTGTTGCCCATCCTTACACTTGGCTGCACCATACTGATGATGGGCCAAAAGCCCGAAACACGTGTCTATGGTTTGCCACTTTCATGAGTGCTATGTCCGATATTAACTTCTCTTTCTATATCAAGACACTCAATAACTTTCCTATTTGTATAATTTCCTGGACCCGGATGTCACGCAGGTAGCTGTAACTGCCTCCGTGGTGATTTTGATAGTTTTCTTGTAAACACAAGATCTATCATCTGAAACCACAAATGTGCGGTTGGCTCCTGTTGGTGGCTCCGTGCATTTGTATTTCTATCTTTTGGTAACCAAGTGTTGCCCATCCTTACACTTGGCTGCACCATACTGATGATGGGCCAAAAGCCCGAAACACGTGTCTATGGTTTGCCACTTTCATGAGTGCTATGTCCGATATTAACTTCTCTATATATATCAAGACACTCAATAACTTTCCTATTTGTGTATATATATATATATATATATATATATATATATATATAATAAATAAGTACTCCTTGATCATTCCCATATTGATTTCAATTTCAGAGCCACCGGTATACAGCTGTTTCAGCCTATTGGGCATCGTCAGTAGCGGACAGGCGGTCCTCGATTGAAGACAAAATGAGAAATAACCAAGAAAGTACTTGATAAAAATAGCTGCGTAAACGCAAGCGGAACATAAGAGGAACCACCTATTGGTGAGACACCCAAGTCAACTTGCCAAGTTTTTATATCAGTGTTGGTGGTTTGACCAATCAACCGACATCTGCGGTAGTAGAAATTTGGGAAGCTAACCTGAAATGCCATCGGAAAACGAATCCACATGTTTCTAGAAATGATATGAAATCTAGAAAGGTTAATGCAGTCAATCTGCTGGAAAATAATTGCATGAAAATCAAAAAATAAATAAATAAGTACTCCTTGATCATTTCCATATTGATTTCAATTTAAGAGCCACCGGTATACAGCTGTTTCAGCCTTTTGGGCATCGTCAGTACCGGGCAGGCGGTCCTTGATTGAAGACTAAATGAGAAATAACCAAGAAAGTACTTTCACTAGTTTGGACTTCCATTGTCTATTATATAAAATGATTTGAAATCCCTGAAACAAGTAAAAAAGAATAATTAAAAAGAATAGTTGAAAATAACAATCATCACCCGAAGACGATTGTAGATACCAACAATCGAAACGTCGTGAACTAACGTGACTTGGAATCTCTACACTTTTTTATTTTTTATTATTTTCTTTTTGCATTCCTTTAATTTTTATTTATTCAATTATTATATTTTTACTTGTAGGTTATTTCACTATCATTTCATTTCAGGTTTATTGTTGATTAATATAATTGTTATTTTCAACTATTCTTTTTAATTATTCTTTTTTACTTGTTTCAGGGATTTCAAATCATTTTATATAATAGACAATGGAAGTCCGAACTAGTGAAATTCATCACGAAACATTGTCAATCACCTTCAAACAAGAAAGTACTTGATAAAAATAGCTGCGTAAACGCAAGCGAAACATAAACAGCGAAACATATTGGTGTGACACCCAAGTCAACTTGCCAAGTTTTTATATCAGTGTTGGTGGTTTGACCAATCAACCGACAACTGCGATATATATATATATATATATATATATATATATATATATATATATATATATATATATATATATATATATATATATATATATATATATATATATATATATATATATTTATCGGTCGGTCGAACGGTAGCAAAGCGGTTCGGCATGGATGCTTTGTTCACTCACTCGAATTGACTGCCGTGTTGGTCGGTGGTTCAAGCCCTAGTCTGAACGATCGATCTTCACTTGCTATCGTCTAACCCGTGTTAGGAATCACACGTTGGAAGGAAAAACCTCGTTAATCCTTAGTTCGCACAAGTTTCGACTTCTGAGGGTTGTCGTTCGTAGGGGTGCGACAGCTGGTTAACGAAAAAACAGATTTTAAACGGATTTTTAAACGGATATATATATATATATATATATATATATATATATATATATATATATATATATATATATATATATATATATATATATATATATATATATATATATATACATATATATCCGTTTAAAAATCTTTGTAAAATATATATATATATATATATATATATATATATATATATATATATATATATATATATATATATATATATATATTTTATGTGACAGGCAATATCTGGTTTGTTGAAGGAGATATACAAAAATGTTTCATACAAAAGTTTTAGGAGTTCATGAGAGCTATATATATATATATATATATATATATATATATATATATATATATATATATATATATATATATATATATATATATATATATATATACCAGGTGTCCCACATTTTATGTGACAGGCAATATCTGGTTTGTTGAAGGAGATATACAAAAATGTTTCATACAAAAGTTTTAGGAGTTCATGAGAGCTATATTTTGATATAATTTTCAAATATACAGGGTGTTTGGTGTAGGTGCTACAGACCAAAATTCCATTTTTCAAAATAGAACGCCATATATATTATTACATATTCAGATGCTACGTTAAATTCTGATATCATTTCATGTTTGGTTTTTGAAATTCGGTCACGGCGTTGTTGAGTTATTGCTTAAAATGTAAAGTCTTGAGAACGACTATTATTTTTTTAAATATCTCATACAATTATTCTCTCTGCATCAGATCACATGGAAATTAGTCAAAATTTTGGGTGTTCGAAGTAATGGTTTCAATTTTGAGTTGTGGAATTCAGTCAGGAATCATTTTGAATATGAAACAATTGTGAAATTGAAAGAGGTGTATTCGAAAACAAATGTTTAATTAATAACAATGTAAATAATATAACTTGATGAATCATTTCATAAGAATGGTAGGTACCTAGAAATAAGTCATAAAAATCGTTCAAAGTGATGCCCATTAGATATTATACAGGCTTCGAAACGTCGAATCACTTCTCTCGTACAAGTCGCTCTTATAATATCAGGCGTAATATCACTGCACGCTAGTCGAATTTTCATTTTCAGATCATGGAATATCTTCCATCAACTCGATCAAATCATTTTCTAGAAAATGTAAATATCGCAATCCATTGAGATTTTCATTGAAAAAGTAAGGTCCTATGATGCGGCCATTGAACAATCCACACCATACATTAATACCCCAAGTAGTTTGAAAATTACTTTCGCGGACCCAGTGGGGATTTTCTTGAGACCAATAGTGACTGTTATGTCGATTCACAACTCCATTATTGTGGAATCGCGATTCATCGCTCCACAAAATTTGACTGAATATGTTAGGACTTTCATGTAATATTACTAGAATACAAGCAATGAATTCAAGTCGTCGTTCAAAGTCCGTGGGTTTCAAACCTTGTACCAACTGAATTTTGAATGGGTGGTATTTATTTTCTTTCAGAATTCTCTGTACATTAGATTTGATCACATCGACTTGTTCTGCAAGAGTACGCATAGAAACATGTGGATGAATAATAATATAAGCCAACACATTGATCTCTAAATCTTCAGTTCTAACAGATCTCGTATGATGACGATGCTTTATAGTAGAAGGAAATGACCCAGTTCGCAATTTTTCTACAACTCTCGAAAAAGTCATTCGTGACGGAATGGGTCTGTCTGGAAAACGTTGTTGGTATAGACGTTGTGCTTGACGGCAGTTTTTCTGACATTCCCTAAAAATTAATAACATGTCAATGCAATCACTTGGACTAAACGCGAAAGACATACTGGAGTTTTCGCACAAAGAACACAGTTACTGTTTTGCAAAGAATCACTGAATCGAACCGACAAGTAGATACAATTCAACATTTGTTACTATGGCATCAACAAGCATAAGCTACTTGATGAAATTGTGCAATATAAAGCAATTCACCCCCAAGTTAGTCACATTCTCAAGAATTTCTATATTATATTCAACTGATATCGATATCGTATCGTAGAGGTGAGAATAATGGTTTGTATTCAGTAGTAGTTTAGTTCAATTCAATAAAAGATATAGACTGGATTCGTGTACGAGTAAACAAGTCTTTTTGAAACTTTAAATTTAAGGAAAAGTGCAATAACTCAACAACGCCGTAACCGAATTTCAAAAAACAAACATGAAATGATATTAGAATTTAACGTAGCATATGAATATGTAATGATATACAGGGCGTTCTATTTTAAAAAATGGAATTTTGGTCTGTAGCACCTACACCAAATACCCTGTATATTTTAAAATCATATCAAAATATAGCTCTTATGAACTCCTAAAATTTTTGTATGAAACATTTTTGTGTATCTTGTATATATATATATATATATATATATATATATATATATATATATATATATATATATATATATATATATATATATATACTTTACTTAAGGATAAATTCCTTAAAAATCTGATGCGGTATCGTGCATCGACTAAAAGCAAACTAAGAGATCAGATTTGTTGCAAAATAATTGAGGATCTAAAAGGTATTTGTTTGTTGTCAGATGCACTGTTCTCAATTAAAATTACGTCATAACGCAGCACCACTTAATAATTTTTGAAAACATAAATTTAGTTATCCTGGAATAAATGACGTGTAGCAGAATTTATTTACTGCACCTCTTGGAAATATGGAGTTTGTCGATATGTGATTTCTTTTAAAGATTAAAAGCAGAAAAAACAGCGTACCCACCATAGCAATAAAAAACGAATTCTCTGTATGTACAAACGTCAGTAGCTAATATTGATGTTGGTTTAAAGTAAGGTGTTGGTGTTAGAAACTGTCACAGCGCGTTTTGATTGATTTTGAAGTGTTATTGAAGTTATTTTGGTAGTCCGCTGTTTTTCTGAATATCAGTAAATATGATAAATTATACGAATGCGGAAATGGCGCAAATGCATTACTAATATGGCCTTGCAGATGGTAATGCAACAGAAGCCAGGCGCATTTATCAGGAAAGATATCCTAATCGTGCCTTACCAGATAGCCAAACCTTTTCAAATATTCATCGTCGACTTGGGGAAAGTGGTAGTGTCTAGAAAGGGACTCCGGAAGGTAGACCTCGTGTAGTAAGAACTCCTGAAATTGAGGAAGCGGTGCTGCAAGAAATTGAGGAACATCCTGAAACGAGTACGAGGAAGATCGCTAGAACTCTGGATATTTGTCATCAAATTGTTTGGCGTATTTTGGTTGATTTTTTGTTATACCCATACCATATTTCAAGAGTGCAGGCATTACTCCCAAGAGATTTTCCACAGCGTGTGAAGTTCAGTCAGTGGTATCTACAAAGTATTGCACTAAATCCGCGGTTTGAGTCACAAATTTTGTTCACAAACGAAGCAAATTTTTCTCGGAATGCTATTCAAAATTTCCATAACAATCATGTGTGGGCTGAAGAAAATCCCCATGCAATAACCGAAACCCATTTCCAACACCAATTTTCGGTATTACCTCTTTTTGATATTTTTTTATGATGATCGAATGAAAGTCCACGGCTAATAGAGAATTTCAAAAAAAGGTAACAAGTTGCTAACGGCAGTCAATATATTGAGAGAGCAGTGGTCGTGGGTTTTTTATTTCGTGGAACAATCTTTTTTTGAATGGGGCGCCACTTCATTTGATTTTGCTAAAATCAAGAAATAAAAATATGCATAGTCAGAAAATTATTCAATAGTTGCTGCAGACTGAACCAGAATATGGTAGACAAAAAAGCGGTTATTGTTTTCATTACAAAAAGGATGTGATCCAGTAACACAACAAATGAAATAATACGACGCCGCTACAGCTGCAGTAGGATCTTACAAAACAATAAAGTAAATTCATATGACTTTCATTACGTATACACAAAATAATTATTGAAACGTTGGAAATAATTTTTGAAACGTTACATGCATGTAGGCACATATAATTCAAAAAGGAAACACCAGGTATACCCACATAGCAATAGATATTCCAGGTATATTTCATGAATATACATTTAAGGATATTGTATTATGCTATGAATATGCCATGGATATATATATATATATATATATATATATATATATATATATATATATATATATATCTTCTGGAGAATATTCCCTGGAAGTGCTCCTGGCGAACCTTTGATATATTTCAAGAATATTCCTTAGGAATATTCTTGGAATATCTTATAATATTCTTAGAATATCTGAAGTATATTCTATTAAGAATATTCCAGGAATAGAATCCGAGGAATATTCATAAAATATTCAGGATATTCTTAGTTTATTGTTGGAATATACAATAGAAAAACACCATAGAATATTCTTTAAATATATTTTATGAATATTCCAGGAATATTTGGAATATTCCAAGAATGTGACGAGTAACCGCTATTAGGCATGTATATATTGCATTTTGATACAAGATTCACACAAGTAATGAAACACATAATATTCATGAACAAATATATTTTAAAAACAATATACACTGAAATATTTGACGTTTCAACCAATATTAAAAATAAAAAATCTAATTCAAAATATTTATTCACTGAATAAAATATTCCTGAATACTGTCATATTACAAATATTAGAAATGTATTCAAATTAGGATGTTCCTACTCTCAAACAAATGTATACTAAAAAATATACTAAAATAACAACTCTGTGAATTCATCAGCACTAATTAAAAAATAATAAATATATCATTTCATTGAAAAAGAAAAAGTGTATTACATCAAGAAATAGGTTAGGTTAGGTTTCTCACTTAGAAAAATAAACCCACAAATGAAGTATTTAAAATGAGTGGTATGATGGGTTCTTCAATGAATTTCACTTACTTAAAGTTATTCAAACTTTGCTCACCAGAATAGTTTTCCTTATATTTGTCCAACAATGCATCAACCAGTGTTTCAATAATAATACCTGGAACAAAATGTACATTAACGTTCATTATCACTATTTGAAAGTGGCACAATAAAACTGGAATAAAAATCAAATAGATATTTTTCGCACAGGTTACTCATGAACATTTACAACATTTTATGACTTGGAGAGCAACTTGCATTGTCTTGTTGAAAAGTAATTATTACGTTTTCAGTTCCTTGGTGCACCTGCCTGTACCAGGTACCACTCTGTTTCCTTTTGGGCAAATTGATACTATCTTGAAAACGAGTGATAAAAATTATGAAAACAAATGATACAAAAGAATGTGTCATTCACTTACTTTTCTCTATTGAAGATACACAACTGAAATCACTCTAGTTCAAACATGTACTTAGTCAAACCAACAAATCCCACACACCAACTCTCCTCGAACCTAAAATGAGGTATAGTAGGTTAATCACCATGACTTTACTATCGATAATATTGCATTTTACTTACTTTTCTTGAAGACTGAATAGATGCAACTCTCCTGTTTGAAGATCCAAAATCAAACTATTCGCTGTACTGCAAATTGGACAACCCCAAATTATAAATGGTACTGAACGTGACAGAATTATACTTTGATAATGACATCAACACACCATGCATTACACACGCGAACCTGCCACGTCAACCGCCATGTTGAATCAAATGTCGAATTTAACGCAAACGCAAATGTACCATGCATTAAGGGACAGCCGCTTTCTCAAAACTTATTCGACTGTCGCGCGCTACACTTCAATTGACCAATGAGAAACGTTTACTCCAATTATTCACTTCCCCATTTCTCTGTTTCCAGGATTTTTCGCTTTGTAATTGAATAATTTCAAATACAAAAAGACAAATAGGATGAGAATTAACCAATTTATTAATGCAATTGGTTCATTTATTGGCCCATTCAATTTTTTTTGTCGTTTCCAACAGTTGCTGTTGGAGCAGTTGCTGTTGGAGCAAATCTTCGCGTTGAGTTCAAAAACTGGTTAACACTATCAGGGTTATATACATTAGGTTATGCATTCGATTAAGATCTTCAAATATTTTTGTTTTTAATAATAGTGAATTATTTGAATACGTTATTATAAGATAATTCAAAATTCAATTGTATAGAATATTCCAAAATATACCGTGGGGATATATTCTAATAATATACCATATGGTATATTCGATCGACAATATTCTTAGAATATTCAAAGGAGAATAATCCATTTATAGACATTCTATGCACATTCTTTCGGGAATAATCCTGCCATATTCATTCAAGCATATTCTATGAATATTCTAAAGGCATGTATATATTCCAAGAATATTCTATGAATATTTGAAATATATACGTTCGTTTTATGATATACAGGGAATATTCCATGAATATCTAGTGCTGTGTGGGTATAGTTGGTTTGAGGGTTAGAAACCGAAACAGTTCAGTTGTCAGGCGATACTATAAATATCCTGGATTTGAAAGATATATGTCGAACTGGAACAATTCGACTTTTCTTTTTTTTCAAAACTGGTCGACAGCAAAAGACGGTATTTGGGGATCCAAAAGGTTCCAAACTAGAACAGAAACGTTCGAGATGGTTGGAAGACCCACGCTTCTTGGAAAATACCAAAGGCTGTACTTGTCCGTAGCTTAATGAAAACCGGCAGATCTACAGAAAGTGATCTCGGTTGTGATATTGGTTCCAGAAATCAAATGGTTAAAAAACTCACCTCCTCTAAGGGAATGGCTTCCACTAAAATAATGCCCAACACAAAAATGGTAACTCACGTGACACACTCTACTTTCGTTTCTCAACCATCACCCAAAATCCTTTCAGGTTGACCTCCGACCAGAAGTATCAACACAAACTCGTCCTTTGCGCCGTGACGTACATGTGGACGAAATTTGGTGTACTCCAATGGAAATACTTCTTACTTTTTATGAAGTATTCATTGAGCATTCCTTCGTTTTGAGAATTTTATTTCATTAATAATAATTCGTTTCTTTTTCTCTTCCCCAGACTACATCAAACAATGCAATGAAATACAGAGTTATCAAGAAAATCAAATAGCTGATGTTTACTAGATTGGAACTGTGAAATTGTATACATGTATTTTATGATTTCCACAATTAAATGATACATTTCGTAACAAGTGCTTTGGATTGTTGATAAAAGTCAACTTTTCAGGTTACATCGGTTAATGTATGGGCAGGAATTATAGGTGATCATCTAATAAGCCCATTTTTTCTACCAGGACGCCTTGATGGTCGTTCTTATTTGCACTTTCTCGAAGAAGACTTACCTGGGTTATTGGAAGATGTGCCACTTGCGTTAAGGAATCGAATATGGTACATGCACGATGGCGCCCCTGCTCATTTTAGTGAAATTGTCCGAAACCATTTGAATACAGTTTATCCTAATCGTTGGATAGGTCGCGGAGGACCTCAGCAATGGCCAGCAAGATCCCCCGATCTCAACAGTTTAGATTTTTTAATGGGGTCACCTTAAAACTCTTGTGTATAAAATTCCCGTCAATACTTTAGAATATTTAAGAGAGTGAATAATTGCCTCGTTTGAAACTATACGAAATACGCCGGGAATATTTGAACGGGTGCGTAATTCCATGCGTAGAAGGGCGGAAGCATGCATACTAAGTGCAGGTGGCCACTTCCAACAATTTTTATAATCAGTTTTGCTATTACTACCAATTAACAAATTTGTGCTATTCGTTTAGACTTACTGTCACAAAATAAAATAAAACTCGTTTTTGTGAAAAATTTATTTTTTGCAGATTATGTTTTCAAATATCATTAGGAAATTGGTAATGCGTTATAAAGTAATTTTCAGATTCTCATTCATTTTAGAATTGATCTAATTTCTTAATTCGCTTTCTGTCGATTTTTATTTTTTTTGAGTGAAAATCATGCGTCGGACCAGGAGTTCAAATTTTCTCAAAAATAAATGAGGATTTTAAAAATGATTTTATTTTGAAAAAAAAGCATTGGCGTAGTATTTTTTTCCCTAAAATATTCAATGCGAAACCCGTAGGGATGCCACTGTTTGAAAAAATAAATATTTGTGTGCATCAGAAAATGCGCCTTGAGGCATGGAACATATGTATCAAAATTATCTCAGGTATTATTAAAAAACTGATTATTTTTGAAAACTTCGCCACCCTGTATCTCAAAAGTTAAGGCTTTTATGACATACGTCCATAGGACGTTTTTTTCTTAAAATGGGTCTAAGAATTACATCCTTGAATATATATATATATATATATATATATATATATATATATATATATATATATATATATATATATATATAAATATATCAGGGCTATCTAAAATAAAATTTGGTTTAATTTTAACAGAAAATAGTTAATATTGATACTTACAGTAAATATAAACAAAATATATAAGAACGCTGTATAAAATAATTGTAGAGAGTTTGTAGAAACATTTTGTCAAAAGATTGAATTTGAATTGATATAACTTTGTTTAACAATTTTAAAAAACAAATAGTTGATGTTCATGGAAATATATAGTATGTTTGATCTATAACAAATTGTCAGAGAAAATTCGTGTTTGACTTAACAAATTTATATTATTTCTTTATATTTATATATTTATATTATTAATTTGATTTATCTCATGCACACTCGATGAAATCTCTATTTGTGTATATATATATATATATATATATATATATATATATATATATATATATATATATATATATATATATATATATATATATATATATATATATATATATATATATTTCGACGTGTTCGAAATGCAAGGAAAGGAGAAAATGCATAAAATTCCTATCAATCCACAAGTTTCTCTATATTTTAGTAATACATTTAAAAAGATTCTCTCCAACGGAAAGTAGAGGCAAATTGAATGATGTCATCGAATTTCCTCTAGAAGGATTGGATATGGACAATTTTGCAGGAGAAAATGTGGCTACTTGTTATAATCTATATGCACTTTTAAATCACAGTGGGACTACTAACAGAGGACATTATACAGCATACTGCAGACACCAGTATACTAGCGCGTGGCACAAATACAACGATTCACACGTGTCACCAATTTCACCAAAGTCGCTTGTGAGTGGAGAAGCATACGTCCTCTTTTATGTAAAGGATGGAACAAAATCGCGCCTTTAAGATAACCGAGGGAAAGTTTTACTCTTAGTTTCTTCAATTTTGTAATTTTTTTCAACTTCTCATTTTTGTAATTTCTCTTTCACTAAATATACTCTATTTGAACAGAAAAAAAAATATTGTTTGAATAATTGAATTGAATAAACTGATGTCGAATTTTCAGTTGTTAATAGTGCTGGTATAGTGATAAATAAATAGCGTCGATTGAACTGAACTTTATTATTCGACATACAAATAGCGACTCAACTCCTTCCTTCTCAAGGGACCAGGCCTGTCATTACATTTTAGACACTGTTGCCGGTTTTAACAAAAACATGTGAAAACAAATATACACAATTTTAAACATACTCCCCCCTTTGAAGGGTACCTTCAAAAAAAAAATATTCATAATAAAATTAAAAAAAAACAGATAACAATACATTATATATCTATCTCATTTTGAATTGGTAATGGACATAAATGTCTAACAGCACGCACAATTGTTTTATTAGACACTTTGAGTTCTGCCACACGGGAAACTTCATCTTTTCCAGGGTAGAGACTGAGTATACGCCCTAAAGACCATTTACACGGAGGTTGTAGATCGTTCTTAATCAGGACCAAGGTGCCTTCGTGAAGTGGGGTGGGTAATTTCTTCCATTTATTATGAGGATGCAATTGCGATATATATTCCTTTTTGAAACGAATCCAAAACTGCTGGTACATTTGCGTTAATATATCCAAACGGGATAGTCTTCCTGTTGAAGTTGTGGTTAAGTCAGCATCGGGAATGGAGGAAATAGGACGACCAATAAGAAAATGTGATGGAGTGATAGAAAGTAAATCATTGGGATCGGAAGAGTTTGTAAATAAAGGTCTTGAATTCAAGATACCCTCGACTTGAATTAATAGTGAATTGAACTCATAAATAAGGTTTTTGTTAAGCATACATCGCTTTAAATGATGTTTCATACTCTTCCCATAGGCCACCAAAGTTAGGCGTATATGGAGGTATGAAATGCCATCTGATATTATTTTCATTTCCATAATCAATTAAAGAATTAATATTACCTTTAAGAAAGAAACCCATTTCTTCAAGTTCGTTTCGAGCACCAATGAAGGTGGTTCCATTGTCTGAGTAAATATCATTGGGTATTCCCCTTCGTGATGTGAAACGTTTAAGACAAGATAAAAAACATTCTGTTTTTAAATTGGAGACTAGTTCTAAATGAACTGCCTTAGTGCAGAAGCACACAAAAACACAAACATAACATTTCAATATTTTGGATCCACGTCCTAGTTTATCTTTTAAGGAAAATGGTCCTGCAAAATCTAGACCAGTACACTGAAAAGGCAAGGACGGTTTCACACGAGTTTCTGGTAAACTTGCCATTGGACACTCAGCAAATTTTGGATTAAATTTGGCCAGTAAAATTGTCGAACTGAAGATAGAAGTAGCTGAGGCCCAGGATGTAATAAAATTTTGTGTTTGTGTTCAAAGATTAATTTAGTTAAAGGATGGCTGGATGATAGCAAGATAGGATGTTTTGAATTTGTATCTAATGAACTTAAGCGAAGTCTTCCACCTACTCTGAGTAAATTGTTTTCGTCAAGAAAGGGTGATAAACTACTGAGTTCATGTTTAGGTGGGAAACCCTTATTTGTTTTCAAATAAGATATTTCTTTATGGAATGATTCTAATTGAGATAATTTCAATAATTGAAGAAATTCATAATTGATTTCTGAAAGAGTCAGTATTCCATACGTTCCATTTGAAGGTAATTTTCGAGAATTGGACATAAATCTAAGACAATATGCTGTAACGTTTTTCAATGTTTTGAGATCTGAAAATGTAAAAGATAGATCAAATGGTTCTTTGCTTGTATTAATTAGCACAGTTTGTATTTTCTTCAATTCTGGAAGTTTAATGTCTATAATTATCATTAATTATCATTAATTGAATTGTATAAAAGATCAGGTCCGTTCCACCACAGAAAGCATTTATTCAGGTTTTCAGGAAGAACTCCTCTCGATGCCAAATCTGCAGGGTTTTCTTTTGTATTTATGTAATGCCATTCATCAATATTAGTTAAATTCTGTAATTTGGACACACGGTTGGCTACAAATTGTTGTAGCAGATTAGGATCTTTCCGGATCCAACACAATACTATTTGTGAATCAGTCCAATAAAAAATAGGTACCTTTATTGATATAGCTTTGACCACTTGTTCTACTAGCTGGGCTCCCAGTAAGGCAGCGCATAATTCTAATCTTGGAATTGTGAGGGGTTTCAAAGGTGAAACTTTGCTTTTAGAACAAACTAAACGAGAAACGTAATTTCCGGCTGAATTTTTGCTTCGAAAATAAATGCAACTTGCATAAGCTTGTTGAGATGCATCACAAAAACAGTGAATGTCAATTATCGATTGGTTGTCACTTAAAGAACATCGAGGAATCTTCAAATTGTTAAGCTCATTTAGTTGATTGTAAAATTTGGACCATTGGAGAAATATATTTGGAGGAACATTTTCATCCTACGACTGTTTGAGAGCCCAAAGGTTCTGAATTATAATTTTTGCAATAATGATTACTGGAGCAAGAAGTCCTAACGGATCATAAATTTGGGCTATAATGGATAGTATTTGTCTTTTTGTAATGGAACTAGTTAAATGGATAGGGGAAATTTTGTAAGTCAGATTGTCTTTTTTATTATCAAGTTGAATGCCTAATGTTTTGCAACTTTCATAATCGCCGACAGTTAAAATTTCATTGGATATGTCAATGCAAGGGATATTTTTTAAAATGTGTACGTCATTTGCACTCCATTTTCTAAGAATAAAATTTGCGGATCTAAAAATAGAAGATATGTCTTTGCATCTACCTTGCAACTCTTCTAAATCATTGGACCCGGTTAACAGGTCGTCTACATAGAAATAGGACAGAATTGTTTTTGAAGCTATAGGATAGTTAGTTTGATTTTGTATAGCTAATTGATTAAGGCATTTGATGGCTAAATATGGTGCGCTCGTGGTACCATAAGTGACTGTATTGAGTTGGTAAGTAGTAAGTGCTTCACTGGGAGTATCTCTCCAGAGAATTAGCTGAAGTGGTCTATGGTCCGGATGAACCCAAATTTGCCTATACATTTTACTGACGTCCGCAGAAACAACGTATTTGTACAGTCGAAATCTGATTAATATATTAAAAATATCGTTTTGTACTTTTGGCCCTACATACTCTAAGTCATTTAAAGACCATCCAGAACTGGTTGGACAGGAACCATCAAATACAACTCTTAATTTGGTGGTATTACTGCTTTCTTTTAAGATACCGTGATGAGGTAAATAATAATTGTGGTTATAACTGTTAAGTGTTTCTATCTTAGTCATATGACCTAACTGCAAGTATTCATGAATAAAATCCCTGTAAAAATTGTAAAACTCAACATTTGTTTGAAATCGTTTTTCTAATGCCAAAAATCTATTAATGGCAGTTTCCTTTGAATCACCTAACTGTTCAGTTGAGTGTTTCAGAGCCAATTTTACAATGAATTGTAAAATGGTGGTTTTTAAAAACAATTCTTCACACTGAATGTCATCCTTTGACATATTTAGAGGTACGTTTACTTCATTTATTTCCCAGAACTTTCTTAGATGTTTGTCTTCTGGCACGAAATCTTTTAAAAAGTTGCACGAAGAAAACATTGATGTGTTAATAGTAGCGCCAGCGACAACCCAACCCAATTTAGTGTTTTGTAAAATTGGGCCATTTTTTCCAAGTTTAATATTGCCTTGTACGAGTAGATCCCAGAACAGACTGGAACCTATGATCATATCTATTTTTTGTGAAAGATAAAATTCTGGGTCAGATAGACAGATGTTTTCTGGAATTGAGAAGAAAGTGTTTATTTTCTCGGAAGGAATGGTACAAGTGAAAGGTGTTACATAACAACACAAATCGAATTGAGAATTATTAATGTTTGAGAAAATTGAGAAAATGTAAGTGTAACTTTCTGTGTTAAGTTGGAAACAACTTGATTTATTCCTATAATTGATAGTTTGGCTGTAGTCAATTGCAAGTTCAACCTTTGAACACATTCTTTGGTTATTAAATTGGATTGTGCACCAGAATCCAAAAGTGCCCTGCATTTATGGAATTTTCCAGTACTATCCTTAACTTTAAAGGTAACTGTTGACAATAATACAGTGGAATTTGGAACAGGATTAGTTATTGAATAATTTTGACTGGTATTTGCAACCCCTGATGGAATAAAATTGTTTTGTGAACTAGTACTTTGTTCATCAGATAAATCAGAACTGCTTAATTGATTAACAGAATTTTTATTAGTATTTTCATTAAATTGTTGAATATCGTTATGTAAAAGAGTGTTATGCTTGCGTCTGCACCTGCGGCAGCTACCACTGTTGCATGTATCTTTCGAATGTCCAGTACGCAGACAATTGGAACACAACTTCAATGCTACAACTTTGCTCCATCTCTCATTGATTGGTAATTTTAGAAAATCCTGACAAGTATAAATTGAATGGCTTTTTTTACAAAAATTGCATTTTATTTGATTCAAGGATACATTCACTTGGGACCGTGTAGAAATAGATTTATTATGAGAGACATTATTTTTACATAAGTTAGGTTCTTCCTGAGATTGCAAGATATCCTGTCGTTCTTTGAGAAACTCCAAAAATTGATCAAGAGTAGGTAATTCTGTACTAATGTGATGCTCTTTCCACTTATTCTGACTTATTTTGTCTAATTTATTGTAAATTACATGTATGATAGTCATATCAAATAAAGTATCTTTTGAAAGCTTCATACCTTCCAAACAGGACAGATGTTTGGAAATGTCATCTAGCATACTTCGGAATTGTAAAAATGTATTTATATTTATTGAATTGATATTGAAAATAGATCTTATGTGAGTATCAACAAGGAAATTTTTCCTGTCAAACTTTTCGCATAACATTTTCCAAGCACCTTGATAGTCCTGTGATTCATCAAAACCTTCAATCGTTCTTTTCGCGTATCCATCTAGAGATGCTTTCAAAAAATTTAATTTCTGACCAGAATTCAAATTTGTGTTTGAATCAATAGTATTTAGAAAATTTCGTTTGAATTCAAGCCAATGATCGTATTCACCGTTAAAAGTAGGAAGTTTAATTTTAGGCAATAAAAAGTGTTGAAGTGAATCATTAACACTTGTGTTTTGATGTACTTGAACAGTTGAAGGCAACTCTTGACTAATAAATTCTGTCAGAATTGAAATGGCTTTATAATATTTGTCTTGAAATGATTCTCTTTCATCCATATGCGTTTCTAATTGATCGTCAGGACATTTTTCTTCTATTATTTTCTGCACATTTTCAAATTCACTTAATAATGTGACATTATTTTCGTACCGTAATTTAACATCATTGAAAGCAGGTGAAATTGTTTCATCTTGAATTGAATCAGTGTATTTAGATAAACAAGTCAATAGTATTTTAAGCGAACTACGATTTTTTATTAATTGCCGCAATTCCGCAGCACTCATCGTTAAACTACTTCAGTCGAAACCACTTAAAAACAGACCTAATGGTTTGCAAAAAAATAGGAAGGTAAACAATTGGAAAATAGAAGGAACTGACTTACTTATCAGCTCATTGTCTGCTATGCATAAATTCACCCAAACCAAAGGTCAAAAATTTGTCGTTGCTCGATATCCTTTACTGATTTGTCCAACTGTATGTTATTTTTTATTAGACTGGTTGATTTTATCTTCTATGAGTGCGTATAGTTGCCCATGTGGTTGACCAGCGATTCATCGAGACTCCAGATCCATAATTGATTTGGTCGACTAGCTGCTTTCTTTCCTTGATCGTTTTCAGATGTCTTATTCCAGAATAATTGAAGTTTTTTAATTGAAATTTCGTTGATTTATCACTATATGCGGCTCGAAGGACCAAGATTTGTTTGAATAATTGAATTGAATAAACTGATGTCGAATTTTCAGTTGTTAATAGTGCTGGTATAGTGATAAATAAATAGCGTCGATTGAACTGAACTTTATTATTCGACATACAAATAGCGACTCAACTCCTTCCTTCTCAAGGGCACAGTATTTTGTATACAGTAATTTCATAAAGGCTGATTTGTGGTTTGAATTTTCCTACGCGCAGACCCACGCGTCGATGTCTTAGGTCTGCGCAAACGACGAGTTTAAGACAGGCATGCAAACCTTCCATAGTTGTCGAATTTCATGGGTTTCACCCAACCTACTGTGGTACATTATTTTACAACTCGTGAAAAAATGTTAAAGGTGGTCTCTTATTCCATAAAATTCTGATTGCTGGAATATTACTGGATGAGACGTTGGTTCTTAGAAATATTCCATGTATTTTATTCGAAAATGATCATTTTGGCAAATCTACAATATTATGTCGGATAACGATAATTGTCACATTGGCAACAGTGCAAAATGCAATCATAACCTATAAAATACTGTGATTTTTGTTTATTTCGTAGTTTTCACGTGTTCTAAGTTTTGTTGCATATACTTTTATTCGTTTGCTAGCAGTGGGTGTTTTTTCTGCGAAATAGTGAATTGCAAGATGTTTACAGTTTTGCCTGAGTTTGTTTCCAAAAAACAATGCAAATATTGCGTAGTATGTTCAAGCAATTCGAGGGAAAATCCCCAATTGAGTTTTTTTAGGATTCCCAAAGATGATGCAAGGTAACTATCTTCTGAAACTGAAAAAAAACCCTTTACTGAGATTTTTTTCATAGGTGTGCTTCATGGAAGGCCATTTTGAAAGTGGATAAATTGAAGGAGTTCACGTCTGAAGAATGCTATTCCCGTTTTCGTGTCTGTTGTAAGCACTTTGGAAGTGATATGTTTGCCAATTTGCAGAAAAACAGATTGAAAAAAGAAGCAGTTCCCACCGGTTTTTCTGATGAAATAAACCCCTCAGAGCAAGGTAAAGTCAATCTAGAATAATGCAGTCCAGTAGTTGATAGTAGATAACTTTCTATTCTTGAAAGCAAAGCAATGAATTCCACCATACCTTTTTTTATTTTCAAGATAATCCCGTTGTTGATGATACTGGGATGTCGAACATTTCTGAGAGTGTAGCAGGCACCTCTCAAGGCAGGCAAACCTATGAAGATGTTACAGCTGATAATGTCAGTAGCAGAAAGGCAAGAACTGTTTCTCCTGCCAATACATCAACCGAAAAATGCAAAAGACTATTGAGTCCTGTTCCAGGCACCAGCTCGTCAATAGATTATGAAAATATTGAACTTCAATATTCCGATACCTCAGGTATGTATTATAAGTGTTTAATAAAGGCAACTCAGAAGTTTTTGTTATAAAATTCTATTTTTGTCTTAATGAAAAAATGTTGTAACCACATTTGCTACAAGAACCAGTCATGATAACTATTGATAAATGATGGTAGGTACATGCTTTTTTTTAAGACAAATTTATTCTGAACTATATAGGTACAAGAATATGAAAAACTTCTACAAATATTTCCAATCCAGTTTCTGAGACATATTGAGTATCCGAAATGTCAACTCGGAGAAGTATCATACAGTGCTAGTCAAAAGTCCCCTCCCCCCCTCGTATCTTTGGAACGGGTATACTTATAATAATGAAATTTGGAGGGTGGAAATAAACGGATGTAGGCTTCTTAACTGGTCATAACAGGTGACGCAATAGTCATAAATGACGTCACAAGGCCACTGTGACCAAAAATTTTAAATGGGACCCTATGGCAAGTGACAGCTCGTTTGAAAGGTATTGAAAATACCTATTCAGTCATACCAATTTTGTTTGGGTTTCGGCTGATTTTGATTGATAAATTGAAGAAATACGAAAATTATTGTTTCGCATTTAATTAATAAAGATTTTAAAGTATGCCTCTGGTTCATTGTCAAAAAGGTTGACGTGTTTGAATTATCTACTTGTCAAAAGTGTTTATACCTTGAAAATTTACCTAAGCTATTGTCTAACGAGACGTTTAAGTGTTTACATAGGCAAAATGGTACGTACTGTAGCCGACAAAGTAGCAGCTATCTTAATAATTGGTGAATGTAGAAACAATTTCCATGCAGCGGAACGACTGTTTAATGAGAGGTACCCCGATCGCCCTATATCGAGGGTTTATTTGAGGGATCTTCTTCGGAAGTTTGAAGCATCAGATAGTGTTCAAGATGCCAAACGATCTGGTCGACCAACAATTAGTGATGACAAAAAAATTGACATACTTGGAGATAGGGTAGTGAACCCTACTTCTTCCACAGCCCAAGTTGCGTCTATCTGTGAAGTCAGTCAAAGGACAGTACATAGGGTGTTGGCTAAAAACAAATTTCATCCATACAAATTAAAAATGGTGCACCAACTTTCAGATTATGACCCCGACCGAAGACTAGAATTCTGTGAAACTATGTCCGATAAAATGAACCAACAACCAGGCTACATACAGACAATTTGTTTAAGTGACGAAAGTACTTTCTTTCTCAATGGAAATGTTAACACTCAAAATGTGAGGTATTGGAGTGACACAAATCCTCACATCTTTCGTGAAAAACATACTCAATTTCCAGAAAAAGTGAATGTTTGGGCAGGTATTTTGGGAAACCACATAGTTGGGCCTCTTTTTCTCAATGCTAACTTAACCGGTGAATTGTATCTGGAGATGTTACAAACTGATATTGAGGCGTTAATTCTTGAAATTCTAGAAGATAATCCAGATGAATTCGACAACTTGAAAATAACGTTTCAACAAGATGGTGCTCCTGCACACTATTACGGTGCAGTAAGACGTTACCTAGATGAAGAATATCGTGGTAGATGGATTGGACGACGAGGTTCGATCGAATGGCCAGCTCGGTCACCGGACCTTATACTTAACTTAAGATTATATAATCGAGATTAAAATCATTTATCTATCTATCACTCATTACATGATGCTCAACTATAAGTCTTTACAGTTTGACTATTTATATTTAGATAATCTGGTCTTTTAATTTTTCTTCCATATCGAGTGGTGGTGTTTTCAGTGTGTGTTACTGGTTCATTATCATGATTTTTTGTAAATAAATCCTCATAATCATATTTCATTTTAGAAACATTGTTGTTAAATTTTTTCTTCGCAGCTCTTAAGTAAATTCTATTTCTCCTCACAATTGTGTTTGTATTCAAGATTTTTACTAGATAAGACCTGTCGTTATATATTTTCATTACGATACCTGGAGTCCATTTTTTATCTTTAATATTTTGAATGTAAATGTGCTGATTAATACTAAGTTGTGGAAGATGTCTAGAATTTTGTCGAAATAAAATTTTGTACATTCATTTTTATGTGTGAAGTAGTTTTTTTATTTTTTCCTTATTTTGTATTTTAGGTTTTAATTTATTTTCGAAGACAGGTAGAGCTCCCCGCATTCTCCTACTATTGAGAAGTTGAGAAGGACTTCCAATCTCATTATGTAATGGAGTATTACGTAACTCCAAAAGTGCCAAATAGATATCGGTATTGTCATATAAACATTTCTTTAATATATTTTTAACGGAGCTGATGGCTCGTTCCACGAGGCCATTTGATTGTTGGTGATGAGGACTTGAAAAATTGTGTTGGAAATTCCAATCTGTTGAAAAAATTTTGAATTCTTGCGATGTGAAGCATGGACCATTATCAGAATACAATTCAGTTGGAATTCCTTGCCTCGAAAATATCTCTTTTAAATGTTTGATGACATTTTGACTAGTGATATTTTTTTACAACAAGCAATTTCAATATACTTCCAGTAGTAATCAATAACAATCAAATAGTTACTCTCATTGAAAAGAAAAATGTCTACTCCTAACTTGTTCCATGGCGTGGAAGGTATGTTATGATTATTTAGGGGTTACATGCTTCACAATTATCACAAATATCATTAATTTGAGCTGTTAAACCAGGCCAAAATATCAATTCACGAGCCCTCATTTTCATTTTTTCTTTACCTATATGCCCCAAATGTAATCTATTTAAAGTATCTTTCCTAAGAGATTCAGGAATAAGTATTCTGTCACACTTGAAAATCAAACCGTTTATGTAACTAAGTTCATCTCTAAAAGGCCAATATGACTTGAGTGAGTTTTCTAAATTATTTTTATCATTTGGGAAGCCATTTTTAATTATTTTTATCAGAAGTTGTAAATGAGAATCTTCATTTATACATTTTTTTATTAACTCAATTTTTTTATCAGTTACAGGAAGGTTCCGTTCTATAAAACATATCTGCTGATCTAGATCATTCAAAAAATTGTCATTTTCAATAACATAGGCACGGGAAAGAGCATCTGCTATTTTGAGATTTTTACCTGGTTCATAAACAACTTTAATATTGTATTTTGACAATTTTAATAAAAGACTTTGAATTCTGGACGGAGCCTTAAAGATACTTTTAGAAAAAAGTGGGATTAATGGCTTATGATCTGATTTAACAGTAACATCGTCTCGCCCAAAAATATACTGATGAAACTTGGTGCATGCAAAATATATGGCTAGCATTTCCTTTTCGATTTGTGCCCAGGAAATTTGCGACTCTGTCAATGATCTGGATGAATAAGCCACAGGCCTTCCATTTTGTTTCAAGACCGCACCCAGCCCCTTTGAAGAGGCATCACAACATATAGTGATGGGTTCAGTTACTGAATAATATGAGAGAAGGGGAGGGTTCATTAAATATTTTTTCAAAGTGTCAAATGAATGCTGTTGTTCGAAATTCCATTGAAAACATACATCTTTTTTCAATAAACATCTCAAAGGCTCTGTTATTTTTGATAAGTTAGAGATAAATTTACCCAAATACGTTATCATTCCTAAGAATATTTCTAAATCTTTTTTGTTTTCTGGTGTTTTATAATATTGAATGGCCTTTATTTTATCGACATCTGGCTTAATCCCTTCTTCTGACAAAATATGTCCCATGTATTTTATTTCGTTTGTAGCTATTTTACATTTGTTTTTGTTCAATTTTATATTGTTTTTTCTACAAATTTTTAAAATATTTTCTAATCTTTGATTATGAATTTCTAAACTATTTCCCCAAATCAATATATCATCTATGTATGTGTCAACTCCGTCAATAGAATCAAAATACTGCCTTAAGATTTTTTGAAAAACTTCTGATGCCGAACATAAACCATATGGGAGACGCTTGTAAGAATATCTTCCAAATGGTGTGTTGAAAGTGCATATTCTAGAGCTTTCATGATCTAATCTTATCTGGTGAAAACCATTACTACAGTCCAAAACACTAAAATATTTGGCCCCCCTCAACTTATAGGTTATCTCATCTAGAGTTGGAATGTGAAAATGTTCCCTTTTGATGGCAACGTTTAAATGCTTGGGATCAATGCATATTCTTAGTTCTTTATTAGGTTTTTGAACTATTACCATGGAGTTGACCCAATCTGTTGGTTCAGTGCATTTTTCTATAATATCATTTCTTTCTAATTCATCTAATTTTGATTGAAGCCTTTTATGTAGTTTAAATGGAACCTTTCTAGAAGGATGGATTACAGGTGTAACATTTGGATTAATTACTATATGATGCTTTCCTATTGAACCAACACCTTCAAAAACATCACTGTATTTACTTAAAATACTAGAAGCTGTTTCCTTTTTTAATTCATTTATGTCATTTCTTTTTATCATTTGCAGTTTAACAATAGTTGATAAACCGAGAATGGGACTTTTATTTGTTTTGATAACATGGAATTTAATATTTTCATTTTGGTTTTTGTATTTACATGAAACGTAGCAAATGCCCAATACATTCAAAGTTTCATTTCCATAGGTGGTAACAACTCCTAGTTCTGTTTTATTTGTTATTAAATCTACTTGAAGCCTTCTGAAATAATTATATGGTAAAACATTGATTTGAGCTCCAGTATCAAGTTTGAAAGACACCTCAATAATATTCAACGAAAGTCATTTTTTGTGGAGGAAAAAATCAGTTTTTTATCGACCTTTTTTTGAAGAAAACTTTGGATAGTGGCGAAATGGCAACAAACTGATATCGGAGAGTACCTTGTATTACATCGAATATTTCAGTTGTCAATCAACAACATTGACATAATTTCATATTTCAAAACTTCTTTGACATCTGTCGAAGAAGTAAAGAAATAAGCTCTTAAAAAAGGAATAACTGCATATTTATTCGAATTTTTATCCATTTCTGAAGACGGAGGCAGATTTTGGCCTCCGAAACGTAAAAGATAAGTATAATTTCTTAATATTTTTTTGATAGGCAAAATTGTAAAATACGACAAGTTACTGATAAATAGAAGATTTTTCTTTGTGAAAAATACTTTGATTTTTACGCAGTAACTTATCGGGGTAAACTAAAAAGTTTGCCCTTCTACACTTGTATAAAGTTCTCCATTATAATTTTTATATTTTTTCAGATTGTGGAAGGTAACCATTACCCAAAAAAAGGTCGATAAAAAACCTCAATAATATTGTTCAAAAGTAAATTTTCATACCAATCAGCGTGGATTGAAAACATATTCATTTCAATACTTCCTAGAAATGAATTACAGCAATCATCAAAGTTTTCATCACTGAATTCGTCTACATGACTAATTGCATTCAAATTCCGCGATTGACACATTCTAGCAAAATGATTAAATTTCGCACACACTTTGCACTTAACTCCTTTCGCAGGGCACATTCCAAAAGCATGAGTAGAACCGCATCTTGAGCATTTGTTCTGTTTACTGTTTTGGAACACAGCTGATGTTTGGCTACGGCCATATTGATGACCAGAGTGACGTGGGTATGACGTAGATGCGTGCGCTTCTGTAGCTTGCTCAGGTGTAGAAACGAATGATCTGTTTTTAGTAACGGCATTTTTTTTTTGAATCGGCATTTTTTGCTTACTTGAATTGTTTCTTGTTTCACCCAAGTCATCAATTTCCAACGGATTTGTCCCTTTTGAGATTTGTTGAAGCTGTTTGTCCGCCTGTTCTGATGTTTTGCAAATCAAAACTGCACTTGACAAAGTCAGGTTAGGCTCTCTTATCAGTCGGTTCTTCAAAGAAATATCCGATAAGGCAAGGATGAGACGATCTTTGATCAAACTGTCCGTTAAGTTTCCAAAGCCACATGATGCACTCAATCCTCTTAGAATGTTAACGTATTCTTCAATACTTTCTTCTGGACTTCTATCTCGTGTAAAAAATAAGTAACGTTCATATGTATTGTTTTTCTGAGGGATGAAATATGAATCAAATTGTTTGATTATCTTTTCATAAGCAACTTTGTCCGTATCCTCCTGCCACTGAAAATGATTATATATTCGTACAGCTCTGTCCCCAATGGTATTCAAAAGCAGGGATCCTTTGTAGTCAGAACTGCATTCCTTTTGACGGGATGCTGCTAAATATATTTCAAACTTTTGCTTGAAAAATATGTAATTTTCTGCTGGGTTCCCATTCCAGTCCATTTCACTTGGAATTTTTACGTTTGTATTGACAACAGACATATTGTTATACTACTGCCAATTCGACTGCGCCATGTTATAGTGGGGACAACTATATTGAAACGACACTTGGCATAGACTGGTTTATTGCATTCTTTCCAATACTGTAATGAGATGCGCTTGCGCATTACTCATGACAACACCATTAGATTTTTTTCTATGGGGGTACTTGAAATCTACAGCACCTGACAGTATTGCCATTCTGAAACAACGAATTGTTGAAGAATGTAGGGCAATTTCCGCTGACACACTGGGACGAGTACGACAAGAGTTTAGCAATAGGATGCATTACTGCCAGGAAGTAGATGGAGCACATTTTGAACACTTATTATAAAAACTGGTTCTTAAATCTTTATTAATTGAATGCGAAACTATAATTTTCGTATTTCTTCAATTTATCAATCAAAATCAGCCGAAACCCAAACAAAATTGGTATGACTGAATAGGTATTTTTAATACCTTTCAAACGAGCTGTCACTTGCCATAGGGTCCCATTTAAAATTTTTGGTCACAGTGGCCTTGTGACGTCATTTATGACTATTGCGTCACCTGTTATGACCAGTTAAGAAGCCTACATCCGTTTATTTCCACCCTCCAAATTTCATTATTATAAGTATACCCGTTCAAAAGATACGAGGGGGGGAGGGGACTTTTGACTAGCACTGTATATGTATTCAAATTCATTTCATTAATTTTTTCAATAAAATTAATATCACGGAATCAGCAATACATGAAAATATATTTTTGAGTATGATGGAATCACAGGTAGCTAAGTAAAGACAAAAAAATCATTTTACAACTTATATTTTGGAAGATGGTAGTGAAGATTGAGTGAAGTTTTGTTTATTTTGGCACATTATTAATGGACAAAATTATGTGGCATAAATTTTTATTTATCTAATAGATTAATCAAATTATCAAGAAGAATGATTCAAGCAAATCTTGATAACTGATATTTCTATGTGAATGTAAATAAAATGTGGTATTCTGTGTGAGACGAGTTTAAGTGGCATGGTTGACAAAGTAATCTATCCACTTTCATGCTTGACACACAGAAGGCAACTTTCACTCCCAATAATACAGTATATGCATTTTATAAACATGATAAATTACACTTTGTGCCATTTGCTCATTGAAGAGTTCTGTTTTGCATTTTGGATTTTTATTAAGAATATTTTTGTTTCAGATGCTTACATTCAAACATCCACAAGTTTGTCTGCCTGCACGCCAAGGAAACTGCACCTTCAAAATAAGATAAGAGACCTTCAAAGAAAACTCAATTCTAAGTCCACTCCACCAACCACATCAAATCAGCAAGATTCAAATGAAATGGAAGTGGCCTTAAATTTCATTAGGAAAAAGTGTTCACCAGTTTTAGCTACCTTCATGGAAACACAGTTGTCGCTTTCATCTGGCAAGACTGGAAAAGGGTGCCGATATAACAATGAAATCAAATTATTGGCACTCACTATATATTTCTTGGGCCCTAAAGTGTACAATTTTTTAAAACAAATATTTTGACTGCCATCTAAAAGTACCTTGTTTAGAATCACTAGAAAATGGCCAATTTCTACTGGTTTCAATGATTTTGTTTTTGCTGCTCTGGAAACCAAAGTTAAGCTACTCAGTGCAGAGAGTAGGGATTGTATCTTATGCATTGATGAAATGTCTCTAAAGACCAATCTTTTCTATAACATAAGTAAGGATGAAATACTTGGTTTCCATGATGGTTGTCAAAAACAGTACATTCCTGCCACAGAAGTATTGATGTTGATGGCCAGGAGTATAAATCAGAAGTGGAAGCAGCAATTAGGATATTTCTTTGTTAATAATGTGTGCTCTGTCGAAGACTTACATACAATACTTGCTGAATTCATACGCAGACTCAAAAATATAGGTTTGAATGTCATGGTTGTCATTTCAGATGATGGTGGAAACTTCCATAAATTCACCAGTGTCTGGAATAACACCAGACCACCCATATTTCACTGTTGACAATTCAAATATATTTTATATGGTGGATGTTCCACATCTTGTAGAATCCACAAGAAACAACTTTTTCAAGTGTAAATTGCAGTTCGGTGGAAATGAGACATCTAAAAAATATTTACAACAATTCTATGAATTGGATATAAAACAGAAATTCCGATTAGCACCCAAATTAACAAATGACCATATTTATCCTAATAATTTCAAAAAAATGAAGGTTAAACTTGCCACACAAGTTTTTAGTTCGACTGTGGCAGCAGCGCTGAGCAGTTACATTTCCTTTAATATCATAACTGCACAAGCAATACATACTGTAGATTTCATTGAAAAAATGGATAAACTGTTCGACATATTCAATTCTAGCCGAAATATGGGTGTGAAAGAGTTCAACAAACCATTTGTAGGAAATGAAAAACAGATCTCATTTCTTGAAGAAATGAAACAATTATTTAAATCTATGAGGGTAATAGATGAAGCGGGCAAAGATGTGACTAATTGAATTAAATTCATAAAAGGCTGGCAGATAACAATATCAGCTCTTTTAGGTCTGTGGCCTGTTTTAAAACATAAGGGAATATCCAAAGTTTTCACAAGAAGATTCAACCAAGATTGTTTGGAAAACTTTTTTGGAAAGATTCGACAGTTGAGTGGAAATTGTCGAAATCCTACTTGCATTCAGTTTCAAAGAAGTTTTAAAAAGCTATTTGCCTTTAGTTTTTTTGAACATATTGAGGGAACTAATTGTATAGAGGACTTCGATGAAATACTAACTTCGCTCAAACCTGAAAATTTGAAAGAATATGAGGTACTAGTACCGAATACAATAAATCAATATCTTTTCCTAGATAGCAATGATTACACCAATCTACAGTTGCCTGAGCAGAACTCTTTCAGTTACATAAGTGGCTATTTTATGAAAAAATGTCTCGAAAAACACAAATGTGACATTTGCATTAACTATGCTAGAGAAAATGAATTATTAAGTACAGAAACTTTGTACACGCAATTCAGAGCATATCCAAATGCAAAAAACGATACTTTTGGAAATCTACAAACTCCAAATAAAAAGTTTATAGATTATTTGAACATTTTGGAAACTATTTTCAGTGAACATTTTCCAAACTTATCGATAGAACTTGGTGTTGGAAGGAGCATAAAACATAAACTCCAGGAAGTGCCTTTTTCTCATCCATGTTCGCATTTTCCAGTTGATTATTTAAATTCATTATATGTGCGGGTGAGAATTTATTATACGATTAAGTTTATAAATCGTAGTTTCAAAACTACATCGAAAAAAATTAAAGAAAACCAAAAAATACAAAACCTTCGACATTTGTAAATTTTCTCCAATACTTCTTAAATACCTAGTGTTCATATGTACCCACGACTTATTATACTTTAGCAATAGAAAAATTTGTTAGTTTTCTGAATGAAGTGTATTCAAAGCCTGAAGTGATGTCTTATTTAAGGAAGGTAGAAATAAACTATCGAAAGCTTGACGAAAATAAGGAGTCTTCTTTGACCTAGTACCAAAAATTCTGACTGCAACCCCACTAAAGCTTTTCCAGATTTACTATGGGCTATATAGTTTAATTTTTTTCTACTGTACTTATCAGTCAGGTCAGGAGGAAAAACGTATTTGAAATTATTTAGGGACTGCAGGACAGTTGCAAACATTCATTTTGGAAATGTCTATACCTTTGTATATATTGTATGGCATGTGTCTAACAAAACAACTACTTCTCTGGCAACTATCCCAACAGATGTTGAATTATATCTCGGACATACGTGCAAAAATCCTTTCTTTGAAGGTACAACTCTGCAAGAGCTGTCTACGAGGAATACCGAGTCCACAGTATACTTATATAACTATACTGTGCCGAGTCCCTGTGTGTATACAACCGTAATAGCATGGTCTGCACTGATCAGGAACACTTCAAAACGGTTCGCAGTTGGTTCCTTGTTCGAATCAGGCGAAGTCCCACTATTTGTCCTAGAGAGCTCTTGCAAAGTTGTTTCTTCAAAGTGAGAATCTTTGCAATTATGTCTGAGGCGACTTGGATTCCGAAAGGTTAACAGTCGTAAGGTATTTTTGATAGTCAAATTTACATTATATAAGAAGTTGCTGACTAATAGGACATGTTTCATTTAGAATAACTGTTTTTAATCTACGCAGCAACTTTTCGGGGTTGATTAGACATCTAGACTTGTATAGATTCAAATATCAACATTTGTCAATATATGTCGAGTTATTAGCTAAAGAAGTAGTTGTTTTCTGTCGGAAAATATATATAATGGTATAGTCAAAATGCATTTGGACTTGTCAGTGATTTTATTATCAATTTTTACTTGGATAAAAGCTGGAAGCAGCAAAACAACCTATTATCTTATAGTGTAAATAATTCATAACTTCCGACTTCGAAAACTCTCACATATATTTATAGTTAGTACATACATACAAAAAAATTATTTTTGTATGATTGAACACTACATACTTAATTACTTTTTTACTTCTTCAAGTCCTGAATAGTAACTACATAATTCAGAAAGAATAGGCTCTACAGATTCCTTAATCTTGAGTGATGAATTCGATTAGGAATATTTTTAATAATTGGTCCTTAATATAATCGAATCGGCAAACTCGTCCGCCATCTTGAATTCTCCAATCAATAAATGAATATGCTATATTTGGCCCCAAAAATCACTACAAAGAAATTTCGCATGGATTCGGACCATGGTTCATGAATAACAAAACACGTTCTTTATCTTGTCTTTTTTCTTGTTGAAATGAAAATATATTTTGTCACATTCGAATATGAACATCTGCCGATTCCATGAATTTTTAAAATCTACTTGAAACTTAGTTCATCATTGCCCAAATGATCTGGGTTACTTCAATATTACATAAATGCAAAATTATCATTTGTACAATTTTCTCAGGTGCCCAACATGGTTTTCATAGACTGTTTTTTTTTGAGCAGTTTATATGAATAGTTGTTATGTTGAGCAGTGTATACACGCTTTGGTTGAGATTGTAGTAGGGAGAAATGTCATTAGTGTCAAATACGTCATCATTATAAAAAATGAAACTCCTGGACACCGACATCAAAGGGACCTACGTTGAGTGAAACTACTGTATACAGATATACTGTGTCAAGGGACCAGGCCTGTCATTACATTTTAGACACTGTTGCCGGTTTTAACAAAAACATGTGAAAACAAATATACACAATTTTAAACAAATATATATATATATATATATATATATATATATATATATATATATATATATATATATATATATATATATACATATATATATATATATATATATATATATATATATATACATATATATATATATATATATATATATATATATAAATAAATCGATTTAATTCGTGAGGTTGCAGTCAATAGCTGGGCTGTTACAAAGAAAACTCTTTGTTATATGTCAATAACTTTATTCAACTACACAATTTACACTTTTAGTAATCACAATACTTCAATTCAAACTGTAACGTCTTCCTCGCTGTTACATTTAATCAGGAGCAGCTCGTTACACGTTACAGGGTGGAAACAATTTTTAAATTATGGTCATTATTTCTTAGAAACGGTCAGTTTTAAGTATGGCAAACATGATAGTAACTCACCTCCATTTTGTTTATAGTATCTAAAAATATAAAAAATATAGGGTGTTCCACGAGAAAAATTATAACTTTGGTATGTAACTTTTTTGGAGGTTACCCTATATATTTCTTAGTAATTTTGAAATATACTCCTCATGGACCTACATATGACTGTGCATATATATATATATATATATATATATATATATATATATATATATATATATATATATATATATATATATATATATATATATATATATATATATATTATATATATATATATATATATATATATATATATATATATATATATATATATATATATATATATATATATATATATATATATAACAGAATAATTAGTGACTGGATTAACTATAAATCGATTTAATTCGTGAGGTTGCAGTCAATAGCTGGGCTGTTACAAAGAAAACTCTTTGTTATATGTCAAGCTTTCGGTATATTTCACACCTTCGTCAGGACAACTACAATAATAAGATTATATATCTTGTAAAAAATATATAAATATGGAGAACTTACTAACGTGAGAATAAAATATAAAATGGTTCAAAAACAGATAGAAAAACATTAATAAATGACAGTTGAATGATACTCGAATTACTATATTTTTTATTTTCTTTATCATATTTCAGTAGGTACGTGTAAATTTTGCTGAGACTATCAATATCAGTTCGTTTATTCATTGAATGTTCTTCGTTATTAATATGTATCATTTCCAAAAATATTCTTTTCGTTGTATTGGTTTCTCTATCTAAAATATTTGGATTTTCAAAATTCATTTTATGATTCTCCGAATTAACATGTTCTGTTAATGCACAAGAATTAACATTTCCCATAAGAGCGACTGTAGACGAAAGTTACATACCAAAGTTATAATTTTTCTCGTGGAACACCCTATATTTTTTATATTTTTAGATACTATAAACAAAATGGAGGTGAGTTACTATCATGTTTGCCATACTTAAAACTGACTGTTTCTAAGAAATAATGACCATAATTTAAAAATTGTTTCCACCCTGTAACGTGTAACGAGCTGCTCCTGATTAAATGTACTCCTTAGCTCAAAGGTTATAGTCAACTACAACATGGAATTTTTAATGCAGTATCATTCAGAACGGAGAAAAAAGATGCCCCAAAATTTGGACACACATTCAATTAAATAAATTTTTAAAGTTGAATGAAATACCCCGTGCAACTAATTTTCCTTTATTTTCAGTATTTTACTATCAATGTAAGTTACGAAAAGGATTTGAAGTTCTATAACTTCTGTTTAATTATCTGCGAGCGCTTTCGACAACTGGTTATGCTGTCATCCTCTATACTAAAACCAATAATGATTGTGAGTAGAAGTAAGCCCAGTTGACAGCAAATCGGGGGCGTGCTTATTAATTTTTGAGAGGGTTAAGAACGAAAGAAAAATTCTTAGTACAATTAGTTAAAATATTCATACACATTTTTTATTTATTTCATTAAAACTTTGCAATATCGTAATTTACCTAATCGTTGTAGTCATTAGGTGGGCCTTATGAAAACAGAGTAATAATTGTGGTAATTATAGTAGGTAACAAAATAAATTAACAATATTAATAAAAAACACTATATATATATATATATATATATATATATATATATATATATATATATATATATATATATATATATGGTAAAATGGATTAACAGGGTCTCTCAGTCAAAAAACCAAACTCTGCTTTACTTTGCCAAGCTTTCGCTTCTAATGGGAAGCTTCTTCAGGGCAGTAAAAATGACTGAAAAACAATAAATTGAAGATATAAATTGACGTAAAAGTTAACATGTATACGATTTTTTTTTGTTAACTTTTACGTCAATTTGTATCTTCAATTTATTGTTTTTCACTCATCTTTACTGCCCTGAAGAAGCTTCCCATTAGAAGCGAAAGCTTGGCAAAGTAAAGCAGAGTTTGATTTTTGGTTTTTTGACTGAGAGACCCTGTTAATCCATTTTACCATATATATATATATATATATATATATATATATATATATATATATATATATATATATATATATATATATATAGTGTTTTTTATTAATATTGTTAATTTATTTTGTTACCTACTATAATTACCACAATTATTACTCTGTTTTCATAAGGCCCACCTAATGACTACAACGATTAGGTAAATTACGATATTGCAAAGTTTTAATGAAATAAATAAAAAATGTGTATGAATATTTTAACTAATTGTACTAAGAATTTTTCTTTCGTTCTTAACCCTCTCAAAAATTAATAAGCACGCCCCCGATTTGCTGTCAACTGGGCTTACTTCTACTCTCAATCATTATTGGTTTTAGTATAGAGGATGACAGCATAACCAGTTGTCGAAAGCGCTCGCAGATAATTAAACAGAAGTTATAGAACTTCAAATCCTTTTCGTAACTTACATTGATAGTAAAATACTGAAAATAAAGGAAAATTAGTTGCACGGGGTATTTCATTCAACTTTAAAAATTTATTCAATTGAATGTGTGTCCAAATTTTGGGGCATCTTTTTTCTCCGTTCTGAATGATACTGCATTAAAAATTCCATGTTGTAGTTGACTATAACCTTTGAGCTAAGGAGTACATTTAATCAGGAGCAGCTCGTTACACGTTACAGGGTGGAAACAATTTTTAAATTATGGTCATTATTTCTTAGAAACGGTCAGTTTTAAGTATGGCAAACATGATAGTAACTCACCTCCATTTTGTTTATAGTATCTAAAAATATAAAAAATATAGGGTGTTCCACGAGAAAAATTATAACTTTGGTATGTAACTTTCGTCTACAGTCGCTCTTATGGGAAATGTTAATTCTTGTGCATTAACAGAACATGTTAATTCGGAGAATCATAAAATGAATTTTGAAAATCCAAATATTTTAGATAGAGAAACCAATACAACGAAAAGAATATTTTTGGAAATGATACATATTAATAACGAAGAACATTCAATGAATAAACGAACTGATATTGATAGTCTCAGCAAAATTTACACGTACCTACTGAAATATGATAAAGAAAATAAAAAATATAGTAATTCGAGTATCATTCAACTGTCATTTATTAATGTTTTTCTATCTGTTTTTGAACCATTTTATATTTTATTCTCACGTTAGTAAGTTCTCCATATTTATATATTTTTTACAAGATATATAATCTTATTATTGTAGTTGTCCTGACGAAGGTGTGAAATATACCGAAAGCTTGACATATAACAAAGAGTTTTCTTTGTAACAGCCCAGCTATTGACTGCAACCTCACGAATTAAATCGATTTATAGTTAATCCAGTCACTAATTATTCTATATATATATATATATATATATATATATATATATATATATATATATATATGTAATATATATAGGTAATATATAGGGTAACCTCCAAAAAAGTTACATACCAAAGTTATAATTTTTCTCGTGGAACACCCTATATTTTTTATATTTTTAGATACTATAAACAAAATGGAGGTGAGTTACTATCATGTTTGCCATACTTAAAACTGACCGTTTCTAAGAAATAATGACCATAATTTAAAAATTGTTTCCACCCTGTAACGTGTAACGAGCTGCTCCTGATTAAATGTAACAGCGAGGAAGACGTTACAGTTTGAATTGAAGTATTGTGATTACTAAAAGTGTAAATTGTGTAGTTGAATAAAGTTATTGACATATAACAAAGAGTTTTCTTTGTAACAGCCCAGCTATTGACTGCAACCTCACGAATTAAATCGATTTATTTATATATATATATATATATATATATATATATATATATATATATATATATAATATATAATATATATATATATATATATATATATATATATATATATGTATATTATATATATATATATATATATATATATATATATATATATATATATATATATATATATATATATATATTTGTTTAAAATTGTGTATATTTGTTTTCACATGTTTTTGTTAAAACCGGCAACAGTGTCTAAAATGTAATGACAGGCCTGGTCCCTTGACACAGTATATCTGTATACAGTAGTTTCACTCAGCGTAGGTCCCTTTGATGTCGGTGTCCAGGAGTTTCATTTTTTATAATGATGACGTATTTGACACTAATGACATTTCTCCCTACTACAATCTCAACCAAAGCGTGTATACACTGCTCAACATAACAACTATTCATATAAACTGCTCAAAAAAAAACAGTCTATGAAAACCATGTTGGGCACCTGAGAAAATTGTACAAATGATAATTTTGCATTTATGTAATATTGAAGTAACCCAGATCATTTGGGCAATGATGAACTAAGTTTCAAGTAGATTTTAAAAATTCATGGAATCGGCAGATGTTCATATTCGAATGTGACAAAATATATTTTCATTTCAACAAGAAAAAAGACAAGATAAAGAACGTGTTTTGTTATTCATGAACCATGGTACGAATCCATGCGAAATTTCTTTGTAGTGATTTTTGGGGCCAAATATAGCATATTCATTTATTGATTGGAGAATTCAAGATGGCGGACGAGTTTGCCGATTCGATTATATTAAGGACCAATTATTAAAAATATTCCTAATCGAATTCATCACTCAAGATTAAGGAATCTGTAGAGCCTATTCTTTCTGAATTATGTAGTTACTATTCAGGACTTGAAGAAGTAAAAAAGTAATTAAGTATGTAGTGTTCAATCATACAAAAATAATTTTTTTGTATGTATGTACTAACTATAAATATATGTGAGAGTTTTCGAAGTCGGAAGTTATGAATTATTTACACTATAAGATAATAGGTTGTTTTGCTGCTTCCAGCTTTTATCCAAGTAAAAATTGATAATAAAATCACTGACAAGTCCAAATGCATTTTGACTATACCATTATATATATTTTCCGACAGAAAACAACTACTTCTTTAGCTAATAACTCGACATATATTGACAAATGTTGATATTTGAATATATACAAGTCTAGATGTCTAATCAACCCCGAAAAGTTGCTGCGTAGATTAAAAACAGTTATTCTAAATGAAACATGTCCTATTAGTCAGCAACTTCTTATATAATGTAAATTTGACTATCAAAAATACCTTACGACTGTTAACCTTTCGGAATCCAAGTCGCCTCAGACATAATTGCAAAGATTCTCACTTTGAAGAAACAACTTTGCAAGAGCTCTCTAGGACAAATAGTGGGACTTCGCCTGATTCGAACAAGGAACCAACTGCGAACCGTTTTGAAGTGTTCCTCATCAGTGCAGACCATGCTATTACGGTTGTATACACACAGGGACTCGGCACAGTATAGTTATATAAGTATACTGTGGACTCGGTATTCCTCGTAGACAGCTCTTGCAGAGTTGTTCCTTCAAAGAAAGGATTTTTGCACGTATGTCCGAGATATAATTCAACATCTGTTGGGATAGTTGCCAGAGAAGTAGTTGTTTTGTCAGACACATGCCATACAATGTATACAAAGGTATAGACATTTCCAAAATGAATGTTTGCAACTGTCCTGCAGTCCCTAAATAATTTCAAATACGTTTTTCCTCCTGACCTGACTGATAAGTACAGTAGAAAAAAATTAAACTATATAGCCCATAGTAAATCTGGAAAAGCTTTAGTGGAGTTGCAGTCAGAATTTTTGGTACTAGGTCAAAGAAGACTCCTTATTTTCGTCAAGCTTTCGATAGTTTATTTCTACCTTCCTTAAATAAGACATCACTTCAGGCTTTGAATACACTTCATTCAGAAAACTAACAAATTTTTCTATTGCTAAAGTATAATAAGTCGTGGGTACATATGAACACTAGGTATTTAAGAAGTATTGGAGAAAATTTACAAATGTCGAAGGTTTTGTATTTTTGGTTTTCTTTAATTTTTTCGATGTAGTTTTGAAACTACGATTTATAAACTTAATCGTATAATAAATTCTCACCCGCACATATAATGAAATTAAATAATCAACTGGAAAATGCAAACATGGATGAGAAAAAGGCACTTCCTGGAGTTTATGTTTTATGCTCCTTCCAACACCAAGTTCTATCGATAAGTTTCTCCAAATTTTTGATAATAGAATATAATATAAATGTACAAATTTTCGTGTAATCTTCAACCTCAGATTCGTCACTGTTGTTACCGCTATCATCAAAGTGAATTATGATTGGTTCAATATTGTGTTCAATACGGTTGTCTACGTCCTACATTTTTTGCCCCTCTTTTGACACATGCTGCATGTATTTCTTCCAGTCTTCTGCAGAAACAGTTCGAATAGCTTCTTGTACGTGATGCTGCACGTCCACTAATTTAAATGTTCTGTTTTCTCGTGCCACATATCCTTTTACTTGCGCCCAGATTAATTCTATTGGGTTTAATTCGCAGTGGTATGGTGGTAACCTTAAAACTGTAATTCCACGACTTGTTATATTACCATCCTGCCATACTTTTTTGACCGTATGTCCTTGGTTAACCCATGTCTCGTCCATGAAGTACAATTTTTTTTGATCTTCCGAAATTCGTCAATTTTTCTTAGATAGTTTTTTCTCCATGCTATTATTTCTTGACGTTCAATGAGAATGCTTTTCCTGTCAACTTTTCCGTACGTAAATTTCATTTCGTGTACAACTGTCCTAAAAGTTTCTTTACCCATTTTTGGGACCAATTCATGATCGCTAATTGCCTCCAGAACTGTTTGTAGTGTGGGCAGCTCATTTCTGAAAAAGAAACTGTGAATAGTTCTGCGTATACTGGTTTTGGCTTCTTCATCAACTGTGATTTTTTTTCGTCCGCTACTAGTTTTGGCGTTTGTACGTCCCCATGAATTTCTGCTTCTCTTAGTATTTTGTAAATCGATGATTTTGGTACACCGGTATGATCAGAGCACATATCAACTAATTTATCTTTTGTAATTGTGGAACTTAATGATGTAGGAATGCCCGGTTGGTTATTACAGCACATACGCACAAAGTCATCTTTTGATGGCTGATGATCTCTTTCAAGACAGTGAAATACTCGCAGTACAATTTATTTTTCTCTTACTGACCGAGACTCCGACCGTTTCACCTTTTTCGACGTGGAAGGTCCGACCATGTCTTCCATTTTTTGAGTAGTTTGAGAACGGTGTAGAAATATGATTATGTAACGCTTAAACACTTATTAGCACTATTATTTTCATCAATTGTTATCACAACACGTCGATTGCTGACTAACTTGACTGTAAAATGTACAATTCACGCTGTATAATTCACAAACCAATGATACGCTCATGGCTGCAAGTACATTAGTGAGGATTGCAACGATAAGATTGAAGTTACGGTAAAGTGACAAAGACAGAAATATCGTTGCGTACAGCGTTGCCACTAGTTGTAATGAATATCTAACACTATACAGAAAATAATGAATTTTAACTGATCAGTAATCAGGAAATGTATAAGTATTACTCATTACAAGCTCATTACTGATTTTTGTCATTAATAATACCTTTTGATCGTACTATTATTGTGTATTATCTATAATTTGCCACAACCTACAACTCTACTGCTTACTATATTTTGATTCTGCTATAAACTGGTAACGTAAAATTTAGATGACAACGCGCTTTATTCTCAATCATTATTGGTTTTACTATAGGCCCTACTCTATTTGAACGTGTCCTTTCATACGGTCCGTACGCCTCAATACAGGTACTTCAGGTACTTCAGGTAAACTTGCCTGTATTTGGATTACATCAGGTACTATTCTTGGTGTTGGATCTTCTCTAGGTTTATTGTTTCTAGGAGTGTGTCTTGATTTGTTTAATATATTGAATGTTAGGTCTTGTGTTTTGATTTGTACTTGTTCCTCGATAAGTGATTTATGACTGTTAAATTTATGGATGTTTAAGGGAAACCGCATGGACATTTGGGAAAACTTAAACATCTGTACAGTAGAGTTTTTTGAGAGTTCTTTTTTTTCATTATTAGGTACCTATTCATATTGTTACGTCGCGCGCCGAAACAAGTGTCTACGATAAGGAAATTACCCGCCGCCGAGAAAGTAAACACGCTGGGAACATTCATCGAGAGAACAGGAATAATGTGGAACACATAGCGAAATTGCGGAACGAATCGAAGACAGAAGAGTGTTCGAAATACTAGTCTAGCGGTATATAAGGCAGCCGACAGGCAAACACGGGGTAGTCTGAAATCAGGGCGCGGAAATTTGAATGTATCAGCGAGGAAGACGTTACAGTTTGAATTGAAGTATTGTGATTACTAAAAGTGTAAATTGTGTAGTTGAATAAAGTTATTGAGTTTGAATGAGTGTACCACTGGTTTATTAATTATTTATTATAGGAATTGGAAGAAAAGAAAGAAAACAAGACTCATTCTTGAGACATTTGGAAAAGCAACAAAGTGAGCTTTTTATGAAAAAGAGCGAGGGCCAACGAATTTTCCAGAGGAAAATAACCGAAAAAGTTGAAGGTGATATCGAGGAAATCCGAGTTGAAGTACATACTTTTATGGAACGTGTAGAAAACGAGTTGGAGGAAGCCAACAAGGTTACGGAAGAAATGAATGAATTGAAAGACCAACTCGATCATACCCACATGGCCAGCCAACCGATGCTACTTGGGCATAGTATCCCCTCCTTAGTAAGAAGATTTCTACCGACATCAGGGACATCTCAAAGTAAAACATTGAAGCTTGCTACTTCCGATGGCCAGTCATCATGGGCCATGCACCATCGACAATTCGAAGCAGCAGCCTACGCCAACGGCTGGACGGAGGAAGAAAAGGCTATTGCATTGGTACTGGCACTGCGAGGTCAAGCTCTGGAAATACTCCATAACATTCCGGAGAGTAGTCAAAACGATTATCAGAAGATCGTTTAAGCCCTGAAAAGACGATACGGGCAACAATATCTGAATCAAGTCTATCAGAGTCAATTGCGGAGCAGACATCAGCAACCCCAGGAGACTTTGCAGGAGTATGGGGCAGATATAGAACGACTAATCAATCTAGCCCACACTCAAGGCCCCAAGGAGTTCGTAGAACAAATTGCAGTGCAGTATTTCACTGACGGCCTGAAAGACGTTGAAATGCAATAAGTCCTGAGGTTAGGACGACACCTTACCATAAACGCAGTATTAATAGCGGCTTTGGAATTCGAGACAGCGAAAAATGCTTCAAGGGGAGCAAAACCAAAGTTGAGAGGAGTGACCTTCAGTGAAGAAGCAACGCTGCAGGAACGAATTGATGAACTGCAGGATAAGCCGAAGGCGATCACCTCTGGACAAAAAGCATCAGTGAGGAAAAGAGAAGCTTCTGGAGAAAAGCGTTGCTATAATTGTGGAATACTGGGATTTCTACAATCAGATTGTAGAAAACCACGGAGATCACAAAGCCTTCATAGGCAAGATAATGCACTGGACGAGAGACCGCAGATCAACGCAGCATAGACCAATGAGAGGAAGCGATCACGGGGCAGCAAGGAGGAACGACAGGTCCCCAACACTGGAAAGATGGCGCAGGTCACCAACGCCAGAAAGGAGAGGGGGCCCTCAAAACGATCATCAGGGAAACGAGTAGAAGTCAGCACATCGGGGCGTGTGTCGGCTTGCGGTGCTCAAAGCCCCAGGATTTCTGTTTCGACAATTTAGAAGACCGTAAAGAGCCTACTGGTCCAAGGTCAGCTAGACGATAACGCATGCACGTTCACTATCGACACAGGAGCCTCCAGATCGGTTGTTCGACTTGATATGGTACATAAAACTATGAAGTCAGTTCCGAAAAACTTAATGTTGGAAACTGCTACAGGACAAACGGAACCAGTAACTGGAGAAGTAATTGCGAGCTTCAACGACCATCGAACATCCACTCTTAGTAGCCGAAATCATGGATAAGTGCGTCCTTGGCCTCGACATTATGGAACAGAACGGATTTATTTTGAACATCAAGGAGAGAACTTTGAGAATCGAAAATGAAACTACTGGAAAGAGAGAAATACGCAAACCAAAAGAAATGGATCCGCAAACACTTGAAACAATGTTGGTTAAGCTCGGACAGCTTACGACAGAGGAAGAACGAAAGGTGAAAGCATTCTTAGAAGAGCACCATGACATCTTTACCGCCGGTACATCTACAGGGCGAACAAAAGTGCAACATCGAATAAACACCGGCGATGCCCAACCAATCAGACAGGCCCCGAGAAGGCTCCCATTTGCTAAACAGAGAGGAGTAAGAGATATGGTCGACAACATGCTCGAAGAAGGTGTCATCGAAGAGTCAGAAAGCCCATGGTCATCTCCAGTTGTATTAGTGACGAAAAAGGATGGATCAACTCGTTTCTGTGTAGACTATAGAAGCTTGAATGACATCACGAAGAAAGATAGTTATCCTTTGCCCAGAATCGACGACACCCTTACTACGCTTGCTGGTTCAAAGTGGTTTTTTGCGCTGGACTTAAAGAGCGGTTACTGGCAAGTCGAATTCCATCCTGAAGAGAGAGAGAAAATCGCATTTCCTCCTGGAAATGGTTTGTACCGGTTCAAAGTCCTTCCATTCGGATTGTGCAATGCTCCAGTCACTTTTGAAAGATTGATGGATCTGGTTCTAAGAGTCCTCACTTGGAAAACCTGCCTAGTCTGTCTGGATGACGTTATCTTAATGGGGAAAACTTTCGATTACCACATCAAGAACCTTGAAGAGGTGTTTGCCAGAATGAGAAATGCTAGGCTGAAGTTGAACACGAAGAAGTGCTTGATATTCCAAGAGCAAGTAAATTTCCTTGGCCATATAATCTCGGAGGAGGGGATAAAGACCGATCAAGTTAAGATCGAGGTTGTGAAGAATTGGCCTAGACCAAGACATAAACACGAAGTCCGAAGCTTTCTTGGATTGTGTACGTACTACCGAAAATTTGTAAGAGACTTTGGACGGATTGCCAAACCTCTTTACCGGTTGACTGAAAACAACACTCAGTTTGATTGGAGCCTTGAATGCCAACTACCTGAAGAAAAGGCTAACAACTGCACCCATTCTGGCCTATCCTAGAGAAATGGGGAACTTCATTCTTGACTGCGACGCATCCCAGTTCGGAATTGGATCTTATCCCAGGAGCAAGATGGTGAAAAAAAGCAAGATAGCTGAAGAGACTCCAGCAGTACGACTTTCAAGTAGTACACTGAGGCGGGCGAATGCATAACAACGCGGACACGTTCTCCAAAAGACCATGTATGAAACAGCATTGCAAGTACTGTCAACGTCTAGAAAACGAAGAGAATATAGTTCTAGAGGAATCGGAGTGCACGGGGCACATACGTGGCACAACCATAAGATTGGAAACAGAAGAAGCAGATCAATGGACCACAGAAGAGATGAGACAAAGCCAGAAGGAAGACAATGATCTGAAGTTGGTTCGAAGCTGGCTCACAAACGGAGTTCGAACTGATTGACAGCAAGTCTCCAATTATGGTGCAGTTATCAAAGGTTACTGAGCTCAGTGGGATTTACTGTGCCTACGCGATGGCCTATTGTATCGCAAGTGGGAAAGCCCAGAGGAGATAACGGTGGTACACCAATTGGTCTTACCTGAAGCACTCGTCAAAGATGTGCTGGAATAACTCCATAGTAGCCGAGCAGGAGGACACTTTGGCATCAAGAGGACTCTGGCGCGAATTCAAGAGAGATACTACTGGGCTAGTTGTCAACGCGACTTGGAAGCATGGTGCAAACTATGTGACCTTTGTGTTTCGAGAAAGGGACCCACAACAAGAAGTCGCGGAAAAATGGCACAATATTTGTCAGGAACCCCCTTCGAGAGAGTCGCAGTGGATATACTAGAACCTTTTCCTGTGACCGAGAGCGGCAACAAATAACTAATGGTGGCGATGAACTATTTCTCCAAATGGCCTGGGATTGTCCCTATTCTAAACCAACATAGTACAGAAGCAGAGGCATTTCTCACCAATGTTTTTGCCAGACATGGAGTACCTGTGGAACTACATTTCGATCAGGGACTAAATTTTGAGTCAGAACTATGGCAGATATTGATGCAAGTATTAGGAATCAAGAAAACCTGAACGACCCCACTCCTCCCACAGTCAGAAGGAATAGTAGAACGGCATAACAGAACGATCAGCCAGTACATGTCGATGTTTGTTTCGGAAAACGAGAAAGATTGGGACAAGCTAGTACTGATATTCCTCCTGGCATATAAGAGTGCAGTCCATGAGGCGACAGGATTTTCCCCATCTATGCTAATAACTGGGACAGAAATGAAACTGCTGTCAGACCTACTGTATGAGTTTCTACCAAATGATGACTCTCGAAGAACGCACACGGAGTTCGCCGAAGAAACCAGGTAGCGACTAGACAAAATCCATGAATTTGCGAGAGAGCGTCTGCAAATCGCCAGCGACTGGATGGAGGCCCGATTAGACAAGAAGTCGACGAATGCGGAGTAAAAACAAGAAGATCCGGTGTGGTTATTCCAACCCCAGAGGAAAAAGAGAATCTACCCGAAATTACAGAGAAAATGTAAAGGCCCGTATATGGTAACCAAGAGGATAAATGACTTGGTCTATCGTATCCAGTTAACACCAAGAAGCAAACCACTGGGGGTTCACATCGAAAGACTGACCCCATATAATGGCAACGATCCCCCTAGGTGGCTTAATCGGAATCAAGTGGATGAGTTACCCGTGACGGAGTAACTTAAAGAGGGGGCAATGTTACGTCGCGCGCTGAAGCAAGTGTCTACGCCTATGGAAATTACCCGCCGCTGAGAAATTAAACACGCTGCGAACATCCATCGAAAGAACGGGAATAATGTGGAACACATAGCGAAGATTGCGGAACGAATCGAAGACAGTAGAGTGTTCGAGATACTAGACTAGCGGTATATGAGGCAGCCGACAGGCAAACACAGGGTAGTCTGAAATCAGAGCGCGGAAATTTGAATGCAACAGCGAGGAAGACGTTACAGTGTGAATTGAAGTATTGTGATTAGTGGAAATGTAAATTGTGTAGTTGAATAAAGTTATTGAGTTCTAATAAGCGTACCACTGGTTTATTAGTTATTTATTATCCACCCACGCAAAAGAGAATTTAATAAATCGCAAGGACATAACAATATTTTTTCCATTGCTGTGAGTGTTTTCTACAATGATCTTCGAATAAAAATACCTTTTATGATCATCTGAAACATATCTACAACAAAAATATATTAAATATCCGAAACGAACACTATAATTATAATGAAAATTGAAATGAAGTAAGTAATATATATACACAAAAAATTAATTGTGCAATAAATGTTCGAATTGGAGTCCTTCCATTTCGGGACAAATAATGGGACAATAAGATGGTCTGCAAGATCACCAGATCTTACTATTTTGGACTATTTTCTATGGGGGGCATTGAAAAATAGGGTTTACGCTGGCAGAGAGATAGAAAATGTGGAAGACCCGAGATTGAGGATTTTGAATGATTTCGCAACAATGCAGCAAATAAGTGTATTAAGGGCAATAAATGATATGAAAAACCGAGTTTAAAAATGTCTCGAAATGGAAGGACTCCAATTCGAACATTCATTGCGCCAATAATTTTTTGGGTACCTATATAAATTACTTCATTACAATTTTTATTACAATTATAGTGTTCGTTTCGGATGTTATTATTGCTATCATTTCATTTTTTGCTTATTGAAACACATATAATATATTTTTGATGGAGATATGTTTCAAATGATCAAAAAAGGTTTTCTTATTCGAAGTTCATTGTAGAAAACGCTCAGAGCAATGGAAAAAATATGAATAGGTATCTAAAAATGAAACTATACATAGGGAGACGTGAAAATTGCTATTGTGTTTTTATTCAACTCAGTCAACCAAATTGAATTCAATTTCTCAGTATGAAGTGAACATCTACGATCCAAAAACTACAAAAAAAAATATAGGTCCGTATTTGAAAATTCAAAGCCAAAGTCAGATGACACCGTGTATAAAAGATTCATGGATATATTCTGAGAGCCCACATCAAGTGTCAATAGCAAAATGTGGAGAGATTTCCAATATGTCTGCGAATAAAGAAGATATAAGCAAAAAAATAATTTGAGATTTTTTGGTTTTTTCTGTATATCTCCAGAACCAAATGAGCTATATTCGATTTCTTCACATCATTGAGTGGGTCTCTGAAATACACAACTGTGCCACTATTTAATCGACACTCTATCTCTTATCGTTTACGAGATCCCCATGTACAGAAACGAATTTGAATAGCCCTGTATATATATATATATATATATATATATATATATATATATATATATATATATATATATATATATATATATATATATATATATATGTTAACTCGAAGATTCTCACGGATAAAGTATGATGAGCTGTTTTCTCGGGTTTCGCTCCGTGTTCTGTGCACAGAACACGGAGCGAAACCCGAGAAAACAGCTCATCATATATATATATATATATATATATATACGTATTCGATGAGACATTACGCAGGTACTTTTCAGCGGAAATGAAATACAAAACGAAGGGAAATTTATTTTCATTTTCATAGTCCTAAAAATTAGATGAGAAATGAAAAAAAATGTTCAATGTAATATTTAAAATTCTTATCTCTTCCAGCTTCTCCAGTATGATTTGACAAATGGCTGGTCTGGTTGAAAACAACTAATTTATTGACTAATACCACGAAGGAAATTGAATAAATGATAATAATGTTACGTTTATTCTCCATGATATTTTAATGAAGAATAATTTGAAATACCTACAAGAACGACAATAAAAAAATCTATCACGAAAACAGTATAATGCTATAAGGTACCATTTTAAACAGATATTTTCACGAACACCACAATGATAGTTTTCATATGGATACTATTCGATCGTGTCATTCTGAGTTCACAAAGTTTTTTACAAAATCATTGTATATCATCTCAAAGAGATACATTATTATCATTATCACATATTTCAATTGGTTTCAGTGCAAAACATGAGATGTAGCTTCTGGGATGAAGGAGAGACGCAATAAAATGTTCAAATCACCATCGAACTGATTTGTTCAACAAATAAGATTTGTGGAGTGAAAATGTCATTCTTCTGATACCTACCTGCCTAACTGGAACGGAAAGATCCTTCTGCAAGTGACAAAATATTCCTCTCTCAGAGATAACAAAAGACGAGTGGTGAAATTCTTTGATCCCTTTAAATCGAGAGTTCAATCAAAAACAACTCCTTTCCAGCACTCTTTGAATCACAAATTCTCAGAAATAACAGCTCTCGAAAAACCAATTATTCCTTTGTACACTGCGTGGTCTCATCCGTTGATGTTATGAAAAAAAAAGGCAAAACGGTAATTGAACCGCTATTTCGAACAGAATTCAATCGATATCAGATGGAAACCGAGGACTCAATTAACGGGAGAATAATTAGCAATAGTGCTGAAGAAACCGTCGAAACCGTCACCTTTTAGAGAATTGAATCAACGACATTATAAATATTTAGTGTATAATTTATTTTAGACTAGAAATGAACTGAAATTCGTATTTTCTCAACTCATGTTGTTTCTGCAACATAAAAAAAACACTGGGAATTTTTTGTACAGCTCATTAGTTTCCGTTTCATTTTATTAAGTTTTTCCATGAAACTGGAGTTCAGTCCAGGAATGTTGGGATTCTAATGCTGATAAAATAGCTTGTCATGTTGAAATAGTATTCGTTATTTGAAATAAAACATTTCCTAAATGATTTCACAAACAGTTAATGTTTTAATGCGCATAAATTCCGGACTATTAGAAAAGAAATCAATTTTTTGAACGTTTCTTGCTGGGTAAAAAACTGTATTTTCGTTCTACGAGTTGACAATGAAACATTACCCAACACTTTCGAACCAATCATATTTGACCAGGTACATTACTTAACACCTTCGTTACTAATCAGTGATCAGCAAAATCATTATTCAATAGACGTGTTCGAATTATTTTCTTTCGTAAGAAAGATTCAATGATTCACTTATCTTATCTTGATTTTCTTTCTGAATGTTCGATTCGAAAAATATGGTTTATAACAAAAAACAAGACTAAACACATAGATCCGCGAAGCGGAAATGTGCGTACTTCGACAGAAATTTGTAATGTGTGTAATGAAATTTGCTCATTCAAATGATTTACAATGCTTGCATTCGGTTGATAATAATACTTACTACTGCTATTTATTCATTGATTTATTTATTATTATGATACATCCAGCAGGCTAAGGCCCAATAAAAGGAATATACATCAATAGAGCAGGTAACTTTTCTAGATAAGTGTAAGTATAAGTGAACATTTTTATATTCAGTTGGGAACTAATCCATACAGCTATGTCTGAATTGATTCAGGGTAGAAAGAAATATCTGTAGAATATCTATTGACACTTCGGCACATAGAGAATACGTGACCATCGTCCATAGATATTCTAATAAGTCCGCTCACTCTCAGCAGCGACCCAAATCATCACCCTCCGTCCTCGCGCGTCCCTTGCCTGGCCGGTCGGTCGTCAGTGCCCGTCTGACGGGGGCGCCAGTTTAACAGAGTGTCTCCGATTGAACAGTTCGCATCGTTCCGGCCAGTTATACTGAGTGCGTAAAATAAACATTTTATTGGAACTTTTATTCTTGTAGTTATTTGAACATTTTTTATTGTTGTGATGACTTCTCACCGTACCTTTTGCAGTGTGGATTCTTGTGATAGTTTACGTGAAAATATTTCATTTTTTCGATTCCCCAAAGATGCCACAAGGTAATAAATTCATCAAATACATAATGTCAGTTATAGGTCAAAAATGTTTCGGTAGTAATGTGATTTAGATACTATTTATAACTAATGTTCAAACTATATTTACTATATTTCGCAGCATTTGGTTTTGTTGGAGACCACAAATATGCTAACTTAACACCTGAGCAAGCCTACATTAGAATACGAGTTTGTAGAAAACATTTTGACGATGAATCCTTCACTTCCTCTGGAAAACATTTACTTACCACTGCTGTGCCCTTAAAGTTTCCAACAAAATTGGACGGTAAGAAATTTTCCACTTCACAAGCATGGAATATTTTTTTGAATGAGTTATTTTCAGGTAATGATCAAAACAATGACAATCCAGGTCCCTCCAGCGTATTAGCTCCTTCAAAATTAGATGCGTGTACACAAACAGATACATGTCATGAAGTTGAACAAGGTAAATGCCAAAGCTCTATGATGATGAACATAATCACTCATTCATATTACAAATGTTTTTTAGAATTAATTCCCAACAAAGAAACTGATTATGTACTACAATCCAATGAATCAGTCCAAAGTGGGTTATCTCAAGAATTCGTGGAAGGTGAAAATACAATTTTTTGGCTTTCTTCTTCTCCAAATCAAAAAAATAGAAATAACAACTTCCATGAAAGAAGTAAAATCAAAAAAAAAATTACAAACACTCTCTGTTGATAGGTTCATGTATATCATTCAAAGACGTTTGAATCATTAACAAAAGGGAATAAAGAGTCCATCTATTTTTTTGATTTGGAGAAGAAGAAAACCAAAAAATTGTTCCTCAAACTTCATTCTCTCCACAAAAAGACCTAATTCCTCAGTAAAAATACACTAATTGGTACTTGAATCTAACCTAAAATTCTTTCTATTTATTCCTCGAATCACTTCTAATATGTGCTAATTTCTTTATAGATGTATCGTGTCAAACTTTTTCCAAATTATCTGATAGCAGTCCCAGAAAGCAAGGACTCAGGAGAAGAATTAAGGAGCTGCAAAGCGAGCTCAAATCTTCGAAAAGGCGCAAAACGGTAACACGAGAAGATGTTGAACAATTTTTGGACGAGCAGTACCCACAGGAGGCCACTATGTTGATGAAAAATCAACTGACATTACTCGACAAAAATCCCAAAGGAGCCAGGTACTCTAAAGAAGTCAAGCATTTTGCTTTGAGCTTATTTTTATTAGGACCAGAAGCATACAAGAAATTATCTAAAGTTATGAGATTGCCATCTCCCTCTACTCTGAGAAAGCTGACTGAACATTGGAAAATTACCCCAGGATTCAATGAATTCATTTTTAAAATTTTGGAATTAAGAGTACCTTTGATGTCAGGTAAAACTAAGGATTGTATTTTATGCATTGACGAAATGTCAATCAAATCAAATTTATTTTATAATGTGTCAAGAGACGTCGTCGTTTCGACTTTTATAAAGTCATCCTCAGGGCACTACAAAGTTGCAGTCAATCAGATATAAATACACACATACAGGTGAAAAATTATTAAAATTTGCGACTAGAATCACTTCTGCGGATGAGAGGTCAAGATTGAGTAAATTTGGTACAATTCAATTGACAGTAAAAATGTAATGTAGAGGACAGAGGAGGTCAATTGAATTGTACCAAATTAATGTACTCAATATTGACCTCTCATTCGCAGAAGTGATTCTTGTCGCAAATTTCAATATTTTTTTACCTTGTGTGTATTTATATCTGATTTACTGTAACTTTGTAGTGCCCTGAAGATGACTTTATAAAAGTCGAAACGTCGGCAACGAAATAATAGTAGTTTCAGTTATTCGACCTAACTCCAACCAACCCCCAGCTAAATATTTGAAATGTGTCTAAATATATATGCCAAAATACTGAATAGATTATAATTATACTATCAGGGTATACTCAAGAAAACAACAAATCACCATTTGATTAGGTAATATGTAAATAAAGATTATTCATCTTCATTTTCTCTTTATTGTGGAGTCCCTTTATAAGTATCTCAACCTTTTTACCTGCCCATAATTTAAGAAATCAGATAATTCATGCCAGTTATTACAACGAAATATTCCCCAATTTATTGTTATTAGAATCTCATATTATATAATCATCTCAATGAAAGATCATACAAAAACATAAATACATAATATATAATGAATATGATCAACACTTGACGCCTGACCCTCGTAGACACACTTTCGAGTAAACATATTGTTCGCGCTGCTGACTGACCCTCGTATAACGTATTTCTGCTGGTAGCCGCATGATTTACGACCGCTCGCAAAAAAAGCGGCATATTTTACCCACATCAAAGGAGTTACCAGACTTATTAGAATATCTATGGACGATGACGTGACTGTAGAAATGGTGTTGAAAATTGGGTACATTAATGCGAAATGTTACATTTGATCTGGACGTATATCGAGGGACATTAAAATCAATTGGAAACAATTGTTGGTGAGTACATGACAAGTTTTTGAATGAAAATAAAATCTGCAGTTTTTCGTCTTTTTTTGTCCAGTCATTATAGGTCGATTAAGGCCTGTATTTCGGAAAGTTGACATACCCAGCTGTAAATTTGTATAAACTTTGTATTTTGGCATCATAAAAGTATTCTCGAAATTCACATATGATTCGACGGCCACTACTTCAAAAATTGGAGGTCAAAAATAAAAAAAAAAATTTTTCATGTTTTTGCCAATATCTCGTTTCCAATGGGTTTTATGCTAATTGTATTCATCATCAATATTGTAGAGAATGCTTAACACTACAAGTTTGGTTTTGGAAATACCCAATAAACTGTGGAAGAATGAGTATAATGAACCAAACTAAAACTGTTTATTTATTCAACTATCTTACATCATCTACTATCACCTAGCTACTAAACAAATTGTATATCAATGCAGTTGACAAAGCTCATAATATATAATATTTTGTTTTAAACATTTTTCCATACGTTGAATCATTTTTGAGCGAGCGCAGCCCGAGAGCAGATTAAATATTATTTGAAATCAACTGGTTGTCCCGATCGAAATCAGATCATTAAAGGTTCATAAATTATTACTTAATGAATAATTATGAATAATTTTCATTTTTAATAACAAATACATCAACACTTAACAGGCCAGAAATGATGCGGATGTTCTCATTATTGGGACAGCTATTGAACAATCTAACCGTCAAAGAACAGCAATTATAGTCGGTGAAGATATTGATTTACTTGTGATTTCAATTGGGCATACACTATATCTTGAACAAGAAATTTTCTTTTAAAAAGATGGCAAAGCAAATGTGAAAACGGAAATTGACTGTTTTGAGAAAATCTGTTTGAAAATCTGTTTTTCCGTTACTCCTCTAAGGGTTTCGACAAATATTCAAGTTCTAAAAAACACATTCTGTTTCTTCACGCTTCAAGCGGCTGTGATGCGACTTCTGCGCTCTTTAAAAAAGGAAAAAAAAACGTTTTTGAGAACTTTCGAGAAACTATCTGATTTGGATGAACTTGCCGCAGCATTTGAAAAAGAAAACTGCCCGGTTCAAAGATTATTTGATAGTGGATTGCAAACTTCATTAGCTGTTTATAATGCTACAAAGTCTGTAGATACTATCGATCATCTTCGTTTTGCACAATATGTCAAGCTATCAAAGCTCAATAAACCTGTGCAGTTATCAAATATCCCACTAACAAGTGGAGCAGCTCACCAACATTTTAATCGTGTTTACTCAAACTTGGTTAGAACATGATTTGAAATCCCAGGAATGGAGTTGTACAATGCGTAACGGATCCAGAAATCATGGAAGAATTGGAAACGAATATGGGTGAAGATGACAAGATGATAACGTCTATGAATTTTTACAACTGCGAGAAGACGACAACGATGAAGAAGAAGAAAATTGTAATGAAAACTTATTGCTCTTTGGAATATTTCATCTGTTTTTTTAATTTTGAAATTCACAAATGTATCAAATGAGAAATTTTGATAAAAATATCATTTAAAATGTTATTTCTTTTCTATCCATTTGTATTTTCTAAAGAATAATTACTATAGATTAGATTTAATCATGATGTAATATATATGTTTTCCTCTACAAATTTATAACTACACGGGCAGGTAAATATTATTAAATAAATTGAAACTTAATTGAAAATAAATAATTAATGGAAAAATATTCAAATATAATGTATTTGTTAATAGAAAATGAAAATGATTCATAATCTTTCATCAAGTAATCTATAAACCTTAAATGAGCTGATTTCGATCGGGACAACCAGTTGATTTCAAATAATATTTAATCTGCGCTCGCGCTGACCTCTATCTCAAAAAAGATTTAACGTACGGAAAAATGTTTGAAAGAAAGTTGTAGAAAATTTAATTCTCTACAATATTGATAATCAATACAATTAGCATAAAACCCATTGGAAACGAGATATTGGCAAAAAAACGTGCGTAAAGTCGTTTTTTTTACTTTTGACCCCCAATTTCTGAAGTTGCGGCCGTAGAATCATTTGTGAATTTTGAGAATACTTTTATAATGCCAAAATACTCAGTTGATACAAATTTACAGCTGGGTTTGTCCACTTTCCTAGGCAAACCCCCTAAAATGACCAGACTATTTCTCAATGTTACAAAATCAAATTCATTTAGAAGGTGAGTGTATCCATAATTTCTTACCTGATAGTTTCCATGTTTCCTATGTTACGTAAAACAGGTTTTTTTAATTTTGAGAGAAAGTACATTAACATATATTCATATTGATAGGTTAATATTTTTAGAAGTGACTGATTTTTAGCTTTCTACTACTCCATTTCGATACAAAAAAATGTGGAAATCTTGTGCGCCATCTAGTGGTGAGTTACAGAAAAATTGATAGACTAAAAACCTTCTCTATGAAAAATGACTTATACATGTTAAGTTTCATCACGATCGGTTTAGGGATATAGAAGTGTATCACTTACCAACCAACCAACTAACAAACATCCATTTTTATATATCAGACTAGTACTATGATGCTGTATCGCTACTGTTCCAATGTTTGACATAATCAAAATCAACGAACTTAGGCGTGCACAGCGTTATAGAACAGTGGTTTCAAAAAATTGTTCTACAGCGCCATCTAGTGTTTTGTTACAGAAAAATTGATAGCCTAAAACCTTCTCTATGAAAAATTATTTATACATGTCAAGTTTCTTCACGATCCGTTGAGCGATGTAGAAATTTATCACTTACCAACCAACCAACCAACAAACATCCATTTTTATATATTAGACTAGTTGTTGCCTGCGGCTTCGCCCGCGTAGAATTTGGTAGTTGTAATACTAATTAGTACTATGTTGCTGTATTGCTGATGTTCTAATGTTTTGACAGAATCAGAATCAACGAACTTAGGCGTGCGCAACGTTACAGAACAGTGCTTTAAAAAAATTGTTCTACAGCGCCATCTAGTGGCTAGTTACAGAAAAATGTATAGTCTAAAAACCTTCTTTATGAAAAATTACTTATACATGTCAAGTTTCGTCACGATCGGTTGAGCGATGTAGAAGTTTATCACTTACCAACCAACCAACCAACCAACCAACAAACATCCATTTTTATATATTTTCATAGATTATTTGAGTAATTATAGTTTTTATTCTTTTGAGAATTTACTTTTTCCAACGAAAAGGTAAATTTTCGAGAAAGTATATAATATTTACAATATTGGTTTGTTAATATACATGGCACATTGGTTATGCGAGATATTATGCATATTCAGCTATATCAACCAGTCGTCTTCAGACAAAAATTAAATCAACATGTGTTGATTGTTATTCAGTTCACACAGTTTAGGCTTGAGAAATGTGACAGGATAATTTTAGCATTCTTTATATAAATCTATGATAGTCCCACTAGGATTTTCAGGAAAAGTACATGACTATTAGAAATTGTTAAAAGGGGATTTTGAATCATAAAAATAATCTCATAAATGTTGAAGGGTAATAGGTATCTCCTCATACTGGTACCAGTGAATACTGAAAAGAAAATATAATGGGTACCGTTTATGTTAATCTGAAATGTTGCAAAATCTGAATAATATTTCGATAAGAAATAGAAAGAGACCATTTTCACTGCTATAATTCACTTCTAAAGAAGGGGAGAAGGGAGGAAGCCGCGTTTCGACCACTATTCGAGTTCGGCTCCTCATGATACATAGTTTAAGTATTATTAGAAATCGTCAACAAAGAAGTTGTGAACTTCATACATGTATCTTCTTTGTAAGTGAATTCAGAAAATATTTTGAAGTGCTAACACAGTTTCTCCATATTCAGGAGACTTTTTCATCAAAGCAGCAATTTTTGTGGCAGACTTGAAGTCTGCTCTTAAACACTTGATTTCAAACAAATAACAATATATATTATTGGTGTTTTATTATTTATAGTTGATTATTTATAGTTCATCAAACTGAGTCTGCTTGGGAAATCAGAGTACAAATATTCAATAAGAACCTGTCTACCAACTCTTTTCTTAGATCAGTTGGCGATGTTTTGTACCTGGACAGGAGAAAAAAGTAATTTGAAAGTTGGAGATATGACAATGATAGCAATCTTGAGGAGTGGGTGACTATTTTTATGATGAATGAATACAAAATTTGTCAAATGGTAATGTTAACCATCTCTATAATACAAAGGAATAATTTCATTGTCCACAAATGGTAAATTGATCATCTACTTATTTTCCTCTTAGGGCGCATTTTGCATTTTGTTATTGTAATTGTTCAGTTCATTCCGAAAATATTATTTGAGATTCATACAGTGTGGCTGTAAACTTTTTTGATAAATGTGGCACATTTAAATAATGCGGTTGCACAAATATTTTTTCTTATATATCTAATAAAAAATGTTTTAACTGTTAATTGTAGAAAATTCATCTTTTGTAAATACTATAGAAAGAACTTCCGTACTACCAAGGACAAAAAATTCGAGTTGTTTGTGATGGACTGGTTGAGTTTTGCCAAACAGCGCCTCAAAAAGTGAATAGAAACTTCAGAAAGGTAATATCTTGGCCAAAACGAATATTCACCTTCTTTCAAATAGTTTTGTTTTCCTCAGATTTCAATCAAAATTCATCCAACTCTGAATGAATCATTATATTCTACTTTTCCATCTGTTGAATATTTTAACTCAACGAGATGCTGATAAACATATATTGGTATAACATAATGCTAGAAAAAAATTCAGAAAATGTCAAAACTATTATTGTCCTTCTTAAACGCTATTAGATGAAAATATTTCAGTTCCATATCATTATCCAATAGTAATATATACCTTGACAGTTTATTCCATATTGGAAAGTACAAATGTAGACCCCACTAAGCTGTCTATTTTGGTTTTACATGTAACAATTATCCAATTCTGAAGTACTTACAGTATTCGAGTGTTCCGAACTGATTTTTCATTTATTTCACTGATGATAAAATGATGAAAGGTGAATCTTGATTTTTACATTGCGATATTCATTTCGACTCCCTGAACGCTTTGGTATCAAGTACCTATCCACAATTACTTTAAATACTACTATAGATAACATTTGTGTCAGTTCTGATACATTGCATGATTTGAAACTTTTTGTGTTATATACTCAATTTTTCATTCCTCTTTTGAAATTCTGCGTATACGAATATTTTATATATACTTTGTTTTAGCATTTACTTTTATACATTTCTATATTACATTATTTTTAATATTCATTTCATACATACTCTGTAATAACAGCATTTCCTGTAAGTGAGTACTCTTGTTGGAAATACATCGCTTTTTTATGGAAGAATCACTGAAATTTCAAGAATCTCGTGTTTTGATGAAACTTCCCAAAGATTGAGGGTGAAATTTTTGGTACAATAACAAAAAATCAAATTCCCTTCGGAGATGGATTGGGCCGATACTTAAAGAGGGATTCTAACAAACCAGTCTGACATAACCTCAACACGAGTACAGCTAGACAAGCCACATACTACTTCTCTTCATTCTAGAATTGACACTGCATCAATTTCTCTACTGGAGATATAATGCATTGTTTAACGAAACGTGCGTTCTGCTATTTACTGGTCATCATTATGATACAATTCACTCATCAGTTACACAAAATGAAAAGAATGTCGCTCGACGCGTCTCGCTAACCAAGTTGGTATCTTCTGGAGTAAATTTTTTTTACAGTATCAATTCTAGACTTATACATCAGTACTTTCGAATTGTATCATTGATTTCAATATGTTTTTAATACATACTTTTGATATACATTAAATATTGCTATATTTTTTCCCATGGGTTGAACAATAATTTACTACACTGAACAATAATCGACCTTACTTTTATTTAACTTCAAATACAAAAAACACTTCAACTGAAACTTCAATCATTATTCTAATGTCTATCGCCTCACTAGATCGCTTCGTGTACCGCACTATAACTTCCACTTGACTGTCTCGATATGCTCGTGGGTAACGTTTATATATCGTAATCGAAAGCGGTAGAAAATTCGCCGGAATTCCATCGAAGACCGTAGAATATCTGCAAAATGTCGGTCGAACTGAGCGCGCTCTTCGCCACTTCACAAATAGTTTATGGCTACCAGTAGCAGCTGGCGTTTTTTCTTCAGGGCATGATTCACACAAATATGTAGTTTACACAGAAATAACATAACAGTGATTTTGTGTCAATGTTCAATCAACATCTCTTGGTTGTTTCAAATACAGTTGACATATCTTTAGCTCCATTATTTTATTATTTTTCCAAATGTCTTGATGAACTCTTTATTATATTTATAAAACGAATGATTCGTTAGAGAGAGAGAGAGAGAAAAATTATTCCAGCATTCAGTTTGTTAATGTTTGATGAAAACATTGTTCACATGGTACAAAAGTAGTAACATAAACATGTACACAACATTATTCATCTTCAATTCATTGTTTTCATGACGTTAATATAATAATATTTTCCATAGTGAAGAGAATAGAGAACAAAAATGCTCAACCTTCGAAGTAATCCACTAGATAAATCAAAACCAACGCAATTGCTTTCTTTCTTCATCACGTGTGTTGTATCTGCTTGTGCGACTACTTGAATTTATTTCATCGCGCTATTATTATTTCAAATTTTTCGATCAAACGGATTTTCATATGGTTTTCACCAATGACAAAATGATAAGAGAGAAATTTTTTGAATGTACACATTTCATCCATTCAATTTGTGTAAAAATGATTTTTGTGTCACTCAATGTTCATGTGGAGGTAGTAACTATGAAATTGAACTTTTTATATTTCGTTTTTTTAATCTTCTACATGTTTTCATCATGATTGATTGATAGTCCAAAAATGTTTTTTTCCAAAAAAAAAAAACTAATGTATCATATTCCCACTATTCCATATTTGTTTTTCGAAAATGAAATTTGTTTTATCTCCATTAAGGTTATCCACTTTCTTCAAAAAATGAGTTTTCCAATCTATTGAACAAGATTCGTCAATATATCTATAATATTTGTCAATATTAAAATTGCTATCTTGTCTATTCTATCAGTGAGAAACAGGGAAAACCCAATTTTGTGTGATTTTTTTAACAGTAGAGACACGAATCGAAAACAATTCTCATTTATCATTTTTTTGTAACCACTTTTCTATAAAGCAGTCTACTTGTGCCAAAAGCAAATTATGTAGTCATTCACATGTCATGCAATTCAGCCCTTCCAATCTGAAAATAGACTTGCTTGTCGAGATAATTGAATAGCTCCGAGCCAAATATGGCGTTATATTCGTACAAAAAGCGGGCACACAGGACATAGATTCCTGGTAAACAAGTTTCTTTTATAGATAGAAATGAGGCGGATGGAAAGATAACATACATCTATTTCGAGTTTGAGAAATATGGGGATTTGTAGGTAGATTGCAACTTTTATGGTGTAGACAAGAATCCGACATGTCTTGATTGACTATTTTTTGAATGGTAATAAAAATTGATTGGTATTCAATTCAGTGAATTATCTCTTGCGGTACGGAAATATGTTAATCTATAACCGTGATACTTAATTCAGTATAACGTACAAAGTAGACTAAATTATATGATGGAATCGGCCGATACTTGATGAAAATCCATAACTAACGTATTCCAAAAACACTTTATTGTGAGATTTTCACTAAATTGTTTTACAAAAACGCAACACGTGTTTCGCCATACAATGGCTTCATCTGGCATGTCTTTTCAAGTTGAAAGACACACCAGATGAAGCCATTGTGTGGCGAAACACGTGTCGCGTTTTTGTAAAACAATTTAGTGAAAATCTCACAATAAAGTGTTTTTGGAATACGGTAGACTAAATTGAGAAGAACATTTTTAGAAATCCATAATGTTATGTACATTAAAAAAATTCAATCCGTGGAAGTTCAATTTGTCGCGTTTTCAGTAATTTTTGAATCGAAACTTCTTCAAATGTCAGGACATAACACTCGAAAGTATTTCTGATATTTTTCCACCTCTGAACATTTTGTGAAATCTTGAGCAATGAAATGATTCCTACATAAAACTGATAATACATTCATTTCCGTGAAATATGTTATGACAGTTCCAAGAAAATATCATGTTTGCTACATTGACGAACTTTGTTTGTTACTTCTGCAACATTTGATAGCGTTGCGTTCACATAACCTATTTAAATTCGACGTTTCTCACTTAAAATGAGAAGTGTAAGGATATGTCACATACGATACAGACCGTAATGAATTATGTGCATATTATTGTCGCACAACACTCGTTATTTTGTTTCTCTGTCTGATCTGATAACTACCACCCACCGTTTGAATTGTCATAATATACATTAGTAGTATAGCTAACGTGGTTCTAGATACAATGGTAACCATGCCATCGAGCTGTCCATCGAGAGCGTAAGGGGTGCGGTTGTGTGGGGTGAAGAAGCGTGTCAAAAAGGCCTTGTTGTCGAAGAACAATGGTGTGCCAAAGAGTTCTTGAGCAACCCTTGTGTAGATCGTCAATGACCAGAGGGTTGTGATGGTCAATGACCAGAGGGTGTTGTAAGAAGAGGCCTCGACAGGTGTAGGTTAGCCGTGTCGTAGAGCCGTTTTGGCTCAGTGGATGGTCTTCGGGCAACCCTCTTCAACCCTCTTCGACCCTCTTCGGCCAACCCTCTTCGGGCAACCCTTTTCGGGCAACCCCGGGGCACCCTCATTAGGCGACCCCTTTTCGTAAAAGCAGGCGTACGCCAATGTGTTCGTTTCGTAAAAGCAGGCGTACGCCAATGTGTTCGATGAGTCGGTGCAGCAGTTGACCTTGAGACAACTTTGTAGCAGTTAATTAGGATATCGTTGCATTTCATTGGAATACTTGTTGTTTGTCTGATAATAAACCAGATTAGCTGACCTTAAGGTCATATGTATAAGTAAACATGAATACTTTGTTGCACTTAATTAGGATATTTTCGTTGCATTTTGTTGAAATATTTGTTATTTTACTGATAGAAAACCAGATTAACTGACATTAAGGTCAGATGTATAATTAAACTTTAATACTTTGTTGCATTTCGTTGGAATATTTGGTGTTTCACTGATAATAAACCAGATTAGTTGACCTTAAGGGTCATATGTATGATTGAACATGAATATTGTGAAAAAGAAAATACGTAATTTATTAACGTTTATTAATTAGTAGGTATTCACAATGTATGAGTTATTTTCAAAAATTCATCTTTTTTAGATGACAATAAGTATACATAACAAATTTCTGGTAAAGCTAAATATTTTTTGAGATTAATATTTGCATATTCATAAAAATCTTCAACAGTTGTCCACCAGAAACCTCTGTAAGTTATGGATGGTTTATGGAATTGTTCAATGCTATGATGTCCGCACATTAATCGGCTTTTGAATGGAACAATGGGATGAAAGTTTTCGTGTGATCCAATAACGTATCCGCACCTATACTTTTTTCCTTTGTCCTTACATGTTACTGTAGAATCTGAAAAAATGAAAGAATAATTACAAAAATGTTTGAGGAATATTGTTGGTTTATCTTACATAACGGTATTGATTTTTCAGAGTAGAAAGCTGGATATTCATTCAAAATAATCGTATCTGGATGTACTTCCATTAATAAAAAGCTACCATTTTCCAACTTGTATGGTGTATTGATATAAATAACTTTTGAAGTTAGGATGTTGCAAATTTGTGAAAGTAGAAGAATAATGTACAACAAACACATATTTTTATCGCTGTGTGTGTTTCTTTGAAAGCAACTCGATTACTACTAGACGTAACAGTTGTATTAGGGATGTTTTATACCATATACGTCACGTGAAATCTGTTCAACTATACATTCTAAACATAATATATTCGGATAATTTGTTTCTCCTCCACATTTAGTACACTTATATTTCACTGGTACAGGCATAATGATGTGAATGATGCTATTGGTTACTTACGAATGACTCCACGATTGTCTGCATAACGTTTATCAATTCTCAGATGCTTCGGCGATTATAATTCAAAAACGGTTTTCTTTTTGCAATTTTTACAATACTGTCTTGTACTTCTTTTTGATGCTTCCTTATTGTCTTTTGGAGTATTACACAGTTTGCAAAATAATACGTTTTTTATGGATTCTTTCGTTTTAAGGTTTATATTTTCTTCTGTTTTCTCTTTACAGAGTTGTAGTAAAGTTTTTTCCATATCTTCACATGCTTTCAATAAAGTGTCCTCGAATAAATCGCTAAAATCCATCTTTTGATTTTCACTGAAACAGAAAGTGTGTTGGAGGTCGAAAAATTAAATTCCTCATGTGTGGTTGTTGAATGAATAATGAACAGTTTTGAAGCGGTTATGATGGTTATGCTGTCAGTTGTTGTCTCCTCAACTGACTTCTTGAATCCCTCTCATTCCTTATTCTTTGTCTATAGGACCCAGAATCCCGACGTTGATGACAGGGTGGACAAAAGTTATAGGCTGATGAAAAACTTTCATAAACTCTCAAACATCACCTGTCATTACACCGATACTTTGAAGGACCATTGACTTGAGGGATTTCGTTTCCATTAGTGCTACTAATAATATTTTCCTGGATTGCTTTGTTCATATTGCTCTGTAAAATCACAAATCAATCGGAAAAAGAACTCAAGATAGAAACGTTTTTTCCATTGTGTTAAAATATAAGTTGTGAGTTAATTAATTGTAAAAATGAATATTACAAGTGTGGATTAAATTTTGAAACCCCAAGGCAATGTATCACTTGATAAATAATTTACAATTCGTTTGTCATCGAAAAGAGTTAATGCAACTTTTCTTTGATTTATTGTATATACCTCATGTTTTTTACTACGAATCAGATTTTCCGTTACTTCAAAATGTTCATTTCTGAATAGACAATCGTAGTAATTTTGAAAATTTATTGTTTTGAGAGAGGCTCTGGTGACACCTTTATCTTTTTTAATTATCAAATTTTCCCCGTCATTCTCTCCATGTTCTACTTTTATCGCATACATTTTCGACTTCAAACCAATGAACTCTTTCATAATTTTTCCATTGTTTTCGTCTTTCATCAAACCTAAAACTTTTTTATTTACCAATGGAATTCCGAATTGGTTATCTACAGCATAGTCTGATGTATCAAATTTATATATGTCCTCTTTGATATGTGCATAAATGTCATCGGTGAAAAAGTGGTAAATCAATGAATCAGTATCTGTATACAACAATTTCGCATTTTCATTGAATTTAGGTTTGATATAATTATAATGAAAGTCATATAAAATAGTTTTTGAAATTTCCAAAACACTGAAACCCACATAAATGGGTTTATTCAGTTTTATATTGACTCTTTTCATCTCAATGATTACCATATCATCATCAAAAATGGTCAAACTATGAAAATTCGGTTTAGATATGTAACTTTTTGCTCCGTATCTACCCTCCCACTTAGTACATAATTTAATATCTTTATATTTACGACAGTTTTCTATTGTTTTCCCAAAGACACTATTGTTCATTAGCTTATAAAAATTTTTCTCAAATTCATTTTTACTGTTTTGTCTTAACATCGTATTCAAATCAATATAAGTTTTTAACCATGGTATTTGTTTAAATTTCAAAATTTTATGAACTCTGCTGATTTTGAGACCTAAACTGACTGCCTGTTTCAAATTTCTATAATGGATAACATAATTTTTCTTATCGAAAAGTGTTGTTAACAATTTTAGATTTTTTGATGATGATATGGGTGGAATCATTTTTTGAGGACATAATGGAAGATCTTTATGAACATTTTGAAGTTCTACAGGATAATCTAAGTCAACTTCTAATATGTAACCATATTCAGAATCATTAGGTGTATTAAATATATCTTCAGAATAGAAATCAGTATTATTTTTCCATTCAAAATCACCTACAGGTAAATATTCTGATAATGCTGTACCATACAAGTTATTAACATCGTAGTACATGAGATATGATGAGGGTTGATCAGGGTTATACTCGTTTTTCATGTAAATATTATTAGCTTTACCATATCTATTGCTACATTGAGATATTCCTCCTCTTATACCCCTTTCAATAAACATTAGCTTATCTACATCATCTAATAATTCCAAAGTAACCTTTGAAATTTTTAAACAACTTGCATAAGCTAGACCTGGTGCAGTGTAATATTTCAAACATTCCAAATCGTATGTTTTCATACATACTTTTCGAAAGTTTTCGAAAACGTCAGCCAAAAGTAATACATCTGTTTTCAAATATAACTCCATATATTGTTGTAAATTTTGAATTTCAAAAGTATCCCATACTTTAACAGCGTGTGAATACTCATCTTCTGTTACACCACACTTTCTCAATTTATTGAAAAAGCATTCGATCGGTGGTAATTTGTCAATGTTCATTTTATCCCAACTATCAAAATAATCATATGGAAATATACCTTTCTTAGATAAAAGTTTGAATTCCTCTTGATTTTTACAGAAACTTTTTGTGATTAACTTTTCTGAATGATTTAAATATGAACTCAATTTATCTAGACTACTTGCCATGAAACGAAAAGAGTCTAGGAATCGGTATGTTATACTTGTATTGTCAATTTGTTTACTAAATGATATATATTTTTCTTTATTTACTGGTAACAATCTGACAGCACCAGAAATCTCTTTCGCTAAAGCTCTAATAATGAAATGGCTATCGTAACCAGATAAATTATGAAAAACAACAGGTATCATATTATCATTCTGATAGTTAATGTTGCAAGGGGTGGAATGGGCTGCACCCCGAAATTTTCCAGATATATGACAGTGGTCCTTAACCTTGATCTGATCCTCTGTGAATGGTTTTAGACAAATATGACAGTTAGTGGCTGAATCGAAATCGTGTTTTTGTTGAGGTGATAGCGGAATCATTGGAACCACATTGGAAAATACTGAATTTAATTCGAAAGCTAGCTGTTGTAAACGTTTGACGAACCAGCTGATACAATCTTTACCAGTATATAATTCGAATTTTGATTTTGAATTGTCGAAAGTACACAATAAGTAAAATGCTACACTACATGGAATATGTTTTTGAAATTTTCGAATTTTCTTACTAGGTTTCACATCCTCATATTTTTCCAAAATGCTTTCAATGTCTGAATAAATCACAAACGGTACGGGTTCTTTATTTTTGAAGTCTGTGAAAGATAAACATTTTTCTTTTTCAGATGGTAGAGTTATTTTGGTTTTATTCATTTTTCTACAGGTAAATATATGGTTGTTCAATACTTCCTGTGAATAGAAATGGTTGAGACATTTGGTACAATAAAACTTTTTGTGATTTATGTCACCACTTTGTCTACACAACAACCGCGACATGTCTTTTATTAGAGCAAAATGATAAATAGTTTTGAAATTATTCACATTTTCATCTAAGTCCATCAATTCCTCTTCATCACATGAATCAACATCATCGAAATCATGTTCGGTTTGAAGTATTAATAAATTAATTGTTGTTAAAAATTCAAGATTACTCAAACGGATAGGAACGATTTCCTTTTTTTCAATACCGAAAACGTTTATTGACATATTATTCATTTTCTCAAATTTTGTTATATCTTTAATTTTAAGTGGAAATTCAATCCCTTCATATTTCAATATATTAGAAAAATGTGGATATGATGATTTTTTACAGACATTAGTTGCACATGGATGAAGAGCTGCCACAATAGACCAAAGAAAACAGTACGGATCATTATTTTGAATGTTAAGGACAGCCTTTTTATTTTGAATGAATTTAGGTACTTCAATATATGTGGAAATACCTACATTTATCGGTGTATAGTTATTAAGGTTCACCTTCAATTGTAAAATTTCATAAAGGCTCCAACCGCTGTCTTTTTCTTGAAATTCTTCAAGTTTTGTCAAAATATTATGTTTGATATGCTCATCGTAAAATAATTTCAAATCTGTATTCGAATCGAGAATTCTGTTTTTTGTTTGAAAATGTTTGATGTCAGTTTCACCGGTTTGAGGCTTCATGAAATTCGCTAAAAATATAACGTTAACTTTCAATAAAGTTTTTTTCAATTCTCTCCTAACTTTACATATAAAAGATCTGTATGCTTTATCGAAGAACTCCGTAGGATCCTTAATTTTCAAATTAATGATTGCACCAGTCCTTACACGACTATTGAAACATGATTCTAAATCTTGCCAAATTAAATTTCTTTTTTTGTTTTTATCAACATTTTTATGAAAGTTGAATTTTTGTTTATAATATTTCAATAAAGCCAAATTCGATTCTAATTTGGAAAAATATTTTTTGTTCGAACATTCGTTGAATTTGATATATTTTTTCAAAAGTAAGATATTTTTGTTCAAAAATTTAATCCACTTGCAATACTCAGCTTTACTTTTAATCAACTTACCAACTTTTTGAATTTTCAACACAATATTATCGCTAACTTTTTGTATTTCTGCACAGGTATTCATTGTTGTTTAGTAGCGTGAAAATGATAAAGTGAATAACGAACGATAATCAACACAGTTTTAATCTATTCTCACTTACCTTGCGAATGATGTCAAATTGCAATCAGTTCAATTTACAAACCTACTTTATAAGATTTATGCAGCACTTATTTGCTAATGAGTTGTTATTTCAAATGCGCGCTATTTCCATAAATTAGAGGTCATTTTATTTTTATCAGCACAATTTCACAGTATAAATTGACGGATCTGTGTCTTTGGAAAATCATTCTAGTTACGAGTGAATCGAGATACAACAACAAAAATGTCGACTATTCCAACAACTTTAATTATCAATATTACAAATACAAAAATGTTGCCCGTTAATATGGCAATGGTGGTGCTTAAACAATTATTCAGGTAAGTCATTTTCAACTGATATTATTACTTGTGTTTGAACAATTTTTCATATTGTTATAGATATGGTGTGAAGCAGATTGTAAAAAAATCTGAGGACTGTATTTTAGTATATTTAAAATACAGTCCGAAGATGGTTACTTTAACCAAGAAATTTGGTAATTTGCCAGTGAAAGTAACCCGGGCAATGGCTGAAAATGAAAAGGAATTGGGGTTTCTGGAAACAGCAGTGAAACGGTTCAATTTCAATATACAAGATGATGATGACGTGGACGCTATTCCATCACCTCCACCACCAAAAAAGTTGAAGGATTCATCATCATCATCAAAAGAAATTCTACCGCCTCCAACACGATCACTATCTCCTGTCATAATTGAAGATTTTGAAGGAGAAAACTCTCAACACCCTACTTATTTCCAAGAATCCCAAGATTTTTTGTAAAATTTATTTATTATAATAAAATAAACAAAATTGAGAAAAATATTTTTTTATTTCTGCAATGTAGTAAAAATCACATGTATAATGAGAATGTGTGAAAAGTAAATATTTCATTATAAGAACAAGAATTCAGAATTTATTTCTACAGTGAGAATACCAATATTTCAATAAAAAAACATTTTCTAGTGCACGATTCAAACTGTTATTTAAATGATTCATACAATGGTGTGACTTGAGAAAACTTTTCAAATTTTCTATTGCAGGACATCCTTCTTCATACAAATCGGAAATTTCATTTTGAATGAGTTGACTTAACCATTTTTTCTTTTCACAACCTTTCACACTTATAACAGCATCAAAACCAACACAATTCTTGATGAACTCCGAAATTTGTTCGTAGTTGATGGTTGCTACTGTTGTTGTTGTTGAACTTTGCTCATGCTGCCATGACAATCCATGTAGATTATTTGTACACCAGTTCATATGTTTTTTCACATGAGGCATATATTGATTGATGCCTATTGGTAAATTAATCATTCGATGGTACCATACTCCATTTTCAACATTCAAAATTGCAATTTCTTTACATAAAAAATTTCCTTTACCATATTGAAAACCTTGCACATCGATGATAAACATGATACCACACTCAATGACACCGTAAAAATAAAGTAATATACTGATTCATAGAGTATTTATAATACGAATGCTGATTACGCAATATTTCTCTTATATATCCAACTATTATGTTTGTCATCGAATCCTAACCATTTAACGAAAACTTTTCCATTCTTTCTTTTAAGTACTTTTTCTACGAGATATATATCAGGATGTTTTACTTTTTGTAATTGCTCTTTGTAAAAACCTCCTGAAATATCTTGCTTTTTATCATCTCTCAGTAAATAGGTTACAGGATTTGTCAATTGTACTTTTGCTATCGTGAAAATTTCTGTTGACCAGTTTGGAAAATATTTTTTATCGAAAATTCCTCGTAATTTAGATATGCGTACATGATCTCCTACTTTGAATTTATTATTGAAGTCAATTTGTTTGATATGATTGTAGGCTGTGTGAAGTAATTTATTTTCATCTTTTTTACTCACTTCAGCAGGTTTCATTTTAATGGTTCTATGAGTGGAATTGTTATATTTTTCCAAAATATGCTTCAATACATTAAGCCACTTATAGTTACCCTGAAAATTGAATTCTTTATACATCCAAGACTTCATTGTTCTATTGAATCTCTCAATTATTGATGCTTTCTTTTCACTGAACGTACTATAATGATTAACTTTATATTTTTCCATCAATTTCTTAAATTCTGAGTTGAAAAATTCTTTACCTGAATCAGTTTGTAAATTTTGTGGTGATTGTTTACGTAAAACTTCTTCCATAGCTTTGGACACAGCATTAGCTGTCTTATTTTTTAAAGGTAGTGCCCAAGCAAACTTTGAAAAACAGTTTATCACAGTTAGAATATATTTATATCCTTTATTCACTTTAGAATATGGTATCATCTCAACTAAATCAGCTTGAAAAAGATCATCGAAACCCTTAATGATTACTCTTCGTCTTTTGAAATTGATTCGGGCTTGTTTATGAAGTTCTTCAATAATATCCCTTTTAACATCAGTTTGAAAGTTCATGGTATGACGGTCAGAAGAAAACTCAAGAAAATTGATGAAATTTTATTAATACATACACTATCTGTCATACATATTTCATAAAACAATGGTACTCATTTTCTAATTCCTGGATCCTTTGGATTTTTGTTTCGAATTTGATTTGGTGGTTGTGCTCTCCTCTTCTCAAGAATTCTGGAAGCTTTGATAATCAAACGGTTTGCTTAGGAAGACACTTTATGCTCTTCCATATCAGGACAAAGTTCTCTAATCAAATTTTTGGTATACTGTTCAATGTCAATTTGATCATATTGTTGTGTATTCATGTTTGAGATGAAACGTTATAAGTACCTATAAATCCAATGAATATATTTAAACTTTTCTGTTATCAAATAAGATTAAAATTCTCCAAGCTCTTCTCGCGAAATCTTTGGTCAAAAATTTTTTGTCTATGTGAATGTTCTAAAATTGGATCTATAAAAGCTGAACTGCTCCGAATACGTCGCTGAAAGCGTGTTCGATCAATGGCAAAAAATTCCCAATAAGTTTTTCTTGCATTTCTATAGGCGAAACTCCAAGCAAATATGTAATGAACTTCATTTTTCTTTTCATTGAAAGTTATTCTATTATTACTACTCATCATAAAACTCACTCTAGAATTGTTTCACAGAATTCGTTAGTGGATTGTATCTGAGTGAACGATCGTGTAAAATCAAACAAAATGCTTATGTATTTGCAGGAATATTTTCACTGGCTTCGAAGTCGAGTCTTATATCTTGCACTCCTACCTTTAAGCTATCATTTTGTCTACTGCAATCAATAACAAATAGAGGTGCGATATCGTGAAACTTAGTCAATGTAAGACAGGGCTCTCCAGAAGTTTTATAATAGTAGGATTCTTGAAATTGAGCGAAGAGCTCGTAAAGTAATGCAAACTGGTTTTTCTTGAAGTTCAAATTCATATTATCGTAAGGGTATACATCTGAGTTGAGGTGGAGTTTGATGTTGGTAATATTACAATGATCGAAATGACTAATATTTTTCTTGATCTGATTTTTCCTCTGAGTCTGAAAAGCTACAATGATGAATCGAGGTTTTTCCAATTGATTAGATGCTTTCACATTCCAAGAATGAGTCATTGTTTGTTGTAAAAGTGGATATTCGTGTAGTTCACAGCTCCTGAATGCAATTTCCAAGTCACGTCCTTTTTCAATGTACTTGAGTAATCGCAATTTTTCTGTATCGGAAACTTGAACATGAGGAATTCTCCACAGAATTTTAGTTAAATTAACTTTGGGTTTTTCATTATCCTTTGTTGATATTACAGAATTTACGTCACTACTTGTTCTAATGAGTACCAATTCTTGGCGAATGTTTACGATTATTTTCTTGAAATCTTCACAGAAACCCAAAAGGTGTTTCAGGGGTATGTAGACGTTGAAGTATCCATTCGAATCGGATACTTTTGGATATTCCAAATGATTCCAACAGGCATTATTATATCTATCACATTCGCTACTTGTATAGGAGATGTATCCTTTAATAGATGATGTTATACCTGGATTCCTCACCCTGTCCACTACTGTGCCTCCTATCTCATATCTTATCTCATCGAACAGAAATGCCATACCATTATTCACAAAATTTAATGTTATACTAGGTTTATTTTCAGCATCGGTTAATCGTCCTTCGATATAAAGGTAACTTTGGGATGGTAATGTATAAATATCTTGAGTTTGAATAGGAATTCTAATTTCATCAGAATTATTGAATGTCGTATTTGCATAAGGTGGATGACTATGCATCTCGTAATTAGTTATAGAATCATCCATCAATACATGTTCACCAATATTCAATATATTAAAGCTCATTTTTGCGTTTTTTTCCTCCTTTTTCCACTATCTAGTATTTTTGTTTTTCTGCTACTTCTGCTGCTGCTGCTGCTGCTGCTGCTGCTGCTTCTGCCACCGCAAGAACACTTGAAAAATAATAAAATTTGTCTGAATCTTGAACTGATGTTGACTTTGAGGTTACACCAAAACTCGTAAAAAGTAGCCGTTTTGACACTTTGCCACTTAAAGTACTCGAAAACCAAGTGAAAGAAGAAACTGTCGATTTTCTGATGTTAACCGTTTAACAGCACTTCCTATAGTGACACATTTTCCAGGATCTTTATCAATTATACTATGTGCTGTTGTTGTTGATGTTGTTGGAAAAGTTGTAATATTATATAAGAATACCATCAGAGCTGCTCTTTGAGATGAAGTCTTACTGTTATCGTTTCCTGTTGGAAATTGACTAAATTACCCTCTTGATCATTTATTTTAAGGAAAACCTCATCGATATGTCTGGTGTTGATTGGTAAATAGATAACATTTGCAACTTTTTCAATAATTCGAAATCCACTTGGTACGGTGGGGTAGAACATATGTAACAAATGTACGGCACTGTCATTATTGAATGAATTCGTTATTAAATTGCATTCAACACAAATCGAATTCACTTTGGAGATATTGATTGGAAAAACCGATATATGTTTTCTATTCGGTTGTAATTTCTTTTTCTCGAATCCCAATAGAGGTGCCAATGAGTTAGGTTTTTCAAAATGAATTGGTTTATTGGACATGATTTCATATCTCAAAGTATTTCGGTTTGCATACAATTTCAGATCGATACTACTCTCAGAATTTTCCTCTTCTTTAGTTATGATATTTGAAGTTTTCGCCTTGAGTTCTTGTTTCGTACTTTCTTTCGATTTCACTTCATTCAATTGCCTCATAATTTCACTCTCTATATCAGATATTTCATATGAACCAGGAGGAATCTTAATTTTTGTAGACCCAATATAAAAAATATTATTAGTCTCATCCACATTCGGTATTGTATTGAATGTTACAAAGTCAATCAATCCTAAAACATAATTTTTTGTATCGTCCAGTATGATAGGAGGATTAATTTTAGACGAGAGAATCGAATCTCGGCCTGATAAGGTGAACGTATATGAACACATGTTAAAGGTTATCTGTAGAATGAAGAGAAAACATTGATTGCATACATGTTTATTGAGAAAGAAATTTCAAACATAGTTGTCCGCAATTAACAGAATTATATGATTGATATACAGTATGATTATAATTAATGAGACAAGGTCCATCTGAATTGAAGTATATTAAAGCTTCCAGAGGTGGCCTCAGATTACCATAACTATCAAAATAAATTATATGAGAACCATTTTTGCGGTAGGCAGTCCAATGAGTCCCAGGTCCAGATTGTTTATCGAGATTTATTATTCCTCTTTCTTTTTTTCGGATTTTTTTCGGTAAATTATCTCTCATATAGACAGATCTGAAGAATGGAATTTTTAAATCCTTTGCATACTTTATCAAGTCGATATTGGATAACGGACGATTATGAGGAATTTTTTTCATGTTTCACCTCTCCCTCTCAAACGGTGGTACGATTCAAAAACAACCCCAAACCAGTTTTGTAAGGTCTTAAATAAAATCCTTTCCCCAATGCAATAGATTCCATAGTTTTATTATGACGTTGAGCTTCTTCTAACTGATTTTTTGCAGATTTAGCATCAGTTACAGCTTTGGCAATTCCAGCTGCTCCCCCTGTTAGGGCACCGAGTGCACTCAACCCAGCAAAAATTGGAATCAAAGGAAGTATTCCACCTGTTTTGGGTATTTTCACAACACGTGTTGGTCTAATATTCAATTTTTTTGCAGATTTCAAAGCTACCGTCACAGCTTCTCCTAAAGTCTTTGGTTTTTTACTGATGATTTGTTTTTTTATTTTTCGTGTCGCTGTCATGAAACACATCCCCTTTTTATTCCTACATTTCTTCACAATTTTTTTCTTCCTAGAGATATTTTTCCTCTTATTTTTAGATTGTTTTCTTTTACATTTTTTGACAACCATCTCGTTATGAATTACTCGATACACTGACAGATTCACCCTATTACAGTAAATATTTATATGGATATTTTCATTTTCTTATTATCAACATTTTCAAACTCTTCCTCCAAATTTCGTTTTTTAGGATTCTGCTGCTGCTGCTGCTGAGACATTTGTTCATTTATTCCTTCAATTGAACCATTTTTCTGAATATCTGACTCGATTTGTTGCTCTAAATTTTTTCTTTTCGCAGATAATTTGGGTTTATTTTCTCTTGAGTTGATTATTCTCATTTTTTTATCTGGGATAACAGGTATATCGTTGAGGAATTTTCTTTTAGTAGCACGCTTCAAGTCTTCTATTATATCAATATCCATAGGTTCATTTTCTTCTTTGTTATCGATAATAAGTCGTTTTCGTCTCGGTGGCGGCGGCGGCGGCGGCGGCAGACGTTTAGTCTTAGATTTTTTCTTATCAACTCGAATAATTTTATTTCCATTGATACTGTTGAGAAGTTTTAAACACTCTTCAATATTCTTCGTTACATCTGTTAGTCGTTTATTCATTCCACTCAATAATTGAATACATTTTCTCTTGATATTAGCAGTTAAAGGTGTACGATTACGACGTTGTAAGCCCATACCTAATTTGACTTTTGCCTTCATGGTACCTGCGACTGCTAGGGCAGCCATTTTTTCTCCTAATGAACTATCTTTCGCTTTGAATCGCGTCATAGCCTTCTCAGCTAGAATTCTATCAGCTTCATGTCTACGATTCAAATCTTTGGTTTGTGAATAACTTATATCATGATTTTTACATGCTTTATCTAAACCATTTATACCTTTTTCACCACGAGCCAGACGTTTTTGTAATTTTGTACCTGGTCCGCAATATTTATATCCGGGTATATGCAATTCAACCGGTAAATTATTGATAGCGCTATTCACCAACCCATCACCGTAACGTTGCATATTAGATCTTTTCGCGTATAAGTTTGAAAGTTGACTGATTAAAATTCAGTTACCTCAAGTATTTTATTGGAAATAGATATGCAAGGTATTAAAGTAATTCCGCAAAAAATTGCTCTACCAATCGAGAATAATATATTTGAAACAGAGGAAACTTTCAAAAAGCATGGTATGCTATTCCCCTCTACAATAAGGTGTATAATTGTTGGACCTTCAAACTGCGGTAAAACAAATTTAATGGTGAATATGTTGGAGCATGAAAATGGATTGAAATTTGAAAATATATATGTGTATTCTAAATCACTTAATCAACCTAAATATAGGTACTTGGAGCACCTGCTTAAACCAATAAAAGGAATCGGATATTACGCATTCAGTGCCAGTGAAAATATAATGCATCCGTCTGAAGCTAATCCCAATTCGATTTTTATTTTTGATGATGTTGCTTGTGATAATCAGGAAGTTATAAGAGAATACTTCAGTATGGCGAGACATGCTGCTGTCGATCCATTTTATTTGAATCAAAGTTATGCAAAAATACCCAAACACTTAATTCGAGACAATGCCAATTGTTTAATCGCTTTCAAACAAGATGATCTAAACTTGCGACACATCTATACCGATCATGTAGGAACTGACATGACCTTTGATACCTTCAAGGTGATTTGTTCTTTATGTTGGAGAGAACCTTATGGATTTATTACTATTTTTAAAGATTGTTGTCTCAATAGGGGTCGTTACCGCAAAGGACTCGATCACTTCATACACATTCAAGAATAAAAATGGAAACAAACCACATTATCAGATTAATACCAGTTCAGACCTGTTGTAAACCAGTTCAAACCTGATAAAACCTGTTCATAACCGGTTCAAACCGGATCAAAACCAGTTCAACAGACCTGATAGAAGCAGATCAAGTGTCGGTTCATTCTATTCAAATACCTGATCTATTCAAAACCTGATAGAGACCAGTTTGACAATGAAAAGTGAAGACATAGAACTGAAAAAAAGGCTCATTAATAAACGGAAAATTGTTAAAAATAAATTGGAATTTTTGAAACATGGTGAATTACTACATGAAAGTATGTTCAATCCAATTACAAAACACCTGAAAAATATAGAGAATAAATTACAAGACAAAATTCCTAAATTAGGTGAACAACAAGAAACATCATCTGAAACATATAAAACGTCTCCAATACAACAATACTTATTGCAAACTCCAAAAAATGAAAAGATGTTTCCCAAGATTCCTCGTCGATTATCAATGAAACTACTATCAAATTCAGAACCAAAAATAGAAAATGTTTCACATTCTGATGATGATGATGAACCAAGTGAAATCAAGCAATCTATTGTAGAAAATATTCAGTCTGAAGATGAAGAAGAAGAAGAAAGTCATTCATCTGGAGTTAATCGTCTGAAAGATATTACACAAACTTCATATATTGATTATTTAAATCAATATGATCCTCTTCCAAGAAAGTATATCAATGAGATGCACCATGATGTAGACAAAAAAGAATTCGATCACAAATATGGTGTACGACTTGATGAAAATACTGAAAAACTATCAATCGGAGATTCAAGACTGCACATTGATGGTCCAGATGTAATCGTTAAAAATAGAAGATATAAGGGTACACCCGGTCTATATGAACTACTTTTCAAAAAATATCCTGAAAATTTCACCGAACAAGATCAACAAAATTATAAACAAATTGTTTTGAAAACGAATGCTCACCGGCGGCATTATCAACCAAATAAACAAATTGACGGTAGTAAATTGCAAAAATATAAAAATATAATAGCTCCAATAACTGGTATATCGGGAGAAGGTATGTTTATGGAAGCAAATAACAATAAAATAGATTATATTAGATGGGATGATCCAAACGAACTTTGCGACAGATTACGTTTACTACTATCCTCAAGGCAGGCAGGTCATTCAGGTCATCAAAATGAAATAAATTCCATTATTGAAGAACTGCGAGAAGCTAACATAATTGCATGAGAATTCAACAGAATTCATTAGAGAGAATGGAAGTCGAAGCACGTATGCATTTGATACACGAAAGAAATTTCGAAACTTTTGAAAGTAGAATCGAAACTTTTCATAATTGGACACATGAATTTCCAAAAGATAAACTTGCTGATGCTGGTTTCATTTATACTGGTAAAGGTGATATTGTTGCGTGTCCGAAATGTCACATTGAAGGATTTGAATGGAAAATGGGAGACGATCCGCTGATGGATCACTTCAGATGGCAACCAGATTGTATATTTTTTGATGGAAATACATTGCTCTCTGGAAAAGAAACTCAAGAAAAACCACCCAAAGACAACGTTCCCACAAATTCAAGTAATATTTGTAAAATATGTTTAGAAAAAGAAATGAATATATTATTTGTACCATGTAAACATATAGCATGCTGCATTGATTGTTCTATCAGATGTGATAATTGTCCAGTTTGTAGATCATATATTGAATCATTTATAAAAATTTTTATTACATAAAAATAAAACATAAAAAACGTAGCAATGTTATTTTTATTATTACACTCTACTTGTTATTATAAATCGAATGAAACCTTGTATTCATGAGGAATTACGTATTTTCCAATTCATTTGCAAAAAATATCCATATTTAATCATACATATGACCTTAAGGTCAGCTAATCTGGTTTATTATCAGGCAAACAAGTATTCCAATGCAACGATATCCTAATTAACTGCTACAAAGTTGTCTCAAGGTCAACTGCTGCACCGACTCATCGAACACATTGGCGTACGCCTGCTTTTACGAAACGAACACATTGGCGTACGCCTGCTTTTACGAAAAGGGGTCGCCTAATGAGGGTGCCCCGGGGTTGCCCGAAAAGGGTTGCCCGAAGAGGGTTGGCCGAAGAGGGTCGAAGAGGGTTGAAGAGGGTTGCCCGAAGACCATCCACTGAGCCAAAACGGCTCTACGACACGGCTAACCTACACCTGTCGAGGCCTCTTCTTACAACACCCTCTGGTCATTGACCATCACAACCCTCTGGTCATTGACGATCTACACAAGGGTTGCTCAAGAACTCTTTGGCACACCATTGTTCTTCGACAACAAGGCCTTTTTGACACGCTTCTTCACCCCACACAACCGCACCCCTTACGCTCTCGATGGACAGCTCGATGGCATGGTTACCATTGTATCTAGAACCACGTTAGCTATACTACTTACATTTTGGATCAGACGAATTCAAGTGACCTGTGGGTAGTTGTAGTTTTTTCTTTTTTTTTTCGTTCCTACGTGAAACGTAAATAAGTATCTTTCAAGGTATACTGCATACCTGAATACTGAGGCACCGTATAACACTCATAACTCATATTGCAATAGAAAAAAGTGTTAAGGAGATGTGATTCATCAACGATTGCGTGACAAGCATTGGTTTCGTATTAGCAAAAATTGAGACGTAATTTACAATACATGATTTTCATAGTAATAGGTTTGTCACAAAGTTAATTGTGAATATTTTGGTTATGTAGGTTACACATTCATGGTTTTGAATACACTTGCAAAAACAGTTGATTGTTATGTTTTTGTGATACATTGAGAGGATGGGATCTGTAAAATATTCCCCCTAACTGGTAGGAAATGCGTTTATACATTCATGAACTGAACATCTTTTGATAAACATCATTTTCCTGCACTTCTGCAAAAAAAGTAATTTCGTTCCATCGTCACTGCATCGTCACTGCAAGTCACTGCAAGTGATACTAATGAAAATTTATGATGACTCATGATGACTTTAATGGATATATAGAAATTCGTGCGAAAGGAACAGATTTATTTTTCTATGGCTTTCACTTCAACAATTTTGAGTTTTTGTGGATATTATTTTTTCTTGGCATTTAATTGAAAATGACATTGAAACAAAGTAAGTTGGTAGTTTGTTTGAGTAAAATCAAATAATTCATAATATGAACGAAAATCATTCAAATTCTTGTGTTTTAATTGTTACAAGCAACAACTGAAGTACATGTATCTTCGTGAATATTGAGAGAATCAATTATCAACGTTGAACTACTCACAGCCAAATAAATCATTCGCACGGAATTTGGAATCCGAAGTCAATATGTTCTCTAAATATTACGTTACGGGATGTGGTTACTACAGGCGCTGGAATCATAACCAATCACATTCACCGTCGGGTGGAATGTGAACTGTCAACAGGTACAAACAATATGTATAGTAATAATGTCCATTTCTACCTGAATTATCCCTACTTTTCAATTATCCAGATGTTCAGAAATATATATGGAAAACAAAACTTAAGGATTGCTTCGCATGAAAGCTGCAGAGGTGCAGTTCCAATTCTAATTCTATTAAACCTATAATTGACAACTATCACGAAACTTGAAATTACCAGTCCATCACAGAAAAGTTCTAAGTAGGAAAATACTATGAAACCAGGAGACGCTAGAGTCTCATGATTCATTTGGCCGAACAAATTTGATTTTAAAATTCTCAATTACTCGATATGTGTCATAATAACATACAAACAGTTGCATTTCATCACTTTGGATTTCCATTGTCTAATATGATATAAATTGATTTGAAATCTCTGAAAGAATCTGTTAAAGAAAATTAAAAAGATTAGCTTAAAAACAATTCCATTAAGCACAAAACTGAAATTGCAATGGAATAACTAATATCAAGCAAAAACCAAAAAAGAAACAAAGAATTGAACTATTAACACGAGCTGAAAAATTGAAATAATTATTGAGAAGAAATGAAAATTGAAAATATAAAATTGAGAGATTCCAAACGAAGTTACTTCACGACGTTTCTAAGGGTGTTATGTTATCATCCAAAGACAATTGTGGAGACTAACAATCGAAACGTAGTGAAGTAACTTGGTTTAGAATCTTCTGATTTTATATGGTTAATTTTCATTTCTTGTTGATAATTTTTTTAATTTTTAGCTCGTGTTGATGGTTCAATTTTTTTTTGGTTGTTGCTTGTATGTTATTTCATTGTAATTTCAGTTTTTTGCTCGATAAAATTTTTTTTTTCACCTAATATTTTTATTCTTTTCAACTTTTTTTTCACATATTTCAGGAATTTCAAATGAATTCATATTATCAATCAATCAATAATATATATATTAGACAATGGTAGTCCGAACTGATGAAATACACCACGAAACATTGGTCAACCACCTCCAAACATACACACAGTTTTTCAACGGAACGAACTCCAGGAGATGTGATGGAGTTGACTGATACTTTATCGAGCGTTGTCATACTCATACATACAAGCGTATGAAAAAGCTGGCGCTTTTGTGAACTGTCTAGCAAAAATTTTACAATGAAGTTTCACTTGAATGAACACCAGGCAGTACATAAGAAAATGATGGAAGACCGTTTTTGAAGAAAACTGTGATTTCAAATACAGACAATTGAATATTCTATGGCAAATACTACATCATTGCAACGCCTGTTGATCCAAACGATGCCCTATGACAATCATACCCTCAGGAACTTTTTTCGACCCAGTTTCACAAGAAATTTTGTTATACATTCCAGAAGACGTCGAAGACATAAAGTTTATATCTCGTAAAGACATAATTTCAACACGCTAACGTGACCAATGACGTGACACCGTTTACTGCTTCAATATTATAATGGCGAAGGAAACCTTAGAGACTCATAAGGTTCAACTGAAGAATGTCCATGTTTTATAACTTCCAACTGATAACCGAGATGAATTATCAGAGAAAAACCCACAAAATATACTCAAGCCTATTCTTCGGAAAACTAATTCGCCAAATCAGTTACTCATACCTTCATGATATATTTTCAACATTATGAAACATCTCGTAGAACCCACTGCAATTCAGGCAGATGATTCAATGATACCCTTATGAAAGACCTATGTCCACTTCATGACATGATACTGACCTTCTCAAGTACTGATCATCTTCGATCTTAGATAAGTTTAGAATGATTTCATGCTACATTGACTGAAATAATAAAATTATAGTTAGGAAAAACCCCTGATGGACATCTCTAAGCTATATTACTCTAAGCACTATTACCGTTACTCTATGCGAATAACACGCATGATTTCACACCAAATGAACTCGTTTTCAGACACACCTTAGGTATACCCCCCTTACAAACATATAACTACGAACAAATGATTAGCAAGTATCTCAGAGTTTCCAATAACAAAATATCATATTTTCATAAAATAGCTCAAGAATGAACAATGAAATGTAAAAAAATGAATAACAAAGTTTTGATAGAAAAATAAATCAAACCATATCAATTTCCTTACAGAAGCAACTATCACTCATCTTACCACCATATCAGGTAACCTCGATTCATCAGCTCCACCTATAAGCATACCCTAAAGCTGCTAGATTCCATTCAGAAAAGAGTCATCCGCCTGATTGAAGACGCGAACATCACTCGCAACCTTGGTAGTTTGGAACATCGAAAAGAGGTTGGAGATTTGTCTCTTTACCATGTATAGATACTGTAACGAATTAAAAAATTAACTGTCTTAATCAAATTTATTTTTAACAATATTTCACTATCACAACTAATTTATATCCAACACTCAGTAACTAACGCTTGATTTATCTTCACGTTTAGATTCCTTTCCTTAAACGCACGATTCACTTTCTAAGTACAGACTACTCTTCGGGACGGAGAGCGACGTTTTTATATCGTCAACGAACGTTCCGGATCCCTCTGGGGATTTCGGGACCCATCCGGACCTTTCGCGCTATTTCGCAATGCGTCATGCGTTTGCTGACTGGGACATCGGTCAGGGCCGGCTTCAGATTCATTACATTGCCCCCTTCTTGAAGACGTTTCGCCCCGAAATGTCATTCTTTGCGTATGTCGATACCTGCAGAACTCTCCATATTTGCACTGTGAAGTTCGATGGAAGTAACACTCCACAGTCTTTATGCTCGATCGTGGAAGATGGTTACCACACACCAAAATCTGGATGCCGCTGGATCTGAAGATCGTTTCCAACATGCTTCTCACAATTCTCCAGTCCAGCTTGTCGAGCCCAGAGGCTAATTTCGGGATTGCCAACTCCACGAGATTCTGGTCGAGCATCGTCTCCTTCAGTCTAGTAAGACTCCTCCAGACATCTTCATAGGACGGTTTGTCTCGAGAATGCTTTTTGGTCACCAAGTAGAAGATGTTTCTTTGACCCTCCTTCAACTGTAGCACTCCTCCGACTTCTGGATTCTGTTCTCGTAATGTTTGAAGCTAACCGAATTTCTTGTTGAATACCACAGCGATGCCCTTGGACATTTGGAGATCCTCTGCCACGCAGTGAGCTAGGGCGTAATCAACTGGAACCTTGAAAAGGTCTCGTGGCTCCTCTCGAGTTACCCCATGTACGACAATCTGTCCGTTCGAGTATAAGGACATGAATTGCTGGAACGTCATTTCATCCTCTGGTGGTCTGAGGGCGCGAACTTGGTCGTGATTTTCAGCATAAGGAGCCAGTCTATTGAAATGGACGACCCTAGGCTTTCCTCGAGGTGGCTTATGGATTCGGTAGACGAGGTCATTAATCTTTTTCATGATTTTGTACGGACATTCCCACGAGTTCCGCAACTTCGGTGATAAACCACGGCGGCGCTTAGGATTGTACAGCCAAACTAGGTCGCCGATTTCAAATCCTCCAGTATTCGCCTTGATGTCATAGGCCTCCTTCATCCTATCGCTGGCACTCCGGATGTTCAGACGGACTCGTTCATGAATGTCGTCCATTATCTGCCGAAGCTTGCTGACATAGTCTTCCCCCGCAGTGTCTTGTTCTGGAGGCATCCCAAATTTCAGGTCGCAAGGAAGCCGCAGCTCTCGTCCCATCATAATACTGGCAGGGGTTTAGCCGGTTGACTCGTGCACTGCCGAACGATAAGCCAGCAGGAACAGGTGGAGGTATTGGTCCCAGTCTCTTTGATGGTCAGAGACTACCTTGGACAAGTGGCGGTTTATAGTCCTATTCATTCTTTCCACCATTCCATCGGACTGTGGATGTAAGGCTGTGGTTCTGGTCTTTCGAATATCCAACAGTTTACATATTTCTTGGAACAGGTTGGACTCAAAATTTCTGCCCTGGTCCGAATGCAGCTCCAATGGGACACCGAATCGACATATCCATTCCTTTACCAGGACATCAGCGACGGTAAAGGCTTCCTGGTTGGGCAGGGCATAGGCTTCTGCCCTCTTGCTGAAGTAGTCCATGGCTACCAGGATGTATTTATTCCCATGGTGGGACTCTGGGAACGGGCCGGCGATATCGATGGCGATTCTTTCGAAAGGACTACCCACGTTATACTGGCGCATTGGAGCTTTCGGTCGTATCCTAGGTCCGTTACTGGCAGCACACTTTCTGCACCAGTCCTTGACGTCGGCTTGACAATTAACCCAGTGAAACCGTTGTCTTACTTTCTGGAGGGTCTTCGTTACTCCCAGATGTCCTCCAGTGACTCCATCATGGATTTATTCGAGCACCTCCCGTCGTCTACTCCTGGGTACCACTGTCTGGTGCCTTTCTTCTGCACCGTCTTCAGACTCCAACACCCGCTTCAGAACCCCGTTTTCCAAAGTAAGGGAGTTCCATTGTGCCCAGTAGGAGTTAACCGCTGGCGAAAAACCTGCTACCTCCTGCCACGTTGGTCTTTGATTACTTTTTTTTCATTCGATGACTAAACCAAGATCTGGGTCTTTCTCTTGGTCTTCCTTGATCTTATCATCCTCCCAGTAGTCGTCTACAGCTGTAGTTCTACAAATAGCTGCTTCCTTCTCTTCTGCTCGTCGACAATGTGAGCAGTCATCGGGGCAAGGTCTCCGTGATAGGGCATCTGCGTTTTTATGGCTAGTCCCAGCTCGATGTTCTATTTCGAAGTCAAATTCTTGTAATCTCTCAATCCAGCGCGCTACTTGGCCCTCGGGATTTTTGAACTGCAGAAGCCATTTGAGAGCTGCATGGTCTGTTCTCAACAGAAATCGTCTTCCATACACGTATTTGTAGAAATGCTCTACACCTTTGACTACGGCCAACAGCTCTCGCCTGGTGACACAGTAATTACGCTCTGGTTTACTAAGCGTTTCGCTGAAGTAGCCAATAACTTTCTCCTGTCCATCCTGGATTTGAGAAAGGAATGTTCCAAGTCCCACGTTGCTGGCGTCCGTATCCAAAATGAACTTTCCATCAGGTAGGGGATAGCTCAAAACAGGAGCGTTGATCAAAGCTCTTTTCAACTTCTTGAATGAGTCTTGGCATTCCTCAGACCACTGGAACTTGATCTGCCCTTCCGTGAGGTGGGTCAATGGTTTGGCGATGTTGGCAAACCCCAGTACATATCGGCGGTAGTAGGTGCATAAACCAAGAGAGCTCCAAAGCTGATGTATGTCTTTTGGAATGGGCCAATTCTTAACTGCTCTGATCTTTTGTTGGTCTACCGCCACTCCTTCCCCAGAGACAACGTGGCCAAGGTAACGAACTTCTTTCTGGAACAGATGGCATTTCTTGGGACTCAGTTTTAATCCAGAACTCCTCAGACGCATGAACACCTCCTCCAGATTTTTCAGGTGATCGTCGAACGATTTTCCGACCACGATTATATCGTCGAGATACACTAGACACGTCTTCCAAGAGAGCCCATTGAGAACCGTCTCCATCAATCTCTCGAAGGTCGCTGGAGCATTACAAAGCCCGAATGGTATAACCATGAACTGCCACAATCCTGAGCCGATGGTGAAAGCTGTCTTTTCTCGATCTTCTGGGGCCAATTCAACTTGCCAATAGCCACTCTTCAAATTCAAGGTCCAGAAAATAAATTGTGGAGCAGGCTAGCGTGTCTAGAGTGGCCTCGATTCTTGAAAGACGGTAGCTGTCTTTCTTTGTCACGTGATTTAGTTGGCGATAATCCACGCAGAACCTTGTCGAGCCGTCCTTCCTCTTCACTAACACGACTGGGGAAGACCAGGGGCTGTCAGAAGGTTCGATGACTCCTTCTTTTCCCATATCGCTGACTATCTTGTCTGCCTCTTCTCTCTTGGCAAGAGGGAGTCTTCTAGCCGATTGCCGGATTGGTCGGGCATTCCCAGTGTCGATTCTATGCTGAACCACATTCGTTCTGCCGCCTTTTCCTTCTCCAATGTCGAAGATTTTCTGGTACTTCTTGACTAACTCCCTCAGTTTTGATCGGTGAGTTGGTGGTATGTCCTTGGAGGAAATGTCAATCAGCTTCTCCAACTCTTTAGGCAAGTTGTTGCCTTGGCTAACAGAACTGTGTACACTTCGTATCACAGAGGAAATGGACGAACAGTGCCCCAGCATGGTTCCTTTCTTCAAGGTCACGGGAAAGTAGTTGACATTCATGACTCTGACTGGCACAAATTTATCAACACGCAACAAGGTCTTCCCCAGTGCGATTCCTCGTCCAATTTTCTCATCGTGTAGCTTGGGCTCGAACATTATCACCTTGCCGCTGCTCGCACTTCCGTCCAAGCGAGCCTCCAGGATGGTTTCAGCCCTTTCCGGTACGCACGCGTCTTCAGCCAACAGGACTCTGATCGTCTCTTCGCTTCTTCCATGAAGCACCAACTCTTCTCTGCCGACACGTAGGACGCCGTCATGGAAATTCAGCTCGAACCCTCTGGAATTCATTATGTCCATTCCAATGATTGCGTCGTTCTCGATATCCGCCACCAATGCACGATGTTTCAATTTAGTGCTACCCAACACCAATTCAATTGGTAGTTCTCCAATTACAGTGGCTGGCTCCCCTGTTGCGGTGCGTAGCTTCCAGCTTGACGGTTCAATTTTTGCCGGTGTTTTGGCAAAGGTTGGCCCAAGAATGGTTCTCGTCGCACCTGTATCCAACAGCATGGTGCAAGGCTCGTTGTTGATGAGGCCGTCTACGAAAACACCTTTGTCTTGTCGTTGAAGAACGGCAACATGTGCGTTTTTTACGGGAGCTTGCTGGGTACAGGCCGACGATTGCCCCTCTCATCGACCCCCTCTAGTTTTCCTGATTTGGGTGTAGATTCTTTGAAAGCTGGACATTTGCTACGCACATGTCCAATTTTCCCACAATTTTCCTCTGGCTCTTGCAGAATTGTTTTGCAGCCTCAAACTCCAGAGCGCTTGCCAGTGCATCCACGAGATGTTTGGAATGAGCTAGCGTCAAGGCCTGCCTCGTTTCTTGGTCGCGAAGTCCATCCAAGAATGCCTGAACTGCTAACCGCTTCATTACATTTTTGGGTGTAGCAGGATATGCCAGACGGACCAATCGAGCTATGTCGGCTTCAAACTCCTGTAGGGATTCTCCTGATTTCTGGCAGCGGTTTTTCAGCTGTGAATGGTAAACGTGCTCTAAGTGGGCCTGTCCATACCGCAGTTCAAAATTCTTTACAAGTTGGTCATAGTCTTCCTGTTCCTGGGCCGTGAGGGTTTGCAGGATATTCGTTGCTTCTCCACGCAACGCCAATGTTAATGCTACCTGCATTCCATCCATTAGCTCTGGCCGCTGCTTCAAATTGTCGGCGGTAATTTGCCCAAGGAGTTTTTCCGTCGAACTGGGGCGGCTTCATGGAGAGCTTTCCTGGTTCAGAACTGAGTTTGACATCTTTCAGTTCCAGAATTGAATTTTTGAGTAACCGTTTCTGTAGGGTGGGCAGAATTAACAATTTTGTTTTGCAACTTGCTAATTGTTTTCTTTATCTCGCTGATTTCTGCCTGAACTCCACCTTTGATTTCTTCTACTCCTGTGTTCATTTCCTTCCTGATTTTATCTATCTCTGTCTCAATGGTTCTTATTCTTTCTTCAAGTAGGCTCGCCACACTACAAAGCTCTTTCTTCAAGCCTTCTGCATTCTCAAGAAGTTCTTCCTTCAAGCTATTCGAATTCTCTAGAAATTTATCTTCCAAACTTTTCGAATTTTCCAGAAGCTTCTCCTCCAGGCACTTCGAATTTTGTTGAAGTTCATCTTTCAGCGATTTGGTGTTCTCCTCGAGTTTGCTCATGAACTCCAATCACCCCCAGAAACTTCGAATGAATATGTTTCGGGATCTTCTCCTGATTCAATCAAGTTGTCCCATAGTCTCTTCTGGAGTACTGATTTTTTTCCGGAAGAATCTAGTTCTCTCTCCTCCAATTCTTGCTTCAATTTGGCGACTTTCAAGTCCACTAGGCGCACTTTTCTTGAACACATTTCAACTCTTACTGTCTATTTTACTCAAAACTAAATATGTCCACTTATTTGATGGAGTCCGAAACACTTATATATTTTCACGGGTCTATTTTTCGCGAAAAAGGTCTATCAGTTTATGTTTCCGTAGTCCGGTACTGTCCGCTTCGCGAAACACAATGAATCACCAGTCTATCTGCGCCAAAGTGCGAAAGTTTTATAGTCAATTTCACTGTAATACAAAAATTGTCCACCAAGCGCTCACAAATTCATTTTAAAAATCCACTTCTGATCACCAATTGTAACGAATTGAAGAATTAACTGTCTTAATCAAATTTATTTTTAACAATATTTCACTATCCCAACTAATTTACTTCCAACACTTAGTAACTAACGCTTAATTCATCTTCACGATTAGATTCCTCTCCTTAAACGCACGATTCACTTTCTAAGTACAGACTACTCTTCGGGACGGAGAGCAACGTTTTTATATCGTCAACGAACGTTCCGGATCCCTCTGCGGATTTCGAGACCCATCCGGACCTTTCGCGCTATTTCGCGATGCGTCATGCGTCATAGGTCAGGGCCGGTTTCAGATTCATTACAATACTTTCACTGGAAGTGTTCAAGTGACTTGGCACATTTGATTCCACCATCTCATCAATTGTATACAGAGAAACTTGAATCAATACAATGTCGTTTTCAAAAACTTCTCTTCTATAGAACAGATAATATCTATCTACCAATTGGATTCACCCATTGTTAGCTAGATATGCTATGAATAGCTGGAGTTGACATCGTTATTGTCGCTTCACAATTTTCCTTTTTGAACTAATTAATAATTTAATTATTGACCTACATATTCTGCAGAAACTCAATTTCAATGTACCCGGACCAACCTCCAGATTAGTTAATCTTTTTGAATCTGTCAATACCACGTACACATATTCTGAAACGTTCACCCCAAATGCAATTCAGCAAGTTGTCAGTTCGACATTTTTTACTGTTTCATCTCCGGGATTAGGTCTTTTTACTACAGATAATTCTATATATATTGTTTTTACCTCATAATTTATTGTAATTGAACTGTATTGTGATTTGACTTATATTCCTGTTCTGTAGTTGGGTGTAACCTGTAGAACATTGTATAAAATAAATAAAATAAATAAATAAATAAAGAGCCGTACATATCAGAAATACGCAACGGACTGTGGCTGCTCATGGTTTTAAAGTTCAACTCAGTATACCTCGAATTTCAATGCTTGAGAACTCTTTCATTTGGAGAACTGCGTTAATATGGAATGAACCATCTGAGAAGGTTTTTCCAAATGAATTTATTCTCCAGCAGTTCAAATCCAATGTGATTGACTACTTTCGCACTGGCACTGCTCTCAGAGTGCCGTAACAAAATTCCTATAGTGCTTGTGTTTTGTCCAGATGGTGCATATTTCACAAACTCGTGGTATCCGCATGTCTGCTGTGCTTCTCTTTATCAGGATAGCAACTCCACTGCTTCTAACTGCATTGAAGGGGTCTTCTCTCTTAAGTTTCAGTCGATGTTCCTGTCGGAGTTTGGTGGATATCCACTTTGGGAGAATTTACGAAGTTAATAATACTGGAGATTTCATTACGAACCCCATTGACATACAACATACATGCTTCATGGGCATTCACAGTTCATGCCGGTTGAAATTCTGCAAGAACTGCAAATAATTCAACCATTTGATCCTCGTATCCGAGGCGTTAAACAACACAGCTATCAAATCATTCAACGACCTGATGATTTCATCCATGTTGATGTTCCATGTTCAGTTACATTTTTCTGTGATTCCGTATATGATTGAAGAAAGCTCATCAGATTTTCTTATCTGCTGAGCTCATCTTGTAACTCATTCTGGAAGTGTTTTCGAAGTGAGACTTCACAGATTCGACTTGAGCCTGTCGTATTGCAATCTGCGAGAAGTCATTCAATTCCTCTAGGAGGGATATTCGAGCACCACAGTAAAGCTCTACCTCTACTGAATTCTTTTTTGGACCTCTAGTAAGTACTTGTTTCAACTCCGTTTCACGTGTTGAACAAGTTGTGTTATAGATTTATCATTGTTATCTGATTACACCCTGTATATCGTTTTTAGTTGACATTTTGTTAGTAGTGATCAAGGTTGATGTGAAAATATAAGTTTTGTTGAAAAAAAAAATAGAAAAGTTTTTGAAAGACGTCTGACTTTTCTAAAAGAATATAAAATTTCGTTCTTCGACCCGGAATAAATAATAATTTGCAGGTAATTCAAAAACATATGATCCTTCGAGATATGCAAAGAAACAACACCATGGTTAGCATGAATGCAAGCAATTCTGTTCAAAACCTGAGGTACAGTCAAATATTGAAAGAAAAGAAAGAGGAGCTACAGGCTAAATCTGAAGTAGTCGTGACAGCAGTTGAAGATCAAGGAGCAATCAGAAAATCTCCTTCCAAACTAAAAGGAAGCAGTAGGAGTAGTCAAGCTTCAAGACTGAAGAAATTGGAAATCGAAACGGCAATAAAGAAGAAAACATTAGAAAAAAAGCTTATAGAGCTAGAACTAGCCCTGAAAGTAGCAGAAGTTGAAGAGAATAGTGATGAAAGTAAATCAATGTCAATGCATCAGTCCTAAAAGCCTAACGTGGAAGATTGGATCGACGGTAAAACTCCATGGACAAACGGGCATGACGGCGAGGATAAGCATTCGATATTTATGGTAAAAGAAGATGAATTGGTAAGAGATTCTCATTCTAAAAATAGTCCGGAAAAGTATTCTACCCCTTTCTTTCATAACAATATGTATCAAATGACTCTTCCTCAGATAACAAAAATATTAACAAGGCAATCTCTGCTACGAGAACTTCCCATTTTTGATGGAAATCCAAGGGAATGGCCCAATTTTATTTATCATTATAATAATTCTAACGCTATTTGTGGATTTTCAAACGAGGAAAATCTATCTAGACTACAGAAGTGCCTAAAAGGAAATGCCAAAAAAATTGTTCAATCCCTTTTAATAATGCCACAAAATGTTGACAAAGTTATTGATTTACTGAAAAATCGTTTTGGTCGGCCAGATCATATAATAATGATGTTGTTAGAGAAAATAAAGAAATTTCCACCCGTGAGAGAAGAAAAGCTTGAGTTATTCATAGAGTTTTGTGATAAAATCAAAAATTTTGTAGCTACTATAGAATCGCTCAATGAGGAAGAACATTTACATAATTCAATTCTAGTGAATGAAATAATGAGTAAATTACCAACCTCATATCAGCTATCATGGGTAAAACACCTTTCTAAGTTAGTAAGACCACGATTCAAACTAGTATAATTAGGAAAGTGGCTTAATGAAAAGGCGAATGCGGCTAGTCAAATTCAAATTCCAAAATATGACATTCAGGAAAATACGTCAAAATCAAAATATGTCAAAAAAGGAGTTACTTTAGCAACGAGCAAAAAATCTTGTATTTGCTGTAAGGAAAATGTGCATCATCTTACAGAGTGTTCTGAATTCAAGTCAATGCCAGTAGATGGTAGGTGGTCAATAATAACGGAAAATAAGATATGCTTTTTTTGTTTGAGTTTTTATCATAATCTGAAGCAATGCAAAAAACGAAAGGTATGTCCAACAATGTCCAAAGTTCCATCATAAGTTATAACATAAAGACGTTCCTCACACTATTAATGAAGCCAATAATGTGGATGACTCTGCCATTGTTGGAACAAATCCTCACGTTTTCAATAATGAATCCGTTCTACTGAAAATTTTACCGATAGTTGTCACTTGTCGAAACATAACAGTCGAAACTTATGCACTTTTGGATGACGCATCAACAATTTCTTTAATAGATGAAGAATTTGCTAATTATCTTGGTCTTGACGGTTCTATACAAAGTCTTTCTCTACAATGGACTAATGACTATTTGTTTCATTAACAAAATGATTCTAAAGTTGTTTTATTTACTATCAGTTCCAAAGACAATGGTCCCAATTTTAAAATGCTCCAGTACGAACAACGAAACTTTCTCTTCCCTCGCAGACAGTAGATTTCGATAAAATCAGGATGAAGTATCCATACATCCACGACAAGATTTCACCATTGAAAGATCCTCAACCCAGGATACTCATCGGACAAGATAATTGGCCACTTCTAGTTAATAGAAAACTCATTTCTGGACCATGGAATGAACCCGCCCTGAGCAAAACATCATTGGGATGGGTCATTCATGGAAATTTGGATGTCTCCAGTAGAGATGAACATATCGTCTGTCATATCAGTACCCACGATCTCCGAAATGAGAAGGATGATTTGGATATTCTACACGAAATGGTTAAAGAAAATTGGAAATTGGAAACTGTTCAAAGTATGTCTGATAAAGTTTTGTCGATTGAAGATAAGAGATCACAGCATATTTTGACACAACAATGAAACGAAGTGGAGAGAGATTTGAAACAGGACTTCTATGGAAAAAAGATAACATTGTTCTTCCTGAAAGCAGAACAAATGCGCTAAAAAGACTGAACTATATTGAACGAAAAATGGATAGAGATGAGAAGTACGGTGAAATATATTGCGAAAAAATTCAAGACATGGAGAAGAAAGGTTATATCAAGAAGTTGACAAAAAAAAGAAGCAAATTATGTGAATGAGAAAACATAGTATTTGCCACATTTCGGGGTAAAAAATGTGAACAAACCAATTAAATTAAGGATTGTCTTTGATGCTTCAGTCAGAAGTCACGGTGTGAGCCTCAATGATAATTTATTGACAGGTCCCGATTTGTATAACTCCATGAATGATATTCTGTTCAATTTTAGAATTAAAAAATATGCATTCACTGCTGATATGAAAGAAATGTTTTTGCAAGTTAAAGTAAGGCCGGAAGATTGATCTGCACAACGAATATTATGGCGAGGTAAAGATCGACGAATTGAACCTGATACATATGGAATTGTTGTATTTTTTGGATCGACCTGTGGACCTTGCTTAGCCCAGGAGGCAAAAGACAGAAATGCCGAAGACTTCAGAGAAGAATTTCCAGAAGCAGCAACCGCCATCATACAACAACACTATCTGAATGATTATTTGGGATGGGCAGACACATTCGAAGAGTCAATAAGTTTTATTAAGGATGTGATTCATGTACACAAAGCAGGAGGTTTTGTCATTTGTAACTGGATCACGAATCATGAAAAAATCAGCCAAAGTATTGATGTTTCACTTTTAGCTTCAGGTAGAAAGAATATGGAAAAGAATGGAGAATTCGTAATGGAAAGAATTTTAGGAGTTTTTTGGAATCCTTATGACGACACGTTCAGCTTTCAAACAAAATTTCAGAAAATTGACAGCGATATTTTGGAACACCTAAGACGACCAACAAAAAGGAAAATTTCGAAAGTTTTGATGTCCATCTTTGATCCATTAGGATTTCTGGTGAATTTTTCAATTCAAGGTAAGATTTTACTACAGGACATCTGGAGAAGTCAAATTGGCTGGGATGATGAAATTTCAGATTGTATGGATGAAAAGTGGCAACTGTGGATTGCAGATTTGAAAACTATCCACAATTTCAAGATTCACAGACAATACTTCACTTTGGATAGACAAAAAAGTGAAATTCAACTCCACATATTCTGCGATGCCTCTGAAAAATGTTACGCAGCTGTAGCCTACTTAAGAATTCAACAAGGAGAGAAAGTTCAGACAAGTTTTATCACTGCTAAGACACGAGTGGCACCTCTTTCCATTCCTAGGTTAGAGTTACAAGCTGCACTGATGGGAGCGCGCCTAGGACATTTTTTGAAGAAAACCTTAGACATGGAAATTTCAGCTATTTGGTACTGGAGCGACTCAAAACCGGTTTGGTATTGGATACGGTCTGAAGCTAGAAGATTCAAAGTTTTTGTTGCCCAGAGACTAGGAGAAATACAGGACTGACGAATTCTTCAGAATGGAAATACATCAATTCCAAAGAAAATGTGGATGATGAAGCTACGAAGAGATTGGAAAAAATTACGTTTGGCGATAATTACCGGAGATGGATTACCGGACCAGATTTCTTGATATTATCACCAGATCAGTGGCCAAAAGAAAAAATGTAAAGGGAAGTAAATATTGATCATCTGGAAGAAAGACCTTGCGAATTTGTATTCTATCATTTCATTCAAGATAATCTCATAGTGCCTGACCCGAATAGGTTCTCTAAATGGAAGAGATTGTTACGTGCTACAGCCTTTGTCATTAGGTTTTATGAAATTATTAAGAATCGCAGTAAATTCAAGTCCGAATTAACTGCAGAGGAAATTTGCAAAGCTGAAATTCATCTTTTCAGAAAAATTCAGTTGGATTCATTCAATGAAGAGATGACATTTCTAAGAAATAAAATGCCCATCAGAAGTAAAAGTCGACTTTACACTCTTTCTTCCAGTTATTCTGAGGATGATGGACTCATACGCCTCAGTGGAAGACTGGACCAGTCAATTCAGTTGACCGACTCTGCAAAACGTCCTATAGTTTTAGATCCTAACCACAGAATAACTAAACTTCTGATCCAACATTATCATGAAATGGTTCACCACCATGGTCAAGAAATGGTAGTGAATAATCTGCGAATGAGATTTTGGATATTGAGAATGAGGCAAGCGGTAAGAAGTGCTTGGAACAGCTGTCAACATTGTAAAAATCAAAGAGCTTTACCGAGAATCCCAATAATGGGACAATTACCCCCTTGCAGGATTGAACCCACAATCAGGGCCTTCATTAAAACAAGCGTTGACTATTTTGGACCTTTAGAAGTATCAGTCAAGAGGAGCCGAGAAAAAAGATATGGTGTTATTTTCACCTGTATGGTCACTCGAGCTATTCATCTTGAAATAGCACATTATTTGAGTACGAATTTATTTATCAATGTACTTCGTCAGTTTGGATGTCGGAGAGGATGAAAAAAATTAAATGAGTTTTCAATCCTCCTCTAGCACCTCACATGGGAGGATGTTGAGAACGACTTATTCAAAGTATAAAAAAGGTTTCAAAAGAAATTTTAAAATCAAAGTACTATCCAGAACATATTCTGAGAACTTTTTTGATTGAATGCGAAAATATTTTAAACTCTAGGCCTTCAATATATGTTTCGTTGGACTCTGAAGATGCAGAGGCATTGACTCCTAATCACTTTCTCATCGGTCCGTCGTATGCTGCACTCTTCTGTACCGAAACCAGTGATAGGGATATGAATTTGATGTCCAGTTGGCGTGCTGCACAGAAATTATCTGATTTATTCTGGTTCAGATGGACAAAGGAGTATTTGTCAAGTTTGATCAGGAGATCAAAATGGCATGGTAATTCAAAATATGTCAGTGTAGGAGATGTTGTTTTAATGGTAGATCCAAATGGACCCAGAAATATTTGGCAGAGAGGTATTATCAACGAAGTTTATCCTGCCAAAGATGGTAAAATCAGGATCGTCGATGTGAAGAATAGTAGTGGCACGATTTTTCGACGACCAGTTTCAAGACTCATCGTTTTAGATGTTATAAAATAGTAGTAATTTGTTATTCAATTACTAAGGGGGAGAAAGTTATAGATTTATCATTGTTGTCTGATTACACCCTGTATATCGTTTTTAGTTGACATTTTGTTAGTAGTGACCAAGGTTGATGTGAAAATATAAGTTTTGTTGAAAAAAAAAAGTAAAGTTTTTGAAAGACGTCTGACTTTTCTAAAAGAATATAAAATTTCGTTCTTCGACCCGGAATAAATAATAATTTGCAAGTAATTCAAAAACAAGTTGATTTCGGGCGAGTTCTCCTGTGGCCATTTTCGTTTCTTCCTCTTGCAAAGTGTTTTGTCTATGTTCTCTCTGTTGAAGGTAACGTTGCTTTCTGCGGTCATGAACTTTTGTCTGTTCGGCACTCTCTTTTTCTCTCCTCTCAATAATTTCAGCTCGTTCCTTTTCTTGCCTGGCTTCCATATAATAAAATAATTGACTCATTGATTGTGAGTCCAGTTCTTCTTCTGGCTGCGGTATCCTATATTTAGTACTGTAATCGTTTCGGAGAAAGCTTTTGCCCTTGTTAGGGTTGGGCTTGATTGTGTCGCTTGTCTTGATCTCATTGGTGTTCATAGACGGTGTAGTCTACCAAGTAATATGATATTTGGTTGAGAGTTGTCTTGCGTTGTAGGTGTAGGCAGCTCTTCCATCTACACATCGTGGCTGTGGCTGCCCGTAATGTCTTCACGTGGCACCCCTTGGAGGTGTGGCTCGTCCCAATTATGTTACTTCAAATCGATATTTTCCAATGGTAATCTCTGGTCTTGCTTTCGTGTTGACGTCTCAATTAGACTCAACAGCTGCTTCTGCACCTCTGGAGTTTTACCAATTTGCTCATCGACCCTGGTTCATAGGTTTTCGATGTTTGAGCTATTGGGGTATTTTCAGACTATGGAATGCTGCTGTTCAGTTCCCTGGAGTCTGTTTCCATGTTTTCCTGGTCCTGGTTGGGTGCTGCGTACGTGCTGACGACAAATTTCAGGATCCCGTAGGGTTGTACTTTCTCCTGTGGGGTGATGTTCTTCTGGGTCGTCGTGGATGATGTGGTGACGTTCTGGGTGGCCCTTGATTTTCTTGTTGTCTCGCTTTGCTCATGCCTCCTTTCCAAATTCACAATGCGTGATTTCAAACGTTTGCCAAGCGGCGTGTTCGAACTGTCGTGCAAAAAATCACATCAATGAATCAAAAAATGTCTTTTTCCTTGTTCAAGGGAATTTTTCTTGCTCTCAACGAAAACAACCTCGGAAAAAATACCGAAACTTTTTCTAAGATTTTCTGAAACTGGTTAAAAAATATTGGTCAAAATATTTCTTCTATTTCCACGACATTTCACTCTGAAACTGCAGCAAATACAAATTGAACACTCTCTAACACACGTTTGTTCTCAACGACTGATCGAGGCGAACACTTTAGACCAAGTACCAATTACTTTGAGTTGATATAAAGGATTGTGAATACTCTGACTAGTAACTGATGGAGCTACCGTCTAGCGAAATAGGTTGTGAATAAAATTCATTGTGAAAATTCTATAATCAGTATCATGGACAGTGTGATAAAAAATCAAAATCGTAAATCATGAAAAGAAACTCAATTTCGAAAATGATCGAATATTGCACTATAGTTCACGCCAAAGAGCTTTCTTATTCTAATCAGAATATAACAAATGAAAATGCATGAAATTAAACTACCATATGAATATAGCCGATGGCTTCCTGAAAAACAAAAATATTCAGCCCTGTAACCTCTGAAATTGAATAGAATAAATGTTGACAATTCGAATACAGCTCAGTTTGGATTCAATGAATATGTTTTTGTGAATTGTGAAATGCAAAAATGTGAAAAATAATATTGTGACATCAAGAAACGGTGAACCATCCTCTTCAGCACCAAGCAATCAGAACAAATTCAAAGCTCTAGCCAAATTTTTTCCAGGAAGACAGCGTAGTTATCAAATTGAAGAATATTTTTATCTCAACCCAAACTTATCTCAAAGGTATGCCTCAAAAGTTGCTGCACAGTATAGCTGCAAATTTTTCATGACAAGGAGACTTGATATGCATCACTGACTCAAATTACATTGTAGAAATGAAGCAGTTCCAGTTCGACCTCTACCTACAATTCAGCACTATTACGGATCTTGGAATCAGCAGTCCAGAAATGAAACACAAAGAAGTTCTGAGTAGAGAAATACAATAAAACCAGGAGAAGCACGATGGTAGTGATTCATTTGCCCAAGGAATTCGACTTGCTCATATTGTATCTTGTGAAAATAGAAGTATTTCTCAAAAATTTTATCTGAAGTTCCCAAATACATATATGTTCACTAGTACACATGCTTTTGCTTACATCCGTATAAGTCAATACAGAGGAACAGAATACACAAAGAAAAATTTTCAATTGATATGATATGCTTTTCAATCACGATTTATTTCTAACTTTTTTGCAGTCGTTCACATAACTAATATCAGACCAAATATGAATATAAATCTTTTAATTTTCATAAATTAAAGAATTTTCCATGAAGGTCGACTTTGAGGCAGGAGGGTCACTTTTTCATCGGTAATTCAAAAAGTAACAATTTTATTGGCAAAAAAGGGTTACATGACTCCCGTCAGTTGTTTATTATAGTTTTGTCTGTCACGCACAAGTATTGCTTTCGTATTACGTTTACTTCTTATCTGTTCAGTCACTTGTATCTTTATTTATATGTTATTGAAATATATTGAAATAAACGTTTTATTTTTTTTTCACCGTAGTGTACGCTGGTCAGGCCCTATCCCCGAAGCCCCAATACATTCGGAAGGGCGCGCCAACATTATCAACCAATGATCACTCCCCACATTGTGGGTAAGTGGGTAAGTGATCACTGGATCCGAGAATGACAGCCTTCTACATCTGTGCGGCTAACATTTCTGCCTTAGTGTTACAAGCCGGTATGATTTTATGATTCGGACTCCAATAATCAGAACAATCATCTTGACAGAGTGGTCTGGATAGACTCTGCGGAGTTCGAAGAGAAAATCTCGATATTTTATCCGTTTCTCCTCCTCTTTTTGGACGATATTATTCTCGCCAGGAGCTGAAAACTCCACGACAAATATTGTTTTGCTCTGGTGGTCGTTTTGCTCTGGTTTTCCGATCACATGGTGATCGAAACACGTGTCGAAGTGTTGAAAATAACGATTTGGTGTTGGAAAAAAACTCCAGTAATATTCATGAACTAATATAACTTTTCATTTACAACTGCGACATTCATCTTCAGTGACGTTTTTGAAGTTTCCTTCTTGGCGTATCAACTGATTTATTAACTGAAAGTTTAGGGTGATACGTCAAGAATAGTAATTCGACCACGCCACCGAAAATGACTGCCGCAATTGCAGTTGAAACGTTTGGAGATTGTAACCAAGAAAGACCACCACAAAACTCGGAAAGCAATCAAAACTTCGACGCCAGGTGTGAAAGCCTACATTTCTCTAATACCCAGTCTGGTTCAAATCCTCACTTTTTTTTAGTACTGGCCAAGTCATTAAATATACAAAAGAAAATATAGGTTCAGCACTATTCTGGAGAGACGCCTCATAAAATATTTTCGTTCTGATTCATCTATTTGCTCCTCATCACAGACCGGTTGAGAACGAATTAATTATTGTACACGGGGCCAGTCAGTTGTTTGCGGTATGAGAAATTTTAAATTCTGAAAGATGGTACAGTTCATTGAAACCGGCATTTCTACTAATAAAACAATTGGAAATTTTCACCGGTTTAGCTCAAAATGAAACCATTTTATGGGACATAATATTCTAAATCAGACCAAATGAGACAAGTGACCATGTATATTCACAATGATGGCGATGAAGTCATTTTCTCTAAATCCAATATGGCGACCCTATGATGTTATATATGAAAATATTGTCAAACAATACGATGTAGTGAAAAATTAAAGAAGAAGAAAAATCCATAAACAGAAAGTGTTGAATAATTCATGTACTTCAATGTAATTTCTTATTTTATCTACTACGAAAATCGGAAGTATAAAGGCTCTTGCCTGAAACTGTATATTGGACAAACAGGGAGAATATTTTCCCAAATAATTGAAGAGAATAGAAGTATTTTTATGAATAGAAAGACCAATTCCACGTTTGCGAACCACGTTTTAACAATAGGAAATAAGTTCAATCATGAATACGACGTGTTACATTTAGAAGGGAAAAGTTTGGAATTCAATCTCAATTAGAATTGAATAATTCCCCGTTATTTCTGGATGTGGAAACTGGTACAAGAGTTCAGGTAATTCAATTAATTACGAACTCAAATATACATGAAATATTAAATGAGCAGGTAAAACTCAGGAACTGAAATGTAGGTACTTCAAATTGTAAAATTAGGTATATAAAACATTCACTATGTAGAATATAGTTATTAAAGACACACCCGAAAAAGCAATTGTATGGCGAAACAAGTGTTACGTTTTTGTGAAACTGTTTAGTGGAAATCTCATAATGAGTGTTTTTTTAAATACGTTACGAAAACTCCAATAGGAGCTTCCAAACTTCCACTTCTTCAGTGGTGCGGATAAATGAAAAGTATCTTCTATCTTTTTTGACAAGATTAAGATTTTCAAGTTAGACAAAGTAAATGCGGTACTCCAAAAGAAAAAAATTAAATTGAATTTTTTCTCAAAAACCTGAATGAAATGTCTTTAAAGCTGCCATTTTGACTAGAAATGGTCTCTTGTATCATATCTTTGTGGAAGGACAATTTTATATCCAATCAGTTCAGAAAAATATACAAAATTACATCCAAAATTTTTAACATGGATCAAGAAATACTGTTTCCAATGATCTAGCCTTCCATCTTTTCCAATTTAATATTTCATATTTCACAAAAACTGAATGGCACCGTGTACAATGATTTCGTTGTCTCCCGGTATAACAAATTTGAACCACTTCCATGAAATTCCAATATAATATGAATAGACCAAGTGATTTTATAATCGTCGAATTTAATTATTCCATGTCTTTGGTGGTATTAACTAAAGAAATAGTTGTTTTCCGACAGTAATTCACCAAATCCTGTTGTATAGGCACGCTGAAAAAAGTAAATTTTTCAAAATTCCATTTGTTCATTTCAAATGAAACTCCGTGTTTGATATATTTCTGAATGAAGGATTCCTTGGATGTACATATATGTACTAGATTTTTTTCAAACCTAAACATTATATTGCCACTGGGATTATTTTCAAGAGGGTTCTGATGAGAAATCAACCTGAAAACTTTTGAAATGGATATTAAAAACTTAATTAATCTTTTCATGTTCCCTTCAACACTGAATTATTCATAACATCCAAGCTCTTGGAAAACTTAAAAACTTCAGAAGGTACGTGATGAAATTTGCAGTATATTTCATCAAATTTCATAACGTATAAGTTACAGAGTATACTGACTGTTTGTTTTCAATGTTTTCATTGAATTACCGCCGTTTGAAATTACCCTTTCTTTGAAGTTTTTTCGGTGAGATTTCAAGGCCTTTCAAGTCGAAGGAATTTCTTTGAAAAAAAAGTGGGAATATCCATGCAGCAAGAATTAAGATATTTCCTGATAACTAGCGACCTATTTTGAAAAATGGCAGAGGGTAATTTTTGTAAATGATCAATACAATCTCAGTTACAATGTTTCAGATCTGTCTCATTCACTAATCATAACTCCTTCATCACTCGAAGACGATTGTACTAACAGTCGAATCGTAGTGGAGAAACTCGGTTTGAACGTTTTTCTATTCATTTTTTGATATTTTGTTTATTTTTATTCTTTTCATTTTACAGTTCCTATTTACTCTGTGCTCATTTTTATTTTGATCATTTTATCCGTTTCATTGTATTTCCATTTCAGGATTCATCATTTGATATAATCGATATATCTGATATTCACTTCAATTTTATTTGTTCTTTTATAGATTCCGAATCATAGTAGAAACGTATATTAGATAATGGAAGTCCGAACTGATAAAATTCACTATGAAACATTGTCAACCACTTTCAAATGAAATCCAATATATTATTATAAGTTAATGCCCAAAATAAAACATTTTTTAATATTTATGAGTCAACTTCCGAAGCATAACTGGTGAACATTCCTGATATTCTCATTACATTTCATTATTTTTGTTTGTGGTAATCTTATTTTATATTTATCTCTTTCTAATTTTCTGTGGATTAAAACTAAAAACTCCGTAGTGTATTTGAAATATCATAAATCTATCTAATCTAAATTTTTGATATTGCAACTTCTAAGGTTTGAAGTGCTTATTTTCGGATTGTTATTTAGTTGTTGAGGCATAAGATTGTAGATTTTGTACAAAAAATATTTGATATCAATTTGAAACGTTCACTGATATAGACTTTCGCCAACAAATAGTTTTTGCCGAATTAAATTGTCATTGGGACTAGGATACAATCTGTCGTCATGAAATTTTGTCAGTCTGAGTAGAAGTTGTTAAAACTTTGAATTGAAGGGGTATTTTTAGGAGTGATTAATTTTTTGGGAAAGAAAGTTTTTGGCTTTCTACTACTCCATCTGATACAAAAAAAAGGGATGAGAGAATCTTCCAAAGAAAGGAAGGGAGTAATCAATTTGAAACTCTATACATGAATGTGTAGATCATGCAAAGAAGTAACTTTCAGACACAAACTGAAAGAAAGTCCTCCTAAAACAGCTACTTTCATATAAACATTGAATTACACGAAAGAAAATAATTCTTTCGAAACAAATACTTCTATATGGACACTGAATTATACAGAAGATACTTTTCTCTACTCAGTTTGTATTTCAAACATTTGTTGTGGAATAAGAATCAGATATCATTCACATGAGTTCTACTTTGAATAAATGGTAATAAATTGTACTCACATAGAACACTGTCACCCTCACTGGTATACACCGATGTTTCGCCTTAAGACACTTGCCCTAAGGCTCTTCAGTACCAAATTGGATAACATTATAGAAAATACACACACTTCATTCATGAATTACGATTTTGAATGTCACGGAATAAGCTTGATCTGCTTATGTCATGGATGACATCGTAATGACATTCATTCACCTATTTGATTTAATCCCAGCCAAGAGGAATCGTATTTGAATTGAAGGGGTATTTTTAGGAGTGATTATTTTTTTTTTTAATTTTTTGAATTGAAGGCTTATTCCGTGACATTCAAAATCGTAATTCATGAATGAAGTGTGTGTATTTTCTATAATGTTATCCAATTTGGTACTGAAGAGCCTTAGGGCAAGTGTCTTAAGGCGAAACATCGGTGTATACCAGTGAGGGTGACAGTGTTCTATGTGAGTACAATTTATTACCATTTATTCAAAGTAGAACTCATGTGAATGATATCTGATTCTTATTCCACAACAAATGTTTGAAATACAAACTGAGTAGAGAAAAGTATCTTCTGTATAATTCAGTGTCCATATAGAAGTATTTGTTTCGAAAGAATTATTTTCTTTCGTGTAATTCAATGTTTATATGAAAGTAGCTGTTTTAGGAGGACTTTCTTTCAGTTTGTGTCTGAAAGTTACTTCTTTGCATGATCTACACATTCATGTATAGAGTTTCAAATTGATTACTCCCTTCCTTTCTTTGGAAGATTCTCTCATCCCTTTTTTTTGTATCAGATGGAGTAGTAGAAAGCCAAAAACTTTCTTTCCCAAAAAATTGTTGAAACTTATTTTTTTCAATCCATATCTTCATAATTACTTGGTGCTATTTCTATCAAAATCTTCAGTTTCAGTCACATAATGTTTCACCTCTTGTTTGGGTGAATCTTCACAGCAAAAACCAAAAATAAACTTCAATTTCCATTTCAATATAATTATATATCTTTTAATTTTCATAAATTAAAGAGTTTTCCATGGAGGTTGACTTTGAGGCAGGAGAGTCACTTTTTCATCGGTAATTCAACAAGTAAGCATCATATTATCGTGAGGCAGCTGTTCATTTTCTACTTTTTCGATATAAATGATAAGAATAATTATACCTCACTATGGAAATATAGATTTTTGAAGAAATATTAATTTCGATAAAGAGAAACGGTACTGCCCCTTGAATTACTGTATCGCAACTATAACTAACTCAGTTCGCCACGAAGAACGTAATTATAGTGAAATAGGTCATTGTATAGTATGAAAATGGAACGAAGAAAATAGAGAGTTTCTATGTGGTCGTTTCGAGAACTGCGTATTGCCGAATGACAATTATCTCGTTCATCTACGTTACCCTGGGTATGAATAGAAAAGGTCAATAAACAAAATATTATAACCCCCTTTATATTTAAAAAGTTGGTGTATTGCGGAGTTTTTTCATGACTGGAAATGTCGGGAGGCTCGATTTGTCCGGGATCTCTTTACAGCTATCGTACTGGATTCATTGGAATGTTTCTTGAACTTCTGAAAATTTGGGCTTCACAAATTGAATTTCGGTCAATTGGATACGCGAACATAGAGTAGCACGATTCAGTTCTGTGTTTTAACGGTTTATAAGCACTCATGTCTGTAATTGGTACGAAAATCAAAGAATCATCATCTTCCGCGATATATTGTTGAGTAATTGACAATATGTGATGTAATCATGTTCTGTTATTGAATATCGGGATAGGTTATCTAATATATAAAAATGGATGTTTGTTGGTAGGTTGGTTGGTTGGTTGGTTGGTTGGTAAATGATAAACTTCTACATCGCTCAACCGATCGTGATGAAACTTAACATGTATAAGTATTTTTTCATAAAGAAGGTTTATAGGCTATCAATTTATCTGTAACTCGCCACTAGATGGCGCTGTAGAACAATTTTTGAAAGCACCGTTATATAACGCTTCGCACGCACAAGTTCGTTGATTCTGATTCTGTCAAAACATTGGAACAGCAGCGATACAGCAACATAGTACTAGTCTACTATATAAAAATGGAGGTTTGTTGGTTGGTTGGTTGGTAAGTGATAAACTTCTACATCGCTCAACCGATCGTGATGAAACTTGACATGTATAAGTAATTTTTCATAGAGAAGGTTTTTAGGCTATCAATGTTTCTGTAACTCGCCACTAGATGCCGATGTAGAACAATTTTTTGAAAGCACTGTTCTATAACGCTGCGCACGCCTAAGTTAGTTCATTCTGATTCTGTCAAAACATTGAAACAGCAGCGATAAAGCAACATAGTACTAGTAGATGATATGAGTACTACTAGTCGGGTGGTTCGCCGGAAATGTTCCGGTCGAAACTGATTTTTGCTTTTTCTTTTTTTATTTCTAATTTTTCGCGTGCAACTTCCTAATAGAAAGTAATTCAGATATCTTATGTATTTGGTAATGAGTTGTTCTTGATTATACAAATGTCTTGGGAAGTCTAATAGCTGTGTGACCAAAAACTAGTTCATGAGAGGTAAACCCATACGATTTATTGATGTTGTTGTGCCATAATACTCTAATCATTCCAAGTAGAGTTGCGTGAAATATTTCCATTGATCAATTGAATTGGGAATGGTGTACGCTCTAGTATGTCAATTCAATATTGAATAGATTACGAAGGTCTTCAAGTAGGGCACTATCGAATTTTCGTCTATTATCGCAATGAATTCCAAATGTGGCATCATAATTGTTTTTGCAGTTTCATTCAGGGTTGAACAAACGTATGTGAATTTTTTAAGTTCGTTACGAATTCTAAGGACATAATTTTTCGTTGGGATTTCAATTATGCCAATATTTATTATTTCGAATGCAGTTTTTGGGGTTTCAGTTATGACTGAAATTCCTGCAAATATTGGTTATTTTGACAAACGTCGCAGGAATTATTTTACCACCTAGGACAATCCCGCTGATCTAGCAGTACCGCCACCCTGTTCCAGATGCTGTCAAGACAGTTCTCACAGGAGCGCACATCTTCGAAGCTTCGCATCCAGAATCAGTCAGATTTCATTCCTCAAAGTAACAACACGCATAATTTCATATATTTTGTATTTCTATAATTTTTCATTTCCAAGTTTGTAACAATAAAAGTATTTTTAAAAAGCAAGTTTAGTGCCGTCGATAGTTAATTTAGGTCAGTCGCAACTTTTGCCAAATATATTTTTCGTGTATTTTTCGAATTGTTTCATTAATTTCTCAGTTTAGATTACTCTTTCCGTTGTGATAATCTATGATTATTTAGAATTAATCTTTGTCGGTTGTTACAATAATATTATTGCATATTTTGAATTTTATGTCTTTTTTAGATAGTATAAAACACAATATATTCAAAATTGGTAGCTCTGGATTGGTTCCGACGCAATACAATTTTCAAATTTTCAAATCATTTCGACTTCTATACAGGGTGAGAAACTAATGTTCGAACACCCTCTCTGTGTCGTAAGTGAAAGGAATTATATAGTTTTTTCAATTTTTGACTATTTTACTCGATACAATCTTCATTTGTGAATTTCGATAATCGTAATCTTGTTGAAGAATGTTAACAAAAATTTTATGTTGAAAATCTTTAGGTTTTTTGTTGGGAAATTAATTGACAATTTGAATATTCGATTTTTGAATAATCAATTAGATATTTGGTTTTGTATAGGTTTACGAACGTTGAAAATTCTTGTGTAATGTGTTCAGCTCAATATTCCGGTTTGTTTTTTTCAGGGTTATCGATGTTTTCAGAAGTTTCGGGGTTATCGGAAGTTCCTTCTTTTGAGTCTTGAATTATCACAAGGTCTGAATCTTCGTTTGTGAGCAAGATGAAAGTTCCTATTGGGATTGATTTTGAGTTGAAAACGAGGCATGCTTTCACGAAATAGATTTTGATTCTTGAAAGTGTGTCAGTGTTTCTGTTGATTTTTCCTAATTTTTATATGATTTAACGATCATATTCCTTAAGTTTAGCACCATCTAGCAAGTTTGATTTCAGGGTCTTTTATGGAAAATAACCAAGAGAGTGGTCTATGATTAATTTGAATTTTCTTTCGAAGAATACTCAGAGTCTGCTAAAAAAGTGTACGCGAAGCGTATGCGATAGATAAATCTTCATCAATGGGGCCTTGTGGTATTATAACTCCAATAGCATATGCTCTAGCATCTGTTACTAACAGAAAAGTATCTTCGAAATTTTGGGTGTATTAGAATTGGTATTGAAACAAAGGTGTGTTTTAATTCTTCAAATGATTTTTCAAAATAATTTTCGAAAATGAAAGGGGTGCCTTTTTTGAAGTAACTTTGTGAAAGGCTTTGATATTTTTGCGAGATTTGAAATGGATCACCTTTAATATCCTGCTGAACCAAGAAATACTTTAATTTCTTTCTGGTTCATAGTTTCTGGGAAGTTTATAATACACTCGACTTCATTGGGGTTTGGCTTCACCTCATTTTTGTGATTGAATGGTCGAAATATGCTACTTCTTTTCTGAAGAATTCACACTCTTGAAATCAGCTTGACGGAGTCTTTCAAATACTTCCTTCAGTCTGGATAAGTGATCACGAATGGTAGGGGAGTAAATGTCGTCCATGTGAACGAGATATCGCTTATTCTGGATTCTGAGAATAATATTATCAATCACCCTTTAGAACATTGATAGTGAATTTTTGAGGGCGAAGCTCATTTTCAGAAATGGCCGTGCTCTACAAGGAAATCCGTTTTTGGGATGTCCTTTCATCGATTTCGATTTGATAGAAACCAGAAGCATGGTCAAGGGTAGTGAAGTATTGACATTATCATGAATATTTGCCGTTTAGAGTCAGTTCATTCAACATTCGTTAGTCAACATAAAGTCACCATTTCTGTTTTCCAGATGCGTCCATTTTTTCGGAATAACCTACACTGTGGATAACCAGAGGAAAACAGAAGGACGCATGACTCCGTCTTCTACCATTTTATTCATTCGTCTTTTGACTTCCTCATAATAAATTTGGGGGTAGTGATTGGTTTTGTATTTCAAATTCTCTATTAATTTGGTTCTGTTCCGTTTCTGTTTCATTTAAGTGATATCTGTTTTGTTTGAAATCTGTTTTTCTGTTAATCAGCTGTCGCCCCCATACGAAAGACAACTCTCAGAAGTTGAGAAACTTGTGCGAGCTACGGTCTAATGAGGTCTTACCTTTCAACGTGTGATTCCTAACACAGAGAGATTTTGAAAAAGTTTGATGTTGATATCGAAAAAATTAATTGTCTTGGATATGAAGTTCGAATTCATGATGAAGGGCAAGAATTCGCCTTGCTCATCTACTTTTACTAGGGCATTTGGGGAAGTAACGTTTTATTCGTTTCGAGCTACCAGTATTCGGAAGGTCACATTTCGGTTTGAATGTTCTTTCATTTCGAAGCACTATGTTAATGGTGTTAGTTGAAATTTCATCTTTCAAATATTGGTGATAATCGAATCCACTTCGGAGGCGTAATTTTTGAGTTCGTATTTGAAAATATCGTCAATTTCTGCGATGGAGGTTTCTGGGTTTATTGTGACTCGGTAGTTTGTTTTTGGATTTTGGTTTTTGAAAATTATAGGGGTTTTGTGGTCCTTAGGAGTTTTGTGTGGGTTGGAGGTTTGCGAAACAAGAGCTCTGCTCTTATCGCCAAACCACTTTGTTCACATATTTTGTTTTAATTGTACTCTATTCTGTATACGTTGTGAATAAAGTTATTATTATTATTATGATCTTACTCTGCATTCATTTTGATTGTGTCCCTGTCTTTTTACAGATATTTCAAATTTTTTGTTGAATGGAGTGTTGTGGTTTTTTTGTGCTGGATAGTATTTGTATTTTTGTTTGATTTTCATTGTTGGGAATATAAGAGTTGTAGTTGTAGCTCTCGTTTTACTCTTTGTATAGCTTCGAGTATGAAAGCTATCTGTCCTATGGTAGGTTTTTATCCTATCATAAAGGTATTTAGAGTCGTGGTTTGAATTGAATTTTGTTGGACCTGCTTTTCTTCTAGAGTAAGCGGTTATTTTTTGAATTGCTGCGTGCATTTTTGCATCGTGGGTTTGAAGTCTATTCATAGAAGTTGAAGGAGAATTATTGGGCATTTGATAGATCATTTGAAGGTATTGTGTGTGTCACCAAAATATTGGATCAACAATAATTTGTCCCATGTTAGAGGGTTTCGTGAAATGAGGAGTTCTGCTGTATCTCATTTCGATTGATTTTTGATGGGAAATGTTACTAAATTTTTTTGATTTTGTACAATCATGTGGCAAGCAGTATCACAAGCATGTGAACATATGTTGATGGAAATTTGATCTCCATCGTACTCAGGTATGATTGAGGAAACTTCATTGAGATGGTAGGGCTCTATTTTAGGTGCAGGATTTGCGTTAGCCAAGATGTTTGACAATAGAACTGGTATTTGGCTTAAAAATAGATATTCATTTTTCAGAAATTTGAGAAAGTCATGATGATTCTTTTTCACTCGCCAAAGGTTGTCCATAGAGGATGAAATTCTACTTCACAAGCGTTGCTCTGGAAAAATTAGCTTGCGCGTGTTCTTCCACCGTTATAGAGACTGTCTTGCTGTGGTTCTGTGGTTGCTGGTTCTTCTGTTGAAGGATTGAGATCCATAACTATTGATTAGACTGCTTTTTGTTCCGTCTGGTGCAGAAGGAACCTACCGTGGACTACGCTAATTTGTTTTATTTCACTTTGGAAATATAAGTCTTCATGAAAATATTCATTTTGACAAAGGAAAACAGTACTGTATTTCCTTGAGTTATGGAATACAAAATATAATTGGAAATATAAATGTAACTGTATTACAAATAAAATTCACTCATTTCCCACGCAGAACGTATTTATAGTAAAATAGATATTTTTATTGTCTGAAAATGGAATGAAGGAAATAAAGGGTTTATATGCCGTTCAGGATAAGTTAACTTTGACATTAATTTTATTCATTCATGTCACTTTGGGAATGAACAGAGAAAGTCAATAAACAACATATCACAGGATTATATTCAAAATATGCGCAATGAGTTCTGCAATTTTTTTGATGATTTTTGGTTTTCTTGAGAATGAATATGAACTGATTTTGGATACCATATCATATCAACTGCACCGTCATGAATTCTTCATCTATTCTTGTATATGTTTCTTCACGATCACTAGCAATTTTCAAATTACATTGGAAAAAAGTATTTCACCTAAATTACTTGCATCGAAACCATGATGTAAATACTGATAATTTCCACAATTTTACATTCATAATAATAATATAGCATTCGTTTAGTGTACTTATGGTTGTGAATATATGTCGAAACCAAAACAACTGAATATACCCACAACAAGAGTCACACAGATGTCTGGTTATTGACTTCAATTTAACCAACACGAAGAAGCTAGTAATAATTCATCATGAAAAATGTTCTTCTTGATTTTATTGAATATTCTTCACCAAACTTCACAATGAATCTTTATCTTCATGTTTGTTTTCTGGCTGAAAATGTATCAACTAATATGCCAGAAACAAAATATAGCTGAATTACAATAACTTCAGTTACTATGTAGCGGCACACCATATTCTACTGTGAATGAAATCATGTACTTAGTTGCCTGACAGTTCAGATAAATATTTAGGAGAAACATACATATGATATTGACACATAACAATATATGAGGGCTCATTGGTTGACGGAAATTGCATAAGCTCTGTTACAATTGTTTACATTTCAATTTGTGTAAATATTTGATGCTCCATATACGCATGATAATTTTATCATAAGAATAGATTTCCTAATAAAATTAAATTTAAGGACTGCATCGCAAAATATTATGGGCAGACTAAAATATCTATTGAAATAAGATATAAGAAACACTTAGCATACCCAAAATATAGAAGATCATATTTTGCAACAAAACCATTCCATGGACTTTGGTTCATGGAGATAAGTTAATTAGACAACAGGCATCTAGATGCCTACAAGAGTGTAGAAATAAGTAAACATGATAATATCATGAACAAAGATAGTGGACCTAAAAGTACCTATACTATATAGCTTGTTGAAATAATATTTCATTCATCAGATTTACCTGACTATTAAGTAAAGCCTCATTGTGAAATATATTCAAGACGATTAAGACACAGGTATCTAGCAGAGGTATCTATAGTATAAATGAAAATAACATTATATGTATGATTAGTATGTTTCTCTTGAAGATGATCACTTGGTCATCGAAGCACTTGTCGAGGTGTTAGGATAATGGTTTGGTGTTGGAATAAAACTCCAGTATTATTCATCCAAGATTTTTATCCCAATTTCAAAAAATACTGAATGATTCTGAATGCCAAAGCCATACGTTGAACAAAAAAAAAATAGAAGACGAAATATACTCAAACCAAAATGGGGATTTTAAAAACGATTCCCACTTAAACAAAAATTAGTAGCGTTTCAATTTTCTTTTGAAAATGATTCAGTAAAAACCCCGCAAAAATGAAATGATGACTATGAAAAATTGCATTTTGCCGTATTGGAGTCCAAAAGTTGAGACCTTTAGGACATATGAAGTTTGTGAATAGATTCAAGAATAACCTTCTTGTTTTGGGAAAGAAAGTTTTTGGCTGTCTACTACTCCATCTTGATACAAAAAATTTGGGAATCTTCCAAAGAAAGGAAGGAAGTAATCAATTCTAAAATAAGTAACTCTATATATGGATGTGTGAATCATGCCAAAAAGTAACATTCAGACACAAACTGAAAGAAAAAGCCTTCCTGAAACAGCTACTTTCATATCAATATAGAATTAAACGAAAAAAGAAAAATTCTTTCGAAACAAATACTTTTATATGAACACTGAATTATACAAAAAACACTATTCTCTACTCAGTTTGTATTCCAAACGTTCGTTATGGAATAAAATCAATCACAGCAGCTCTACACTGAATGAATGGTGAAAAATTGCACTTACTTGGAACACTATCATCCACACTGGTAGACATCGATGTTTCGCCGTAAGACTCTTGCCTTTGGGCTGAAAGTTACTTCTTTACATGATCTACACATCCATGTATAGAGTTATTTATTTCAAAATTGATTACTTCCTTCCTTTCTTTGGAAGATTTCCAAATTTTTTGTATCAAGATGGACTAGTAGAAAGCCAAAAACTTTCTTTCCTAAAATATCAGTCACTCCTCTATTTAAACCTTCTTGTATATCAGCATCTTGTAAAGAAACACTATCTATAATGGGAATGTATTTTCTGAAATAACCAAACTTAAAGTATCAATAACATTGAGATACATTTTATGATGACCGTAGACAGGTTTTCAAATATTTCATTTCTCAACTATTATAATATCATTCTTGATGAAAAATATCAACTTCAATACAAAAATATCGAATGATCGATTTCCTAATCTACTATTGTCACAAACATCGTCGACAAACCAATTCGACAAGAGATAAATTCATCACTGCGGGTTGGAACTGTTTCAATCCTTTTCATCCCTGGCACTGTCCGTTATATCACTCTCTTGCATGAAACAACCCGGATACCGCAGGAAAAAAATAACACAGCCAAATCGATCAAACCCGCAACGCGTCACATAATCACTTTGGATGTCCTGGCTCTCTTCCAAAATACAGGTTCATTCAGACTGCATTTAGCATACTGCTTTCAGTTTGAAAATTGAAAGCACGTCACATGTTCTTCATATTTTGACTGATTTTATTTTAATGATATCAAATCGTAGGAAGAATTCATGATTATTAATTTTCATTTCAAAACAAGAAACCGAATTTTATTTCACAACTGTTAGTGGAAATTGTTGAGTCATTCTACACACGTTTTTCTCATTGACTTGTGCGGTATCACCTCCGTGGTTATTAGTCACTTTTTGGATATTCTGTCAAAAACATTGATATCTTTGTTGGTAATAAATTACATACATTCACTTTTCACCAAATGTTTGACATTCCAATGGAAATTTTTTATAATTCATTCTAAACAACTTGTCTTCGTCTAGTTGATGATATTCATCATTTCTCAGCTGTCGATTTCAAATATTTCAGCTTGAACTCAGAGGATTTGAAAATGAGAAATTTCTGTGGCTTTGTTTGAGATTTTCGATTTTCCAGAGGAACTGATTCCGTTTAGTTGAATTAATTTTTTGCTTCTTCAGCTACAATTGTATTGTACTTGATACCATATTTACGTGGCCCCCAAAACACGGCAATGGTTTTTGCTAAACTTCTTCAGCAAATGATTCCGAGATATGATTTCTATGACAAAAATATCGAATGGAAATATTTAATCAGTTTTTTGGAGTTTAGAAATTCTGTGCGAATTTTCCCTGAAGTATTGATGAATAAACAGTTCTGTTGAGTGAATGTTTGAACCAATACCAATTTTGGTATCAGATTTATCTGTAATAATTTACTTAAATTAGTAAATATTGAGAAAACAGAAGAAAGTGCTCAGAATTGTCTTATTATTTGTATTCTGATGAAAAAATAGCATTGTCATTTTTGTCATAACGGATCAATCATGAAACGGATCAATTATAAAACTACAAAAAAACTTTGGAATCCTGTCACTTCCAATGATCAAACTACGTACTATGAGTAATTGTTTCTGTTAAAATCTAATGTATTTTCTGAATGAAGGGTAATGAAATCATGAAATATAATTTCTCGAAGAATATAAAAGCACAAGTTGATTAGGATGTGTGCCATTCTGTACTGAACTGTCTTAAACTGTGACACCAGGTATTAAATATACTCCTATTTATAGGAGTATATGATTCTGATAACATCTCATAACGTTGGTTAAATAATAGCATAGCCATAGAGACAAGATATGAATTACTTCCAAAATATTTACGCTTTAAGTAATCTCATGGTTTACAGTTCAGATGACAAGTTTTGGGAACTGTTCAGTAAAAATTTCACAATAAAGATCACTTGAATACGTTATGGATTTTCAATCGGAAATTTATGTTCTGATTAGTTCATCATCAATTCTGAATCTATAGCCACCTAATTTGCATTGTAGATTCAGAGTGAAAAAATATATATACTTCAATTTTCAATACCTACTCATCACAGAATTTTCTATCTTGTCAAAAAATTTCATCTGTGATTCTTTCAACTTGTAAAACATATTCTGGCGTTGTTACTCGAAGAAAATATTTTTTGTATCCTTAATAACCTTATCAAAAATTCTACACAGAAAAAATGAACAACTAACTACCTGTTTATATTTCAACATTCACCATATACTCAGACTACTTATTTACTCTAAAGTTTTGGAATTATCAATAATTTAATCTCATTTTCGTTTTCGGGTTCAAACCTTCGCATTTTCAAATAATAACTACATGCAATATTTCAAAGAATGCTTCTGGGAAATGAATGGATATTAATTCCGATTGTCGGTATTTCCGCCGAACCGTTGAGATTCAGAATTCATACAAGGTAGGACGCCATGGCGTGCTGTATTATTCAGGCAACACCCTCAGACGCTCGCTATTCTCCAGAGAATCCACCGCAACCTTCGGGAAAATTTGTAGAAATAAAGATGAATATTATTTGTTCGCTTGATTCGCAGGTGCTTTCGTCAATTACCGGATGATCCTTGTCATTTGGGAGAGTCTTCTCCATACACTTATTCCACAACGACCTAAATGGATGTGATGAGGGAGCCAGTGCCATTTTATATTGATATTAATTTTGGGTCTTCATTTGAAATATAAAAAGTAAAAAGTTCTAGAGAAAGCAAATGAATACATGATAATAAGAAACACTTTTTTTGTATTATAAAAACACTAGATACAACGTAATACATAATTCATCAGTCTAATCGACTATTTAGAACACAAATAATTGTCAAAAATTTTATAAAAACGTATGTGACATAAAGCATTTCAGGTATATTCGTTTGCAAATTTGATAGTCAAATATACAATACACACGACATAACTCTTGAAATATATTCAGTTTGATTTTTTTACAGAATAAAAAGCAATGAAAGTGGTTTAAAATGGTTCGTTGGTGTTTGTTTGCCTATAAAATGGTAAGTGTGAATCATATTTGATCCACTTATAGTTATGAAACATTTTATATTTCATCAATATTTTTATATTCAACGATACTGATGATACGTTCGAAAGAAGATATAGTAAAAAGGGGTAGCTGAAAACCAGAGCCAAAACTGAATGTATTTATGAATTTCATCAGTTTCAATTTCCAATGTCTAATATGATTATAAAGTGATATGAAATTTCGGAAGAAATAAATAAAATTGAAATGATTAGTAACAAATATCAATTATGTTGAGCAAAAAAAACGTGAAATGGAATTACAATAAAATAAAAATGAGCACAAGTTAAAAACTGAACAATCACAAATGGAATTGAAAAAGGGTGAAAAGGTTCCAAACCAAATTACTTCACGATGTTTCGAGTATAAGTCATCACCCGATGACGATTGTGGATACCAACAATGAAAACGTCGTGAAGTAATTTGGTTTGAACCTTTTTTCTTCTTCAATTTGGTTTGTAATCAAGAAAAGAGAATTGAAACTTTCTATGCTTTTCACCACTTTCATTTGTAACGATCGTTACTGTAGTTTCGTCCTATGAGGACATTTTCAAAGTTATACATCGAACTAACAATGGTTGCCCTTATATAACACCCCTGTAGGTGATAATAGAGGTACTTGGCTTGATTTACAATTTACAATGCGGATATGCTAATTTAAAAACCGGTGATCGATTTGATCATTTGACAGGTTGAACCCGCAATGTTTAAGCTTGTGAATTCCCAAGAATTCTGAATAATTGAGTTTGTAACCCTTCTTTGCATAGTGCAAAATTTCTGTACCGTTTAGATTCGGGAACTTGTGGTTGCATGCCAAGGAATGGTTTGAAAACGTCGAATAATTGTTTCCTAGTCTGAAGGACGTTTCATGTTCAGCATACCGTTTTTGGAAATTTCATCCACATTGTCCCACATAAGCACTATTACACTTCGAACACTTAAGCTTATAAACTCCAGATTTTTCCAACTTGTCCACCTTATTTTTGGCATTGAAAAGGAAATCAGATAAACTGGCACATTGTTTTTTCTGAAGAAACTCGCAATTATCTCTGTTCTTTTTCCAAAATATGTTATTTACCCATTTCCTGAATTCTAGTTGTTTGACGAGGGTATATTAATCTGTAAGTGAATTTACGGCTTTGTTTTCTGACTAACTTCTGGATAGTATCTGCGTTGAAACAGTATGACCTATCTGTGTAATTATATCAATTTCCCTAGCTAGATTGTAAGCAGACAGAGGCAGTGAACATGCTCTGTGCAACATTAAATTTCAGGCTGCTAATTTATGACTGTCTGGATGGAAAGAATCACTTGGGATTGTAATGTCTGTATAGCTAGGTTTTCTGAAAATATTGAAATCAAATTTATTTTAATTGTGTGTAATGGTCAGGTCTAAGAAATTTCTTAGACCTTACCTCGCTCCGTACCTTTGACACAAAGCGCCTTATCAAAAATCATCGAAGGACAAGATATCCTAAGAATAGTCCAAGGAATGGTCCTTCGAATTTTTGCCGCATGTTTAATGAACATCCTGTATAGCTGACTTCAAGCAGATTTTTTTCTGAAGAACCGTGAGAATTGATTGTGTATGGTGATTAGTAGTATATTTGAAATTTGCTGCAATGCTTCCATCATCCTCAAAATTTTATCCAAGAATAACGACGTCCTCGATTTGACTCCAACGCAAAATCATTTTGACGTATATTTTGCCAGCTCCACAAAAATGTTTCAAACTTCAAATTAGGGCGATTATGTAAATAACTACACTGAGAAAAAAGATACGATCCTGAGAAAAACGAGAAACACCAGTAAAGAGTAATATGCTGAAGAGAGTAGTCATGAGAATTATATCTGAAAGTAATAATAAAAAACACCTTATGATTTCCTAAAGAAGGAAGTTATTGATTTCAAAATGAATGCTTTTCAATTTTTTCAGTATTATCTATTACCCAATTGTAAATCATATGTATTGTGAATTTGACAACCAATAGATATTATGCAGTGTTGTTGCATCAAATGTAGACTACACTTTAGTGATTTGAAAGCATTTATTGGTCTTTGATCTATTATACTGATGTTCAATTATGTCAGTATTTGCAAAATGTTTTTTATATGGATGGTACTGATTTAAAATAAAATGGAAATCTGAAAGGTATTTTATGAATAGATTCGACATATTCCAATGAGTTTTCATATTAACCAACACAGGCTATGATGTCGTAGATCATAATATCAGAAAATAATGCATAAGAAAACATTAATAGTGTTTTCACTTCAAATATATTTCTCAGAAGTTTGAACCTATGAAGAAATTTTCTTAAATTTTTGTAAATTCAAGTGAAAGTTTTTTCCACTCCAGGCAACAGTCTATATAAATTCCTAAATGTTTTATTTTTTGGGTTCTGTATAATTCAAGAGTGCAATTGCATTTTTGAAAATGTTTTTGTAAACATTTCGAACTATAAATTTGTATTTCATCAAATTCGGTTTGATATTTTCCACTTTATGAAAATGTCATGAATTTAGTTTTCCTGATATTGAGTGTCAGCAAGTCATAACTCAAGTTATGTTTCAAAATTGACATACAAACTTCAGCCTTCGATATGGTCTCATCCCAGTTATCTCCATCCACTACATAAACAGTGTCATCTGTATATGAATATAAATCACCATCAAGAATTGCATTTAGTAAATCATTAATGGAAATAATAAAACAGGTCCCAAAACCGTGCCTTGAGGCACACCACACCTTGTTATTTGTTGGTTACTCTTATATTCATTCATTTCCACGGACCGTTTTCTGTTTCTTAAGTAACTCCGGAAAAGGCAAACACCTCTTCCTCCATATTGTGTTACTTACTCTATGAGTTTAGAGTGAGATACAGTATCAAAAGCTTTCTTCATATTTAAAAATATTCTAATCACTTTTTTATTAGTATTCAAACCATCATATATATTTCGAGTTACACTGAAAATTGCATCTTCTGTTGACATTCCTTCCCTAAAACCAAATTGTTTAGTTGACAAAATTTTTTCATTCCAGGCATAGGAATCTTGTTTGAATTGAAAGGTGTGAATTTTCAGGAGACAGTAGATTTTGGAAAAGAAAGTTTATTTCTGAATCAATTGCTTTTTTCCTTCTTTTGGAAGTTTTTTTTTTAACGAAGATGGAAAAGTAGAAAACCGAAATACCTTGTTCTTCAATGCCTGAAGTATCTCAATGGAGATTTTTCAGTTTCCGCTGGGGTCAGTAGATCACTTTCATCAATAGTGAGATAACGACATAAATTAGAATTTCCAGAAATGGTCAAATTGGTGCATGAAAATTCATTTTGAAAATACTCAGAACAAAGTAAAAGACGGATTTGCGTCAATCCCAATTCCTTCATTTGTTACGATTTAACTTTGTAAGCCGGCCGAACAGAATAAAGAAAAACTAGATTCCAATAAACCTTTTTTCCGAAACGAATGATGTAATTGGCGAAAACGAACAGCGGATCGTAGCAGGCCTTCCCACGTTCTACACCGCATCTTTTCTTTCACTAGTTCTTGGCTCGGCGAAACGTGAACGTACATCGAGAACCGTTTCCTATGAAAAACTTTCAACAAGGTTATAAAAATCCCTTCTGGTATTACTAACGTGAAAGGCAATGTCCGGAATGTCTTGCTTTGATGAAATTGTGTTTCGGGGAGAAGGATTTTCAATGCTGGAATTTAAGAATCAGAACCAGTTTATGACTGCAATTTCAAGATGTTGATTGAACCCTTGGTTGAACATCTGAAATACGTCACGGAAGAAAATATAATGAATAGTTCATTCAATCAGTTGCAAGTTATTCCTTCACGTTACTTTGAGGTTATATTAATGATGTTTCTAGTATAATCAAGATGCTTTTTAAATAACCTTGACAAGACCTTGACAAGAATACCGTTTCTCTCATCTTATCTTGTCTCGGCTTTCCTCGTCTTCTCTTGTCGACAGAACGTCCTTGGTATTCAGAATTTATAATTACCGGTAAGCGTACCGTGTTTTCAAAGATACACCGAGTTTGATAGGTAGAATTGGTACCTCTGGGATAGAAGTGTCATCTCTTAATGATGCTAACTTGGTTAGCGAAACACGCGTCAAGCGACAGCATTTTTTTTCTGGTGTGGAAAGTGTTTTCAATAGATATATTGAACTCGGCAGAGATTAACATAATATCGTTGATACCATTTGTTTGATTTCGGTTAGTTACTGATTATAAATAACTTTATTCTGGTATAGGTATACGAAACACGATACAAAGTGTGTCACATCAAGCTTCCATTAGAGTGGAGTTTTCAAAAATCGTTTGATATAAAAGTTGTTTTATCTTGATATTCTAAACACAATTCGTTTTTAAATCTTTATTCCTTGAAATCCCAAAATCCACTGTCTCGGCACAAAACGCCATTCGATAAAGTTTTTTATTTAAATAAAAACTTAAACATAAAAAGTTACACTTCTTATCTACTACTCCGAAAACCAACAAACAATGGAAATAATAATAATGTTAATATATTACATCATTCTCCTTTCAACATGGAGAAAATTTTTGCGGTTTTCGAATAATTTGCCTAGGTCTTAACCTTGTCGAGTAGTCGGTATTATTTGTGGAATTATTTTTTTCTAATTCGTTAGAAATAGGTGTTTCAGAATTTTCAATATTTTCTGTCGTGTCGTTTGGAAAATCCTCAGGATCATTTTGTTCTTGAGCTTCTTCCAATGACTTTTGATTTTCATTTCTTGAATTACTTACATTTTTTATATTGTTTGAATATATTTGGTCAATATGCCTTTTTAACTCTCTATTATCTAATGTTCTTACAACAAACATTCTATTTTTAATTTTTTTTATTATAATACCTTCTATCCAACAAGGTTTATTTACAGAGTGATAGTCTTTCACAAGAACGTTATCGCCTAATTCAAAAATTACATCTCGATGGCCACTAAAATTTTGTTTTTGTTGATTTTGCTTTTCTTGAACCAAATCATTATTCAAAGGAGAAAGAAGGTCCAATCTCGATCTCAACTTTTTGCCCATTAGCATTTTAGATGGACATTCTCCTGTAGTGCTATGCTCAGTATTTCGATATGTCATTAAAAAACGATTTAGGATGCATTCACAATCTTCATTTGGATTTTCAATTTTGGCGCGAAATATTGCATTCTTCATTATTTTGACAGCCGATTCCGCTTGCCCATTACTTTGTGGGTGATATGGTGCAATGGTTAGATGAGATATACCATTCATTTTTAAAAAATGTACAAAGTCTTGTGAAACAAAAGTGGGACCATTGTCTGTACACACAGTCTTTGGCAAGCCAAATCGTGCAAAACATTCTCGTAATTTATTAATGGTAGTTCTAGCAGTTATATTTTGCATTTTATAACACTCTATCCATTTTGAGGTGGAATCTTCTATGACAAAAAAATAATTGTTAAATATAGGCCCAAAAAAATCTAAATGCAACCTAGACCATACTTGTTTACAAAAATTCCAATTTTTCAATTCGTATTTTTCAGGATTTGGTCGATATTTTTGGCAAGCTTTACAATTTTTTATAAGTGTTTCCAAATTCTCATTTATTGAAGGCCACCAGACATAAGAACGGGCTAACAATTTTGTTTTGACAATGCCTTGGTGACTTTCATGTAACTCCTGTAAGATGCTATTTTGAAACTTTTTAGGTACTACTACTCTGTAACCCCACATAAGGCATCCCTGCTCAACTGTTAGCTCATTTTTACGTCGAAAAAAAGGCAAAAGATCCTCACTAATTTTATAATTTGGCCAACCTTTCATACAAAAATTTATAACCTTACTTAAGTATGGATCTCTGCTACTTTCTATTTTTATTTGTCGAAAACTGATTGGCAAAAATTCCTGAACAAAATGACAGTACGGAAACTGATTAGCAATATCAAATTCTGTTTTATGTAATGGTAATCTTGATAACCCATCAGCCACATTTTCCGCAGATTTTACATATTCCAACTCAAAATCATAAGCGGAAAGAAAATGAGCCCACCTTTGTAACCTATTTGCTGCAATCGCTGGTACTCCTTTTTTTTGTCCAAAAATACTCATCAATGGTTTATGATCGCTACAAATCGTAAAATGCCTGCCGAAAAGATATTGATGAAATTTACTAACCCCCCATTTTATTGCTAATGCTTCTTTGTCTAATTGGGAGTACCTTTTTTCTGCCTCATGAAGTACCCTTGAAGCGAAAGCTATTGGTCTATCTGGGTTACTTGAGACTTCATTAGGATGACATAATACTGCTCCTAGGCCATATTCACTAGCATCGACAGTTAATTTTATTTTTTTGTTTGCATCATAGTGAGTTAAAATTTTATTCGAAAGCAACTCATTTTTAATTTTTTTAAAAGCTAACTCACATTCCTTATTCCAATTGAACACAACTCCTTTTCTCAATAACTGATATAAAGGATATAATATAGTTGCTGCATGTGGTATAAATTTTAAGTAAAAATTTACCATGCCTAGAAAAGCTCTTAACTCTTTTATATTTTTCGGCGATGGAGCTAAACTTATTGCTTCTGTATTTTTTTCTGAAGTATGTAACCCCTCTTCATTTATAGTGTGACCTAAAAACTCTATTGTTGTCTGGAAAAAGGTGCATTTTTCCTTTTTTAACCTTAACCCATTATTTTGTAAAATTTTAAATACTAATTCTAATCTTTTTAAATGTTCGTCTTCGGTTTTACCTGTTACCAAAATATCATCAATAAATACTATCACCCCCACCATATCTGCCAAAAGATTTTCCATAATCTTCTGAAAAATTGATGGTCCTGAGGTTATTCCGTACGGGAGCCGGGTATAACTGAAAAGTCCTCGATGAGTAGATATGGTCAATAATTTTCGGGTTTCTTCTGTTACCGCCAATTGTTGATATGCTTCCCTCAAATCTATTTTCGAAAAATATTTCCCACCTTGGAGTCTTGTGAATAACTCCTCTATTTTAGGAATCGGATAAGTGATATTTTCCAGTACCGGATTTAAAGTAACTGAAAAGTCTCCACAAATGCGAACATCCAATTTATTTGATTTTATAACCGGAACGATTGGTGTCGCCCATTCTGAATACTCAGTTGGAACCAAAATCCCCACATTTACCAATCTATCTATTTCTGCTTCAACCTTTGGCTTCAAAGCAAATGCTAAAGGTCGATATTTTATAAATTTTGGATTTGCCCCATTTTTAACTTTTAAATTTAATTCAAAATTTTTTAATAACCCTAACTCACTCTTAAAAATATCTGAATAGTTTTCTAATACGTTTTCCAACTTTGTCATGACATTCAAGGAATTTATTGCCACTATCGCTAATTTTAATTTCTGTAAACCGTCTCGTCCTAGCAGTGGAGGTCCGCCCTTTTTAATAACATAAACTTCTAGAATATCCTGAATATTATTATATTTAAATTTCAACTGAATTTTTCCTAAAGGACGAAAAGAGTGTCCTATATAATCTCTCAATTTCAAATTACAACTGAACAACTTTTTACCTTGAAACATATTTTTATACAAATCCTCGGAAATTGCTGAATATGCAAATCCCGTATCTATTTCAAATGAAATCTCCTTACCTTCTACCTCCAAAATAATTTTGGTTGGATTATTATTTATATTTATAATATTTGTACCTACATTTAAATGGAACAAGTTTTCTGTGTACTCTGCAACCTCAGTTTTACATTCATTTTCCATACCCACAAAATGGCTTCTTCCAATTGGCTTCTTCGGCAGATGGCAAACCGCTGCTATATGTCCTTTAGCACCACAGTTATAGCACGAACCTTCTCGGAAAAAGCACTGCTCACTGTTGTGATTTGATTTCCCACATACACTACAGAATACCCGCTTTGGCTTCCACTTTCCTGTTGAACCTCGGCTATTACCAGAAGCTGCTACATTACTTCGTGAGGTACTGGGAATCATTTTGTGAACAGGACTCGGCTCTGATTTTATTTGATATGGCTGGAGAATTTCCAACTTTTCTTTGTGCGCTGATTCTCTTCCTTGTGCAATTTCCAGAAGTGAAGATAAAGTTGACGTATTTTTTTCTTCTAATAATCTGTCCAAAATAGGTCCTGGTCCCATTCCGTTTACAAAAATGTCCCGTAGCAATATCTTAAGCTCTTCTCCAAAATCGCAGTTTGCTGCTAAACCTTTTAATCGGGTAGCAAAATCTGTTACCGACTCCGTTTCATTTTTCTTTGCTCCATAAAATTTTATTCTTTCAGCAAAAAAAGATTTTACTGGTTTGAAATGTACATTTAATAGCTGAACTAAATCACTAAATGTTTTAACTTCTGGATCCTCTGGTACACATAATTTTTTTAGTACCTTATAGGTACCTTCACTTAAGCAGTTTAGCAATAGAGCTGCTTTCTTCTTGTCATGAGAGATCTCATTTAAATCGACAAATTGTTTGAATTGTGCAAAAAAAATTGTCCAATCTGAGATTTCATAATCAAACTTATTTAAATGTCCAATAAATGTGGCCGCCATATCTGTTATTTCGACAACTGCCACAACTAATTATTTTGATTCATTTTCATCCTCGTCGCCAATGTTTTATCTTGATATTCTAAACACAATTCGTTTTTAAATCTTTATTCCTTGAAATCCCAAAATCCACTGTCTCGGCACAAAACGCCATTCGATAAAGTTTTTTATTTAAATAAAAACTTAAACATAAAAAGTTACACTTCTTATCTACTACTCCGAAAACCAACAAACAATGGAAATAATAATAATGTTAATATATTACAAAAGTTTTAAATATCAATGTATTGAACTCTTTCGAAATGATATCCAATATACAAGATACTCAGAAAAAAAAAAGATATTCATTGCTTTCCATATTTGGATTACGTTGGAAAATTGCCCGAAGAGTAAAAAATTGTATAGATATATGTCAAGCGATCAAGAAGTTATTTGACAGAATGTCAAAAAGGCATATATAAATTTGCACTATTTTCAAATGAGAAACATTCAAAATTTGGAAATATTTTGGAAATATTTTGAAAATATAATTTTTTCGTAATCAAATATTAATTTGATCAATTTTTTCTGATACTGAATGAATCAAAAGTCGAAAAAAAAATTTTTTTTGATATTTTTGGGTAAAACACCTGAAGGACCTCCTAAAATTATGGAGGAGATTCAGTGTTTGATGAAAACATGAATTTGACGTTGTAATTTTTTGAAACCTGCTTAAAATATTTTGTTTTTATCGATCCTCAATAAACCTACACAACAATATAAACTCTTCCATAGAATCATTTTCCTATTGGGATTTTAATATTTTTCTTAATTTTTTGGTGTCCTATAACATTTCTAACGTTGTCCACATTGAGTTTTCGGAGCGAAATATCATTATAGAAATTTCTCTTTTCATATTCCCGAAAGAATATGTCATTTGAAAATGTATTCATTCATCCTGAATTCATTTCACTATGAAACCTCATTTTCAAAGTTTTTCCTGAAATAGTCGACTGTTCTAAAACTGTGTATTATGACTTTCGAATCCTAGATATGTACTCATGAGAACCCATATTTTTTTAAAGGAGAGTTTCAAAAAGAAATTATAACTTGGATGGAATATTTCATTAGTTCTTACTTCCATATGATATAAAATGATTTGAAATCCCTGAAAGACTTAATAAAATTAAAAAAATGAGTTGAAAAAATAACAATAGTATTGAGCAAAAACTGAAATAACAATGACGTTACTTCTAACTTGGCTTGAAATCTGTTAATTTTTATTTTCATTTCTTGTTGATTGTTCAATTTTCAATTGTTGCTTGTTTCAGTTGTTGTTTCAGTTTTTTTGCTTAATATAATTGTTATTTTTTCAGCGATTTTTTTTATTTATTGATTCTTTCAGGGATTTGAAATCATTTTATATAGATGGAAATTCAGTTAGTTAATGGAAATTCCAAAGAAAATTGGATTTGTTCAAGCATTTATCCCATTCAATAAAATTATTCCTTTACTTTGGGTCATCATCCTTTCATATTGTTGAAATAATTAATGAGGAGTGAGATTTGAAGTGGTTTGTTAATTAAAAAAATGTCATATGGATGAATTGGTTGTGATTCAGTTCAGTTCATTGAATACAATACTTTCATCAGAAATCTGTGAGAATTAGTTTTTTATAAATACTATCTACGGTATTATTTTATATAAGCATATCTGAAATATGTTTCTCCTATGTCATATTATAGATTATAAAGACAAATATCAGCCTACTTACACTTGAAAGGCCGTACTAATAAGTATGTTTATTTTTCTCTCAAATTAGCCATAATTACATCTATTTATAGAAGCGGAGACCACAATGATATGAATGAATACAGACCAATTGTTCTCATCACCAGTATAACGAAAATATCCTCAATAGGTATTAGAACGAGACTATCCGATTTTTTGATGTCGAAATCACACATTTTGAACAAGTATGTCTAGCTATCATTATTTTTATCACCTCAACTGAGGCCTTCGATATCGCTTATCATACCAAGCTATTGAAATCTCTTCGGGAATGGTTTTGATTAATATCGGTCTTGAGTAGAAATACCTTTGTTGACCCAATAATACTTTATTAATAGCAAAAACATTCTCTTTCTTTGACGAAAATCATAATTGTGAATCTCTCTTTGATCATTTTTGATATTATGCAAAGCAAACGACTATGAAATATAGCTGTTGGCAGTCAAAAACTTGTTTTGTCATAATTTAGCGCCTCAGTGAAATATCTAATAACTCTTTTAGAACTATTTTCAAAAAACTTTGTTGGATAATTTGCAGAAGATCTTAGATGATCATGAAATTTTGGACACATGTTCTTGAAGGTATTAGAAGTAACTTAGGATACTCTTTATAAAAAAAATATTTTTTATGTAAGATAAAAAAAATATTTTTCAAAAAAATTTTAAAACCTAGCTACTTTAACGTCATCTAGCATTCCAGTAATGAAGTTCCAACCCTTAGTACCGTAATACCGTCGCATTGTATTATTCACAGTCACGACAATATCCAATCCAATCCAATCCAATTGACTATAGTTTCAGCTGTTTGAAATGTTTCTATATTCATTGATATTTTCTTCTGTCATTTTCATTTTTAGGTTGGGTGTCATTTTTGTGGTCAGATGTCACTTAATCATTTCTTACTCACTGATTTTGAGTCTTACCTTATTTTTTCTCTAAAAATGCCTCGGAAGCGAAAATCTGATCCATCCAAAAATTCATCGCGGGCCTGTGCAGCAAAAGTTGTACTGACACTTATTCAATGGCATAAATGCGAGCGAAGCCGCGTTAAAAGCTAGTATTATTTAATTCTCATCTGTTCAGTATAAGGAATATTTGAAACGTGTTTGTTTTTGTATACAATGCATCTGTTTTATACATAGAAAATCAATGTGGGAGTTCCATTTCCATTTTTAAACAGTATACGTCCTATTATAGTTCTGTAAGGTACCTGACAAGTATTATTTTTTTTCACTGCTGTCGTTATTACCAATATTTACTTTTTGTATCAAATGCTTTAAGATGATCAGTTTGCTCTTATCTACGACTTTGTTGACAACAGTCCTTGATATTAAATCCTGGGTGAACATATTTTACCGGAAGACATATTGGGACTATGACAACAGAATCTCATCATTTTGCCTTCTATGATCTTCTCGAATACCATTATTGGTATTATTGTCAGTAATACAATTGGTCTTAAATTGGACATTAGACATTTCGATCCCCATTCATGTAAAGCGATGTTACCGTAGACAGTTTCAATATTAGGAAAGCTCCATAGATTTATTTATTATATGTAATATTCCATCATGTCTTGTTGAATAATTTTTCCAAGTGTCGATATAATAGTAGAAACTTCGTATTCATTTAGGTTCAAGAAAATCAAAAATCACTTGAAAAAGCTACTGTGCTAGCGAAACATGTTGTGATATATTTTTCAAAATAAAGTTTGTGAAAATCAAATGGTAGGGTGTAGTTTTTAAAAATCTGCTATTATAGTCAAACTTTTGATGAGCGATCTCCCATATAGACTCGAAGTCATCAATTCATTCCAATAATACTTTTTTGTATTTTGTGTCACTAATGCTAATATTTTTCGTACTCATTCTTTTGGCTGAAAACATCATTCTTTGGATAAATTTCAAAATTTTGATGTATGTAATTGCTATGTTTGTTGCTTTTGTAAGCAACAAACAAATTGATTTTTTTATCTTTACTACTCATTTTCAAATTTTGTGCGGTTATCATGTGTTTTTTGTAGAATGACAAATGTTTTCGCTGCCGCTTCCAGATTTTCAATTTCGTAAATTTCTGCTATTACATTTTTGAGGTTTCCGAATCGAAAGTTGTTCGGAGTTTTATCAAATGCTATTACTACTTGAATTGAAGTAGTATGTAGTAATAAAACCTATTATTGTAGTCTTGTTTTTTGCACTCATCGGAATGTGATCTGCACATGTTTTTCACTGAATAGTTCTACAAAAACGCAACACGTGTTTCGCCATACAATGACTTTTTCGAGCGTATTTCGAGTATTTACATTTTTAATACCTGAGTTTAACTTGGGCATTCAATGTTTCATTTGTACCTGAGTTTGTAATGAATTATATTAGCTGAGCTTATGTATCAGTTTCCACATTCGAAGAAATATTCAGAAACGGAAAGTTATTCAATTTTAATTGATCATCCAGTAAATTACACAAATTCTTGGATCTATTGATTTCTAAACATTTCAAACTTTTCTCTTCTAAATTTAACACCCCGTTTCAAACATTTCTTTTCTGCATGTAACACGTCGTATGTAAGCGCTTTCTCAAACGCATTTGTCACATCAAGTTTCGTGAGAGATCATTTTGAACAAATAAACCTGAAAATGCAGGTTTCCAACTTTCCAAAGGTAACGAAATTTATTCCAATCTTTCAACCTTTATTTTTCTGTTTGGGGTTGAAAATTCCTGATTTCCTTTTTTGACGCTTATTTACGCTATTTAAAGAACCTACATGCATATTTCAAGATTCTATGTTCATTAGCTTCGACTGTACGTTGATATAAGATTGACAGTCTATCAATAGGTACCCGTTTATACAATATTGAATAGCATGTCAAAAAAAGCTGGAAAGATTAGAATGAAATACATTGGTAATCCTACTCCGTCTTATATTATGAATGCATAAAGTTTTTGGGGATGGATCAATGTAATGTATGCATTTACGTCTTTTATTTTTTCACGCCTAAACAGCTCAACGGATTGGAATGTAAGTTGGTGATCCGAAATGACACATAGGGTAGGTTACCACTCTAATACGGGTAAAACAGCATGAAACAGCTAGTATTGTATACGTGGGTACATATTGATTGACCAACACTCTTATATTAACGTACTGCCGAAGCTACTGAACCTAGAATCTTGAAATATGCAGGTGGGTTCTTTGTATAACGTGAAGAAAGGGAGTCGGGAATTTCCACTCCAGAAGAAAAAATAGGGATCCAAATTCTATACTGAATTTCGTCAGTTATGAAGTTGAAAACCTGAAGTTTTGGGTTAATACAAAATATTGTAACTCGTTGTTCAAAATGGTCTGTCGCAAAACTCAATGTGAAAAAATCAAATTCTACGCGGGGGAAGCCGCCGGCAACAGCTAATAATTTATATTTTTACTTTCAAAATACAGTAACTGAAAAAATATGCCAACTGCACTAAGTATGAGTAGCTTCGACAATCGTATTAGGATATCTATAAAGAAATTCGCAAAACTAATACAACCGTTAACGACATCTGCCCTCACGCGTCTGCCCGCATTCGGGTCGCTTTCTCTGCGATGACGCTTCATTGCTTAGACCGCCCCTCTACCTCCGCGCATAGTCCCCCGTAGTATTATAATAGATGCGACGCGTAATGACTTACTGCGTTGCGTAAAGTTAATCTTATTCCGATAACTTTTAAATGATTCGTCGAAATTATTTAGTGTAAAGATAAAGTTTATCCGTATTAAATACTCAAAACGATAATTGTATCAATTTCAATAAGAATTTGAAACATATTCTAAAATGTGCATTGCAAAAAAAGAATCCAATTTAATTGTCTGAAGAAATGAACTCTAGAAGTTCAAGCTAGTCTCGGATATACCTACAAAATAGACTGAATAGACTGATGCCTATCAGAAAACAACTACTCCCCTGGTTAAAGCCACGAAGGGCGTTGGATTATATCCGACAGGCGTCAGTGCAGTAATCTTCACAGAAAATTTCCTGCATATGCAACTGGCAATACAACTGAAAGAGTCGACCTTCAATTTTGAAACGGGCACTCTTGCAGACTGATTTCGGGCTCATTAGCCCCTCATCAGTGCAAAATAGTGGCCATCATCGACCTGAAGTCAATTATATTCCATAATTGAAAATCGGAATTCTTTCAGAGTATTTCATTCCTCTTCCTAAGTTGGAGCCTACAATAAAATGTCACTCCATCTAGTGGACGAGGTACTAACCAACTGCATATCCGAAATTTGCCCGATTCTTCGGAATAAGGAAGGAAAATTTTCTTATTAGTGAGTGGGATATGCTTGAAGACTGGCAGTAAACAAATCTGACGAAATGAACTTCAAACGTTCAAACCAGTCTCGGATATACTTTCACAGTAGGTTGAATGGACTGACGCCTATGACAAAACAACTACTGCCCTGGCTAATACCACGAAGGCCGATGGATTATATCCGACAGGAGCCAGTGCGGGAATCTTCACAGAAAATTTCCTGCATATGCAATTGGCAATACAACTGAAAGAGTCGACCTCCAATTTTGGAAAGGGCACTCTTACAGATCGATTTCGGGCTTATTAGCCACTCATCAGCCCAAGATAGTGGTCATCATCGACCTTAAGTCAATAATAATCCATAATTGAAACTCGGAATTCTTTCAGAATATTTAATTCCTCTTCCTAAGTTGTAGTTGGAATCAGTCCCTTCAACCTACTGTGTAGGTATATCCGAGACTGGTTTAAAGTTCATTCTTGTAGATTTGTTTACTGCCAGTCTTCAAACATAGCCCACTAACTAATAAGAAAGTTTTTCTTCTTTATTCAGAGGAATCGGCCGAATTTCGGATATGCAGTTGGTTAGTATCTCGTCTACTAGATGGAGTGACATTTTATTGTTCGCTCCAACTTAGGAAAAGGAATCGAATACTCTGAAAGAATACCGATTTTCAATTATGGAATATCATTGACTTTAGGCCGATGATGGCCACTATCTTGCACTGATGAGTGGCTAATGAGCCCGAAACCAGTCTGGAAGTGTATCTGTTCCAAAATTGAAGGTCGACTCTTTCAGTTGTATTGCCAATTGTATATGCAGGAAATTTACTGTGAAGATTCCTGCATTGTCGCCTGTCGGATAGAATCCAACGCCCTTCGTGGTATTAGCCAGGGGAGTAGTTGCTTTCTGATAGGAGTCAGTCCATTCAACTTACTGTGTAGGTATATCCGAGACTGGCTTGAACGATTAAAGTTCATTTCTTTAGATTTGTTTACTGCCAGTCTTCAGGCATAGCTCACTGACTAATGAGAAACCATTTAATTGTAGTTATGGCTAAGTATTTTGCATATAATGGCTACCACATGAAAGGTAGATAAATGATATCACTGACTTTGATTTAGAACTATTAAAAATAAACAATCTTACGGTACATTATCTGCATAGAACTCCAACGGTATAGGCAGCGCACGCCAAGATAGCTCTCAGGGAGAACTTTTCTGACTCACCTGAATTATATCGTTATATCATGACCAAAAACTACACAATACCTTTATAAATTGTATGTTTTTGTGATGTACAAGCTGTACTTATGTACAAGCTGTACTTATGTACAAGCTGTACTTATGTGAAGTTTCATCTAAATCCTTTCAGTCGTTTAGGTGTGAAAGAGCCACACAAATACATACATACATTTATCCATCCTCACAAACTTTCACATTTATAATATTAGTATAGATTAGTATAAATAGCATTCCAGGCAATATGCGATAACATGTTGTAAACTTCAACAAATTCATACTAGTATTCGACCCCTAAAGGGAGCAGTTAAAGTGCCGCCCCTGACAAAAGCCCCGTAAATAATAGAACTCACTCTTTGAGGTGCACCTGCGAAACGAAAAAGCTTTTACTGGGATAATTTTATATACAGCTTTTTGGTTTCTTGCCAAGCTTCTTTCTAATAACATTTTAGAGTAAATTACAGAGCACTGCGAAATTGCAGGATGCCCCGGCTGTTTCTGAATATTGCAGGCTTGTACTGCTTTCTACAATAAATGTAAGTTTAGAGAATTCGCCAAAAACTTAATGATCTGTAAAATTTGTTGAATTACTCATTGAGAAGCAATACGAAATGGAAGATGAGTTTCGTATAATTGAAGGTAATTTTCAATGTGACGCAGCTTTGATCTCCAAAGTCAAATACTGGAACGATGAGGAAATGAGTGCGGCACGTTTTTTTGACAAAAGCAACATCAAACGGCGAATGAAGCGCTCACAGAATCACTAGAGTCTAAGGCCGAGAGAAATAACATTCAGTGATATTTGTTTACACGTAGTATTTTATTTGCCTCATTTGCAAGGAGAACTTGTAATTTTTCTGAAAGAAATTGAGAGATGCACGTAATGCATTTGATGAAAGGCATATATTATCTAAACGGAGGGGACTGGGCAATAATGGAATTTGCAATCATTTTAGCATTCTCACAAAGGGGATCTTTCCTTTTGAGAACACTGGAGAATAAAGAAACCGAAGACAGTTCCTAATGATTTAATGAATTTACGTGGTATCATCATGAATTCCTAATGCCGCCAATGTGCGGCACTAGCTCAGATGAGGAGAACAACTCATGGACAATTGAATCAATGTTGAATGCCCAGAAAATAATTATCGAATGAACATCATCAGAAAATAAAATAAGCCCATGAGGCTGCTTCATTTTCCAGATTTTTGAAAGAAATCTGATCGCTTGCAAACAGCAATGAATCACTATCGACAATATTACAACCGAAGTACCGGTCACCAATTCAATTCCAAATACAGAACCAAATTTTATCATGCATGTTTGTTCACTATTTTTGGTATATTGAAGTAGAGTTCTATAAAAAGTACAGCGTATCTGATTCAACATCGTGTTTTGATACCAGCAAACATTATATTGAAAACCAAGTTGAAATCCTATTCCAGAAGATATCACCTGATATGGCAAAATCTGCATTGCGATAATATACCAATTTCTCAAACAAATGATATACCAGTCTATTTTGGTAAAGGATATTCACAAGCACTACAAGAAAACTCTTAAGATGATCTGTGAGTTGAAAATTTATCAGTTCAAACCAACGGTCTCAGCAAATTCACCCACTAGCAGACCGTTTTCCAGAATGATAAATTTTTGCGAGTGAAAATCCGGTATGACTTTGGTATGAATTGACTCAACTCGACTGAATGGATCTTGTACTTCTCAGAAAATGTCTGACACTGTCTTGGAAGGAATGAGGTTGACTAAATTGGTCAAATACTTTCTATAAATATTTTGTAAAGGTCCTATATACAATGAATAGCTATTTTTCAGAAACAATATAGGGTACGCTTAAAAACGGTGCTCCATATAAATGGGATGATCTGATATACTTTATAATTTAGGATTAGATATGCAGGTTCTTCAGTTTTAAATTCTGACAAGTTTGCTTTGTAATTACAGTGATCCGAATATATCGATCACCGAATCAATTCATGCGCAAACTATGGAATTGTATGGCAGGTTTTGTAACATTCACTTTCTAATTTCATAAACTACACCTCACGATTTGATCTCCACAAACTTTATTTGAGAAATATATCATGACATGTTTAACTAACACAGTAGCTTCTTCAACAGTGATTTGAATACTCACTAATGAATACTCAGTATTCGAATAACTGTTGAAGAAGATACTGTGTTAGCGAAACATGTCGTCATATATTTCTCGAATGAAGTTTGTGGAGATCAAATCCTAAGGTGTAGTTTATGAAATTACTATGGATCTTCATCAAGTAACGGCTGAATCAATCAGAAAATTCACTTTCTGAAAAAACTTCCTCCTATATTAACATAGCTCCAAAATATTTCCACTTCTTTGGCACCGCACATAAAAGATTGCAGGATATAGAAATATAAGACAATCTCCAAATACACAACTTTGCACGGATGCGCATTAAGCCTTGATACGGTGACTGGAGCAAAGTTGCAACCTCAGCATATGAGTTTTTATAAATATTAAGGAAGGTCAAGATCATGAAAGAATGTTAAAAAATTCATTCAGTATTCATTAATTATTGTTCAAAAACGGTTCCAGAGCATTTTCAAAATGCAGCACTTCTCTTTTTCATCGATCCTGGAATATATTGTGAGTTTTGGTGCTTCTTTGTTCTTTTGTCTCAACTATTCAATGTGAGTTAATTTCTGGGCGTATTTTTCTCATTTTTTCATTATAAATATTTTATTCAGTTTTCAAATGAGTTCTTTTCATTATTTGGATGGATGGGAGTCGGGTGAAACAGCCGAAATACTCTCAAAATAAGCAAAGCGACAATAGCTGTAAGGAAAAGATGCAAGAAGTTTCGAAAAGTTCTATACTGGGCGAGAAAGTAGAACAGACAGCATTTCGCATGCTATAAATGAAGACATAAATATACTACAGATGAACGTGAGGAATTTAGGGGAAAGCACAACAAATATGCAAGCAACTGAACATATGGGTGAATCAAATTAAAATAAAATCAAAGCAACGAAATATCTGAAAGACACGAAGACACATAGTGTTGTGCACAAAGTGTTCACCAAGAATTGAGAAGGATATGTGATCATATTATACATGTTACCAAGTATAAGGATTACAGAATATGAGAGAATTTATGAATTTTAATTTCAGAGAAGTATTCAAATTGCCTTTCATCACACTTTAGCAAATTCTCTTTTATTTTTCATCAACATATGGTGTCCACTCCCCACTCTATGCGGTATGTGATCATTGGAAACAAGAATAATGTTCTCAGAGATGATGCAGTGAATTAAGAAAGACAAACTGCATTTGTCTTGCCAAGATTTCTACTATAGAATGGCAATCCGGTATGATTTTGAGATTCGAGAGTAGGATGATTATTATACCAAATACAGGTGATCTAAGTGGAAGTTATGAGTTCGAAGAGTGAATCTCAATATTTAATCCATTTTTCATTTTCTTTTGAAGTCATTTCATCCAAAGCTGAGTTCCCCATGATGCATATTGCCTTACTTTGACGGTCAAAGAGGACTCTATCATGTATCATATTCACTTTTCTGTATCATTTCGAGAGTTAAAATGAAAATTTCAATGAATTTAATAGTTCTTACAACGCACCATGGATTCAATATCTACGAAGTATCTCTACACCAAAACCTCTACAAACTGATTCAGCAATTCTGAGTATAATATTGAATTCACTTGCTGACTTCAAATCTTGGGAATTGCTAAGTATGCATGCACACATTTTCTGGTACATATTTATTTTCCATTTGATAGATAGATATAACCATGCTTTGTTTTTGGGCTCTGGTTTCATATACTTGCCTTGCAGTGAAATCTGCTCTAGAAGACAGATAACGACAAATATGTAACGATTCATTATGGTAATATTCTATATTCACGTACAGTTTGTTAATCGGTCTTGATGTCGCCTACCCCGTGGTCATTCTGAAAGTTCGCGTAAAAAGTATACCAGGAATATAAGAAAACTTAAAGATCGTTTTGAAGGTTTTGATGGATGGTGCTAGAGTAATGATAAACTGAAAGTTTGAATTATATTCCAAAATCAGCAGTAAATCTCCAAATTCAATAGTAACTTGAACTTCTGCATTCAATGATCAAATATATATATATATATATATATATATATATATATAGTATATATATATATATATATATATATATATATATATATATATATATATACTCATAGTATATAAGGAATAAAAAATACATAGAATACAGGTACAGAAGACTTTTTTCAAGTAATTTGTATTTATGTCGTGAAGAACTGTGGAAACTGGCATAAAAAATGAATTCATTTGATGCCAGAATACCCAGGTAATGATTCCATACACAGCCCTTGAATCAGGGATCGAGTCAGAATAATCACAGAACTATTACTAGACATTGACCATCGAGAGATCACCTGAACAAATTGGACTTCATAACGGAGATCTGATTTGTAGGCAATGCAACAAAGAAAGATTTCATGCAAATGTAAGGAACTGGGAAACAAACAATTAATGGATAACCCAAAGTCTATAAAAAAAATATGACAGATATTAAACGAGAAACATGGAAGAGATAGGAAAAAAAATTGTAGTTACCCTATGGATGGTTAGAATGCAGTGTTATCTAGAGCCTTGAAAGAAACGAATCAGACCGTTCCCAAATAGAGAAGAAAACGTATATTCATTTCGAAAACAATCGAGATACATTTCATACATTCATTTAATGAGTTGTTTCGTCACATATAATATAACTTGTTATAGGCAATGATATAAAAGTTCTCTTCTATTTCAGTCTCTATCAAAAACCAAATTCATTCAACAAGTAATGTACTCGATCTATACGAACCGCTACGGCATATTCATGAAGCTTGTTGAATTTTTTTCCTGGATTATTGAGCTTATTGAGCTTATTGAATCGTATTTTGAGGTTATTATCAATCATACCAATCGAAACTTAATTTCAGGCGAGAAATCTGTGATTAAATCGATGCAGGTGATATAGTATCAGTTTTAGAAATATATTTCGGCACTGGTATTCTTGTACAATCAAACACAAGGATCAAATCATTTGAATCCAGGAAAAACCTCAATTCAGATGTATTAGATATGAGCAGTTATGCAGCAGACAATATGGCTCCTTGTCGTTATAATCTATATGCACTTTCAAATCACAGTGGGACTACTTACAACGGACATTACAAAGCATATTGCAAACACCTATATAGTGGCACGTGGCATGAATACAACGATTCACACGTGTTCCCAATTTCACCAAAATCACTTGTGAGCAATGAGGCATATGCCAATTAGCAAATGGTTAAATTTAGTGGCCTTTGGCAAAACATGTACCACTAAATTTAGAAAGTCTGTAAAGAAGCTTCTGATTTCAAAGGCCTATTGGTCTTCAGACGAGTTCTATTCGGAGAGAAATTTAAATTATATAAACAATTAATTTTTATTACGGTGTTTCAGTACCTACTTTTAATTAAACTATGTGACTTTTTTAACTTTTTGGTTGATGTTTACATTTAGCTCTGAACTGTATAGTTGAAAATGTTTACAGAGTAGATACTTACTTTTATTTTCTATGCATTCACTTTTATATTTTTATGCTTTATAGTTTTCATATTCTTATACCTTCATTTAAGTATTGCATGAGAATATTCATTATTATTTATTTCAATTTGTAGCATATATACTTTTACTTTATGACTAATTTTCCACTCCAAAATTTCGAAATCACCAAATGTTCAAGTACTACTTTCAATTTGTATAACTTATATTCTTTAAAATAGTAGCACTTTCACAATGAGATTTTATCTTCGACAATATCTTTTAAGTTGTGTATCTTATATTTCTTAGAATAGTTACACTTTGTCAATGAGATTCCATCTTCGACAATAAACTACATTTTGATTGATTGATTTGATTGATTATTAGGCACAAAATTTAGTCATCCCAGTCCAGAGCGAATAGAGTACAATAATGAGGAACAATGAGCAGCATAACCTGATGAAATGAATCATATCGTCAATAACTCAGATGATAAGATGGGAAGGTATTGGACTTGTATAATATGGAGACCAAGATCAATTTACAGATGTAGTGAAGAAGGGGTAATGATATCAATGATAATGATATCCATTGCAACTACAGATCATATGAAACTGAAGTTCACTTTCGATAACTACTTCAAAAAGCAGTTTGAATCACAAACTGTGTAGAGTGCAATAGTTATTTCTTGAAGATGTTTGGCAGAAAAATTAGGTGAACATATAGGACAAACAGCAAAGAGGAAATATTCTGTTGAATTCCAATATGTTGTTTTCAGATTCTTCAGTCCTGCAAATCCTAAGTTGAAGCTTCCACGAAATAAGAAAATCAATATCAGACAGACAGCATTGAATAATCCTTAAGTGATATCGAAACTAGTCTGGGAATGTGAGAAACTGGAAAAGTTGGCAATCAGGAAAAGATTCACTCAAGACTGAGTACTAGGACATTCAGGAATAAACAGCAACGAAGAAGCTGATGAGTGTGGTAGAAACGCAAACTTCATATATGGACCCAGAATTAGATGTAGGGGTAACAAAACCTTTGGTGTGGGACATAAAGATTCCAGAAAATTATATTAAAGAAAAAATTGATTTATGAAAGAAAGGTCTGAGGGAAGGACTGAAGAACTATTCCAACAGAGTAACAATTGGATAATGATTTTTAGAGAACTACTCAGTAGACAGTGTCAGATGGAGAGCTTAATTGAAGGAAATTCAAATGGGCAGAGGCAGTTAGTCATGTTTTGTGCCAATGTAACATCAATACAAAAAGCAAGAAATTCGCAATCTGAACTGCATTCAGAAAGATATGACTGACATCCAACGGGAACCACTACAGTCAAATAAATATAGTAGGATACCTACTATTCCAATCCTTGTGAAAACTGCAGGTGTTCGATATAATATCTCAATTGCCCTGGCTTTATCGCTTTTTCATATATGTTTGTTTGTGTCTGTAATACCTCATATGCGGAATCACAAACGACCTCGGGCATTCTGCATCTGCGACTCAACAAATGAATTCGCATTCTCCACACTCTAAACAATCACCAGTGTGAATAATATCATCTTCAAACGTGTCATTCGCGTTATTACGTTTATGTGAACACTATTCACCGATAAGATCGATGCCGCTTAAACGTATAACGCAATTCCTGTGATGCATGGTGGTTTAGTAGTAGGCTGTTAGGCGAATATGTTTACCTGTTCGGTTATGAGGTTTATTAGCGGCTGAAAATTGGACATAGATGACATCTATCATAAACCAATAGAGGTAGGGTTGACTTCAAAAATAATGTTTTATTCGTACTATTTCATTACATATCTCAATTCTACCAATCATAAAATGAACAAAACAGAAAAAAACCACAAGGAAATTAATCCGCGCGTGGCATGAAATCTTTGTCCAAACATTAAACGTGAACAATCATCTAAAATAAAAATGTGCTCCAGATCTGTTCAAATATAAGAGAATGTAAATCTAAACGACTCAATAACAAACCAAATGAATCTTTGTTTAAACATCTAACGTGAACATCATTAAAAAACAATTATTCTCTAATTTTGTTCAAATATAAAAACATACAAATCTAAAAATTGTTAATACTAGAAGATTTAAAATCCAAACCAAAGACTAAACAATTTAAAGTGGAATAAGATTATAATAGCTTTAGTCAAGTCACATTTCTAAAATATCTAAAATATCACATTTCAGAAATATCATATCAGAAATAAAAGATCATTTCAGATTAAAGGAAAATGTTTTCACTAATATCACATTACAATAATCACATCGGAATAATTACATCTGCAGATTATATTACGAGCATGCAAGTCTATAACATACTCTGCTTGTAGCTATAAAGCTTTCTTGTGTTTCTGACGGAAAAGTGAACAGCCAAGATCTGACCTTTCTCTTGAACATTTCGTATGAACGTTTAAAACTCATTTGCTTTAATTTCGTATGAGTTGATCGTTTTGAGTTCGAGCGGTACCTCATTAAAAAGTTTTGTTCCCAAAAAAGTATAACATTTCTGCCCTTTCTTTTTTTTAGTTCTGGGTATCACAGCGCTGGTTTTATGCCTTGTGTTGTAATGGTGCTGAAGAGGTACCAAAAACGATTTATGTCTATACCGCGTCAAGAGGATCGCAAAAACAAATATCTGACTTACATTCATTATTGTCGTTTCTCTATATAGGCTACATGATGGATATTCTCGCGGTTTTTTATATATCAGTTTTAAAATGCAGTTTTGAATTTTTTCTAGGTTATTGATAAGTGTTTTTGAGGCTCCTCCCCATGCAATGATTCCATAGGAAAGATGGCTTTCGACCAAAGCATGGTACAGTATTTTTAGATATTTTATATTAATGATGTTAGATATGTTTTAGAATTTATAGACCATGAATCGCAACTTTTCAATTACATAATTAATTTGATATCTCCAATTCAAATGAGAATCTATATATGCCTAGGTATTTAAGCTTCTCGACGGACCCTGTTTTCAGAAGGGTTCCGTCGTCATGTTGTATTTCCAGTTTTTTATATGGTGGTAAATTTGTAGAGTGTAGTGTTTTTTTTGTCCCTATTTCGTTCCTCCTAATTTTTATTTTTGTTGTTGAGTTTTCTAAGTGATTTTTCATTGTATTCATTAAATTTTCGGTACATACGTCAACGTCATTTTTAGTATACACTTCTAGGCAATTTTCCTGTTTGATTTTTCCTTTGAATTTATGTTTATTCAATAGATTTCTGAAACTTTGTGGTTTATCAGTTCGTATTTTTTCGTGTGTAGTGAAATGGTTTATGATGCAATAATGGTCTGTTATGTTAGTTTCGATGACTACAGGAATATTTTTATAAAGGGACTTTTTTGTTTTTACGAATATATGACCCAAGCACGATTTCTCATCACCTATATTCCTAATGCATTTATTTATTAAGCAATTTGAACTATTTTTCAAAATATTAATATTAATAATATAATAATATAAATATTGATAATAATATCAATATTAATGTGGGTTAAACTACCTCATTAGTTATTGATAGTTCCAAATTGAATATATGTGATGGAATCGGCCGATACTTAATCGAAATCCAATCAAGACTTCGAAAACAATTTGGAAAATATCAAAATAAGTGATGTTAGGGAAAATAACAAAAAATGTTGAAGAAATGAAAGCATAACATTATGTCTTTGTTGATTAGCTGAAACGTTTCTGAAAAATCCTGTAAAATATAAGAAAAGTAGAGCCAACGAATAAAATCATTTTTATGTGAATTGAAACCTACAGCGTAGAAACAATCTAAAACAGGATTTTTATTGAACACGTCAACTCGATTGATAAAGCCCGCGTCGAGAAGGATTTCATGTAAATGATAATCTTAAAACCAACCATCATCATTGCAGACGAAATATAATGTAAAGTAGTGTAAGATGGCAAGTATTTGGGAGCTACTGATGGAAAATTAATGAATGAGGATACCTTTGGACAAATAATTGAAAATCCTCGTAAACGAGTACTTAAACTCTTTCGTATTTGTGATTCTGAGAATAATATCCACCTCTGGTTAAATTCCGGCCATATAATTAGATGAAGGATAAAAAGGACAAAGAATTCAAAAAATATGATTGCCATATACTGCGTTCAATCGTGGTTTTCATATATTCAATTGATCTCATTAGTTTCAATGTAAACTTTTATTCAACCATTCCATAAGTAAGTTTGTTCCGCTAAGGTAAATTTATTTCAAATACAGCGTTTACTATTTCATCTTGCCTGTTAATTATTGCACAAGTGGTTTGTATTATTTTTCTTGCTACTTGAAATCCGTACATTTTTCCGAGTATCTGGAAACACTGATGACTTTTTCAATACCCATTCCAACTATGTTGTTCTCTGTACTAGTAGTTTGCACAGCTCCCTTGTTGGATGCATCTTATAAAATTCGGGACACAGCTGAATGTGTCCTCAATAAGTAGATCTGCAATCACTTTGAGGAAATTCTGCTGTATTCTCAGTCCAGACTCTTGGTCAGTGTCACCAGAGCAGCCTAGCTGTTTGTAAGAATGAATATTACTGAAGTTTCACCCTAACACCCAACCGTTATTTTTAATACTTCGCGACGTATTTCAATTATCAAGTGATCATCTTCAAGAGGAAGATTCAGTTTACTGGTATGAAACTTTATTACTACACCAGAAGTTCTAAACAGTGCATACGTTGTAAGAATGTTGATGGAAATATTTCATTGATGCCTCAAAATAATATTCTTAGTGCACTGCGATATTATGTATCTTACTGATGAGTGGAAGCTCTACCATTAAATACTCGTAAATACATAAATAAAATACATAATAAAAACATTTCCTACATATCAGAACTGTAATTGTTTTTTCGAAGAGCGTTCAACCAATAAAAACACTATGGTATGAAATTTGTGATTATAAAATATTTCATGGAAGATTTCATCAAATGTTATCAGAAACAATTTTTTGGTGAACAAAGTTAGTACTTTTCAATGTTACAGGTAATAACTGATTTAATATGTTGAGACACTACCAAAACACTCCAGGAATCCAGAGTCATAGGAACTTGACTGGTGAAGATTTGGTAAATGCACTGATCGCCAATAAAAGTTGAAGGGCTGTCAAAAGGGTGGTAATTGTTCATAGAATACCACGAATAACCCTCAGACTGGACAAACTTGGATGCTACAGCTTGTCGGATCATTCTTGTGTATGACTCTCCAGCTTCCTGAAAGAACGTTTCCTGCCAGTGGCCGTCGACGGCTATCTCTCGAATACTTTTACCATCAACGCTGGTGTTTCACAGGGATCCATATTGTATCCAACCCCCTCTTTTGATTGTATATCAACGACTTATTGTAAAAAACAATATTTCAATATATTGATTTGCTGACGACAGCACCCATATCACGACATTTCATTTGGATTCCAAAACATCGGCTGTGGATGCACATTTGCACCGGGAGCAGGAGGTTGCATATCTTGATGAGGATCTAGAGGTGATTTCGAATTGTGGGAAAAGTAACCAAGTTCCGTTCAATGCTACGGAAACTCAAGAATCGCTTTTTTTTCAAAAAGATAAATGTCTTCTAAGCAGATATAATAATGTCAGGACAGGCAATTCTGCATTTTGCTCCGATAATTTTGTTAGGGATCAAATGGACATCAATATGTCTCGACATATTCATGTCGCTGGGATTGCAAAGGCAGTTCATCAAAAGCTTGGAAAACTTTTCCGATCCAGAAAACTGTATACATCTCAGCAAATTTTGATGCTTTATAAAGCTCAGATCCGACTTTCTTTGGAGTATTGTTCCCATGTATGAAACTCGCCCTAATCATATCCTGAAGCTGATGGATTTCATAGAGAGAAGAGCCATCCGTCTGATTGGAGACACGAACATTACTTGCAACCTTGATAGTCTGGAACAAATGTTGGAGATTTGTCTCTCTTTTATATATACTTCTACGTGCATCAGAAATACTCCATGGACTGTGACTGCTTATTGTTTTGAGGTTCAACTCAGTACCCCTAGAACTTTACTGTTTGAGAACTTTTCTATTTGGACAAATGCGTTCATATGAAATTTTTTTCCTGAGGAGGTTTTTCCAAACGAATTCAATATCAAGCTATTAAAATCCAACGTAAATCTCCACTTTCGCATAGGCACCGCTCTCAGATCACCTCAATAATATTTTTGTTAGGCTTCTGTTTTATCTTGACGAAAAATGAGTCTCTTGTTAGATATCTACGACATATAGGTCATCCAAGTGCTCTTAATAGTGGTGAACAGCAAGTGCAGTAGTGAAAATATTCTTAGCACCTGATTCTGTCGAGAACTTCATCTGACAAAACAATTGTTCCACACGAGTCGTAATGAATACTGAAAAAATCTAGGTTGCCCGTGGATAAAACTGACATAATTCAGTTTTTGAAAACGCAAAAGAAGCGTTAGGTAATATCGAAAATGGATACTTGTGTAATTATGATAAATCTGATATCGCCCAAAAATTAAGGTGATAAAAAAGTCATTGTTCCCAGAAACTTCCGTAGAGTAGAAGGTGTACAAATTCCCAACAATTCGGATTATTAATTTCAAATTTGTAGAACCAAATTTTTAAACACTGTGGGGGCTAATATAGTATCTAAATTTGGAACGAAAGAATTTTACTCAATGAATTTTAGTGAAGTATTGAGAAAAAATCCTGTAAGATTGCCTGAGAATATGGAAGTACTCGAGTACTCGATTCATTGTTCTTGAAGCTTTTCGAGGAAATGGGGTGACCTAAAAAAAGAAAATGGAAAGAAATTTGTAGGTGGGAAGCAGATGGCTGTTGAAAAAATTTTTATACCCATTGAGAAAATTGAAAATGTAGCGAAATCTAAATTCCACGTGATAAACAGCGATGAAGAATAGCCCTTTTTCCCGACAAGCATTCCAGGGCCATCAGCAATTCAACTGAAAGTTGTTTAAAAAAACAAAGCAAAGAAACTAAACGGCTACCTATTTATATACCAAAAGCAAGCTTGAGATGTCAAAACGATGTTATCTCTAAATGGGACAAATGCCGCACGATTCTTGAAAATATATGATGAAATTGGCCGATGAAAAGCTATAACTAACGTATTCAAAAAACACTTCATTGTGATATTTTTACCCAAAAGTTTTTCAAAAACTCAACATGAACTGAAGAAGCCATTGTTTGGCAAATTAGGCGTATCTTAATTCAAAGTGAAGACAGGCCTGAGTGAAAATCTCACAATAAAGTGTTTTTTGAAAACTCCTCTTGAAGACTACAGAAAAAGAGGCGACTGAATTGAATGTGTGCAATGCAAAAAGCAGATTTACAAAATGTGCAACTTAGAATAAGCCGATCCATATTATGCGTGTCCAGCTTGTGACGATACTCAGGTGATCATCCATTTTTTGATTACAACGAAGATGATGAAATTGGTAATTTTGAAACTGAGATGCAAAAACAAAGGAGAGAATTAACTTATATATTATTATGCATTAAATGGACAAATGTACTTGTTTTCGTTTGCCAGTTTTTCTTCGCCTTCATAAAAGCAGTTTTTCATGAAATTCAGAAGTTTGTCAGAATATCACTGAACACGTGGTATCTTTAAAACGTTTTTGTTTTCATTTCTCTAAATATGTCGATTGATTGAAGAAAGTAACGGAAGAAACTGAAGACGTTCAGTTCTCCCATTCGTCGGGATAATTACAAACGTACAAACATCATTATCCATCAGGATCGATTCTGCTTTAACGCCCATTAACCGCAAGAGAGAAATGCTTGCGGGAATTCTGGCATTAGTTCCGTTGTTACGCTAATATGTAACCGCTACGTAGGCACTTTAAAACAACTCAAATAGGAGGTAAGTTAAGCTGGAACGGTGTCGCGTGGTTTAGCGTCTTTGAGCACTAGAAATCGGCGCTGGGGATTAATTTCGAAGTAGATGAAAGTACGTCGACACTCATGCAGAATTTTAATTGAGAGAAAAAAAAAATTTAATTAGACGTTATCGAAAAATTAAAGGTTTCAAACTGATTTCATCAATGATACCATTAGTCCAGTAATTCGCCATAGAACACTGATTAGCAAAATATTGGTTTATGCTTGTTGTCGTGAGACATCGGTAGATAAATGAAATAATTTTGAATATATACGTTCGTAATGAGATGATAGTAGATACGATTTATAAATATTGTATATTTCATTAAAAACGGCATATAATGATATGCGCTGATGAAATCATGTAGTTTTCATATCATCGAAAACAGAAAATAAAAATTTTCAATTCGAGTTCACAAAACATCACGTTCACTCATACCACGTGGAAATATGAAGGTCAGCCGAGGAATGACCACTGTAGGTATTTTCAATGTAATCAATCAGTGCATATAGATTGAAATGTTAGGCGGCTGTATTGACTACTGTCTAGTTACTCATATCAAGCCCTTCTAGAGTAAAACGTGTAGTGATAGGTATCTAATATTTCCGTCTGAACTAGGGAATTTATAAATCGATAACGAATTCGTTTGTTTTCTTTCTCCTCATTTTACATTTTGAGTAAGACAGTTCATCGTCTCCGTCAAATATTTTTTCCAATACGAAATAGCAAACATTGTGTCACACTTGGCTGGACAGTACTTTGCGGAATCGAAAAAGATATATCCCAAAATGTATTCTTATAGGGATAAACCACAAAATGTGGTCTTTCCCCATAAGAATCAGTTCCCGAAAAATGAGTTCAACTGATATCGTAAGAACTCCTGGACCACTTGTTGGGCATTGTCAGTGAATTAGATGTGAGTATGTGGAATTACCTTTTCAAATATTTGGGTGAGAGTATTTCATCTCTGTTTTATAAGGAACACCTATAATTGATAAGTAATATATCATAATCATTATCAAATGGTACAGGCAACAAACTGTCACTGAATATAAATCGTTTGTACCCAAATTTTAATAATAATAATAATAATAATAATAATGTTTATTTGCATAATAAAATAAAATATTACAAAACCAATATAACACATGCAAAAAAAACAAATAAACAGAAAAATCACAGAAGCAGTTCAAACTGCTTGTACGTGATATAATGACACATCCGGGTAAAGTCATATTTGGGTTTTTTGATAAGACAATGAAAATTTAGGTGAACTGCTCAAAGTCGCTATATTATGAAAGGAAGATCGTTTGAATATTTCACTTTTAGGCTTGGGTATAGTTAGCATGTTCCTTCTTCGCAATTTTGAACCTTTGGTACTCTTCTTAGGTATATCAGAACTGTCAATATACTTATACTTTGTGGGTTACTGTGTTCCGTAGGGTAACTGATTTCTGATAATAGCAGTACATAATTAGGAAAGTAACAACAATTCAAACATATATCCACAACTTGAGTGATGTATATAATTATATATGGACAACAGAGCAGAATAGATTTATATCGTCGGTCATGAAAGACTAAGGTTTTATATTATGAATTATTGAAGTAGCCTGATCAGATAGTTGTCTTCAGTTGTCCGAGAATAACGCAAGAAGCTGCTAATGTTATTTCGAATAGAAATTTGAATCGTAATTCACTTTATCAGTTCAAGGTAGTAAGCCACTGCTCAGTGCATTAACAAAATAGTCATTCAGAATATTGACATCTCTAAGATCATGTGACTGATTATCTGTTATTGTTATTTGCTATGAGAATTATGAAGTGTGTGTTCCAAATATGCCCTTTTTCTCTTCTGATGGAGAAATAAGTTAAATTCCTCAACTGTCTGTGATAATCGAGATGATCATGCTGTCGACTCCTTCTATACTGTTATACAAAAGATAACGAAGTGATCACCTATATCAGCATGGTTCACGTCAGCACGTGAAAGATAACGAAGTATATCGCCAGAACATATTATTTTGTCATAATCTGAAAGCATATTGATGGGAGTATCCTCGAACTTTAGCACTGCCGTTACTCGGTCTCAAAATCTTGCTATCGAAATTATTATGTATTTCAAGTGAATTGTGAATCTCAACTTTTTAGTATTTAGCCTAGAGTTGCCAACTCCAAAATTGGTACAACGAAGCAGATTGTTTTATGGCATTATTTTCATTTTATGTTTCGTTTACTAATCTCGTTTGAGTTATTTAATTTTTCATTATTCCCAAGGGTTTCCCAATCGGGGTTTTTCAGTTAGTCTTCCAATGTATGGGTTTTTTCTAATCCACTCATCCTCTCAAAATTAAATATTCTCGAATATATTTCCCCAAGCAACCCGGGTATTTAGGTCTTTTCCACGTGAATATTGTTAACTACAAATAGCTAGATTTTCAATTCATAAATTGTTTTTTGTGTCCCTCATCTTTGGACTTACCCGCTATTATCCACTACAACTCCCAAAGTGATTTAATGTTAGTGCAACTATTTCAAAAACTCCCACCATCTCAAACCGCGAAACCTCGTCTAGCTGATCGTGAGCCAGGTCTTCTACCTGATTACCGCGTTATGCCTTCACGACCTTTTTGAAAACGAGAGTCGACTACTGCGGCTCACTGTACATCAAAGAGCAGAGACTCCCTAATCGGAATAAAGTCAGTCTACGTTGCAATTTATATTTGCATGGTCACTAAAGCTTACTACGAAAGCTTTCTTGGCTACTATTAAGCGCTTTTTTGCTAGGAGAGAAAAGTCTCTTGAAATCTTTTCTGACGACGGCACTAACTTTGTCGGCGCTGACCGTGAGCTGCAAGCCCTATTCAATTCAGCTGATTACCAAACCACTATAAAACAACATTCAATGAAAGAATTACTTGGCATTTCATACCACCCAGAGCTGCTCATTTTGAAGAACTTTGGGAAGCTGCAGTCAAATCATTCATAAAACATTTACTCCGCACTGTCAAAGATACATTGCTTACATATGAACAATTAGAAACCTATATAATTGAGATCGAAGCGATATTGAACTCTCGTTCTTTATCGTCGGATCCCAACGACCTTTTGTCTTTGACTGCCGGTCACTTCCTCACTGGTGCTCCACTGACAAGCTGTCCAGAGGTTGACTTCATTGACATTCCATGCAACCAATTGTCTGCGCAACATTCGCAGAAATTAAAGCAACACTTTTGGGATTGCTGGCATGAGAAATATCTAAATAACCTTATTAGCTCCCATCAACGTTCTAAATCAACTAGCAGGATTCAAGTTGGAGATTTGGTTCTGATCCATGAAGACAATCTTTCCCCACTTGTTTGGTCCATTGGAAGAATCACCGCAATTCATCCAGAAGAAGGCGGCATTGTTCGTACAGTGACTCTAAAAACCAAAAATGGTGAGTAAAAGCGCTAAACTGAGAAACTTTGTCCTCTACCCTTCAATTAACGGCTCTATTTTATTTTAGTGAACTTGGACAGTTCAAGGGTGGCGGCATGTTCGGTCTCAAAATCTTGCTATCGAAATTATTATGTTTTTCAAGTGAATTTTAACTTGCCAGCTCTTAAATTTGTACAACGAAGCAGATTATTTTATGGAATTATTTCTATTTTATGTATTGTTAACTATTCTTGTTTATGTTACTGAATTTTTCATTATTCCCAAGGGTTTCCCAATCGGGGTTTTCTAGTTGGTATTCTAATGTATGGGTCTTTTCTAATCCACTTATCCTCATAAAATTCAATATTTTCGAATATCTTTTCTCAAGCAACCCGTATATTAAAGTATATTTCACATAAATATTGTGAGCTACAAATAACCATATTTTCAATTCCTTAATTGTTCCTTGTGTCCCTTATCTTTGGACTTACCCGCTATTATGACCTTTCCCACCTACGTTAATCCGAGCCTCAACACAATGACCAAGTTGAACCCGTTTTCTAACTACCGATGTAAAACATTGCATTTCGTGAAATCATTTAATTACTTCTCAAACCTTGTGAGAGTATAGTTAGAATAAATCCTGTCTTGTCCTAGTACATCCTAGTACATCTAGAAAGTTATTTTTCTCATCCTATCTTTTCACAAGAGTTAATGTAACTATAGAATAAAGAAAATACTTTTGTCTAGTTTCTACTGTGTTTATTCATTCGTTACGACCGGTTTCGGCTCATAAGGCCATTTTCAAGTAACTCTTGAGTTACTCGGCGGGATTTCTTTGGGATTTCTCTGGGATTGGTATTCTAGAGCTGATTGGCGTGCGGGCATATATTATGTTTCTGTCAATGATTTGATGTGTATGTTATTGTGAAAGCATTCCAAAAAAATCATACAAAAGACCATATCGAATTTTGAAGCGGAAAGTCACTGAATGTTGAAACTAAGACAGCTGATATTATGTGTGAATTTCAGTAGGTACCGCAAATGATGTAGAAACAGCCTAATGCTACTCATTTCCAGTTTGTATCTAGTATTTTCTATCTAGTTTGTATTTTACTAGTTTGTTGTATAATATGATCCGAAATCTACGAAAAAACCAATAAAATTGAAATGAAGAGCTGAAATGTCAATTATATTAAGCAACAAAACATGAAATGAAGATATAACTGTTACCTCACAAACCACAAGAGGAGTCTAAATCATCTGTCGGTAACAAATAAGACAGATGGGTATCCGCGGCTGAGCTAAACAGTGGAGACGGGAGTGGGTTAAACAACTTAGCAAATTTCAAATAGATCTTAATGGGCGCCAGGTAAATTTAATCCTCCAGATACCCTGAGTAACTCACAATATCAATAACTTACCAATTAATATTGGAAATAAAAGATAAAAGATCCCCAATATGATTTATTCAGTAATCCTAACTTACATGGATTAACCAACAACGCTTCTAAGACAACAATGCGATACTGACACTACTACGCGATGTTCAAATGTCAATACAAGAGCGCGGTGTATATAACCACGAATTCAATCAGCCATAAATTACGGTAGTAACGACGCTCAAAAAAAAACTACAATACGTCGAGTAAAACTACCACGAAAATTGAGTAGGTGAAATCGTAAATACTAGTATCGGATGGTAAGACAAACTCGTTTGCGTCGCGTGAGCTCAGGCGTAGGCGCATCGGTGTCAATCAGCAATCGTGAAAAGAAGAATATACCTCAATTTCCGTTTCACAAATATCTATATCAATCAGGTATCAATGAACAAACTCTTAATCAATAAACGATAAACAAACACTATATCAAACAGGTATCAATAAACAGAAGGGCAACAATTATTCAAATAACTCAGTATATCACAAATATTCAATTAAATCAATTATAACTTGCGTGCTCCTTTTGGGCCACCCGGTATATGGTGTAAGGCTACCCCGTAGTTCGACGGAGGTGGATCACCCTGTAGTTCGGCGGAGATGGATCACCCTGTAGTTCGGCGGAGATGGATCACCCTGTAGCACCACCAAGATAGATCATACTGTAGGGCACGACAAGCTGGACCAGTAATGGATCACCAAATAAGATCCAGAAAGATAAATAAAAAAAAAGGAAAGAAGAAAAAAAACAGAAAACCGGAAAACAGGAAAAAAGGAAAAACAGGAAAAAAAAGACAGGAAAAAAAAACAGGAAAAAAAACCCTACGGAAGAAAATTCTCAATCAGAATCAGATAAAAACAAGGTGAGATTCAACCCCCATTCAATAGGGACTATTTGACTAATCAATACCCCTGGTATATTGGGTGCCCTGTATAACCATATAACCCGTAAAAAAATCAAGAAAATTGAATGAGTGTTGAAACCTCTCTTCAATACTAATATTCATTTGAGATATAACGATGGAATCAGAAATCACTAAAATCATCAAAAACACATTTAGTGGTAAAATTCTTACCCTGGCCAAGGGGTTTTCTATACGTTTCTTCGTGTGCGGTGCTCTGCACGGAAGTCCTACTGGGACTTGATGAGTGACTAAGGGCCTTCTGTTTCTTATGAATCTAGAGACGAGAAACGAAGGTTGTAGAATTGAAGAGGTGATATCATAGCTAAGACCACATGAGAGATGCGACAGTGATTCAGACATACCTAATTTCGGAAATCCTTCCACCTGGCACGAGTTCGGTAACCACCACAAATCCTCAAAAGAGATTAAGTTTCAGACTGCAAATATCCATCCCAAAATGACCAATCAGTCTTCCACTAAACAATCCTGACTTGTAGAAATAATCCCCGTGAAGGATGGCACAAATACAACCATATATATCCTACAATCAGTCTGATGGTACGTTGAACTCCGAACCAAGCTCATCGAAGGCTAACTTCCGAATACTAAGACACTGCCACATCTGACAGCTAACCAGTTGTTGCCACAGTGCGTCCAATCTACACTACAAGCACCAAGGGGGCGCTGTGCACAACATCCTAAATCTATCAATTCCTCCACAGCCACTTGAGACATCATCAACAAGTCCATGACCCATCAAAACTCCTTTTCAAAGCAATGCAACCCTAAAACAACCCTTGACAACTTGAGTAGCCGATAAATCCTCCACCCGTGAACAACTGTAGAACTAGTTCGGTGTAGTTCGTCGGAACGACACTACGAAAGTTCGGCGGATGTCAACCAACAGCTGTCTCTTAACCTTGTAATGAATAGAATGTTTACAAAAGTATGCACTCCAACCTATTTTCAACTATTTACCAATCCTTATTCATGCGATGGAATAAAAACATATAAGGTAAGTCACCACATCCTTCCCTTTCAGTACAAATATTTAAGCATTCGTATTATGCAGAATATTTACCGAAAATATCAAACAGTATTCAGAAACCCAGAGCTAACTAATATTGTTTTTCAGGCGATATGACTCTAATATGTAGTAATCTTTCTGGAAGTGATGAATAACAATCTATGCAAGAAATATCCTTGGGAAGGTATAGAGAATAAGGCAGACAACGGCTGAAAAATGATAGGCGAAGTAAACTGAGAAACAAACAATAACAACTATTTCAACCTAGCGAGGAATTTCGGATCTCCAACGTCGATTGGCAATAGGAGAATGCGTAAGTACTGGTCAAGCAGTTAGTCAGGGAGCATACATTTATTCTTGTACATTTCAGGTATGGTTTTCTATGGAACGGAAGATTCCCATTACTATGATGTTAAATGAATAAAATCTACTTGTAACTCAATTACATTGTTAATATCCGTTGAATAAAGATCTTAGAAGGTAACGTAGTGTTTTGAAAGGTCACATAGGAGCAGTATTGATCTAGTGCTAAATTGAAACGTAACAACTCCCCCCTTTCTCGAAGAAATTCACCCCGTAAATTCCACTCAATTCTCAAGAACTTAGTCTTCTGAATATGAAGGTTTTAAATCCTTCACATGCCAGGAACCCTTCGAGTTACCATCAGAGTCCCTCAATTCATAAGTCCAAGGCGACAGCCGTTTCTTGATGTAGAAAGGGCCTACGTACTTCGGGGCCAACTTCTTACTGAAGTATCTCGATGCATCTGATAAGACGTAGTTACGTTTCCATACTGGCTGATTCGGCACATACTCTTCATGACGACGCCTGAGATTGTATTTATCACAACTTTTCTTAGTGGCAACTTCTAACCGTTTCCGAACATCATGGAACATTTTACGAAAAGCTTCATTCTTCGTAGTATCACCAGTCTGAGAACCATTCTCCTCTTCGGAGGAATACCCTGTATATATTCATCTCCAGACAAAACCATGTTCCTACCAAAATTTATGAAATACGGGGTCAACTTAGTGACTTCGTGTCTAGAAGTGCGGATAGCACAAGCAATCTCATCAAGTTTCTCATCCCAGCATCGATGGTTGTCAGAGACATACATTGCCAACATTGTCTTCAGGGTGCGATTAATTCTTTCCGTTGGATTCGCTCTCGGGTTGTAGGGAGCACTGAACTTAATTCGGGAGTTATAGCGATCAGCAAACTCAAGGAACTTCTTATTACGGTACTGAGGACCATTATCACAAATTAAAACTCTTGGTACACCAAACATAAGAGAAACATTACTTTCAATTTTGGCAATTATAGCCTCAGTAGTAGCTCGCCTCAGAGGAAATATAAGAGGAAACTTACTGAGATAGTCGGTTACGACTAAAATAAAACTATTTCCTTTCTCAGATCTCGGGAGCGGACCAACAAGATCTGTGGAGATGATTTCCCACGGACGGTCAGCCTTAGTGTGTGATACCATCTCATCAACAGGTCGATCCTGAGATACTTTATGACGTGCACAAACCTCACAATGACGAACAAATTTGGCAATGTCACCTTCGCATCTTAGGCCAATAAAAGCGATTTGCAACCCTAGCAAAGGTTTTGAACACACCCGTATGCCCACTAGTGGCAGGTTCGTGAGCAGCAACAATAATGTTTTACCGATCGGACTTAGGCACGACTAATCTTCAGTAGTCAGATTTTGACGACAAATCAGGATATTCAGACCTAACATACTTCCATAATTTACCGTCAGAATATCTCCAATTGGCAAACTTCAAAGGGCTCTTTTGAATCCTGTCTCTCATGGACCTATACCACTTGTCATCGTCAATCCCTCCCAATGTCGGCTGATCATCATCGCTGACTGCGACAAATTCCACAATAGGTACTGACCGAGAAAGCGTATCCGGCACTACGTTATCCTTCCCTTTTCGATTTACAACCTTAAAATCATATTGTTGGAGCCTCACTGCTCACCGCGCAAGTCTACCGCTCAAATCCTGTGATGGTCTGTCACTACCGTGAAAGACACTCCTTCAATATACGGTCTAAGTTTCTCCACAGCCCATAGAACTGCAAGACATTCCCGCTCTGTGGTCGAGTAATTTCTCTCTTGCTTTGTAAGAGACCTACTCAGGTAGGAAATCACCTTATCGCCTTCGGGGTAAGGTTGCGATAGGACTGCATCGATTCCGAATCCAGACGAGTCAGTCTGCACCACAAAGGTTTCGAATAATCCGGACAACATAAAATTGGCGCTGCCACTAAACACTCCTTGAGTCTTCGAAAGGATCTAGCACACTCGTCTGTCCATGTGAACTTCGAGCTCTTCCTCAGTAAAGCTGTGATGGGAGCGACGATGGACGAAAAATCTGGGACGAATCGGCGGTACCAAGAGAAGGTGCCAACAATTCTTCGGACTTCCGTAACATTAGTCGGGGGCGGTATTTCCAACATGGCCTTTACCTTATCGGGGTCAACATGCAATCCGTTACGATCCACCACGTAGCCAAGATATTTCATTTCAGGACGGCAAAATTGACATTTATCAATGCTAACTGTAATATTTGCCTCCCTGAGTCTGCGGAATACCTCATCCAACGTTGACAGATGTTGTTCGAATGTCTGACTTACAATTACCACATCATCTAAGTAGACGAATACATGTGGTTCAAGGTCATGACCTAGTACTTCATCTATCAATCTTTGCCAACGGGCTGGAGCGTTATGGAGCCCAAAAGGCATGCGCCGAAACTGAAACAAACCACGATTGTGGACAGTAAAAGCCGTATATTTTTTTGATGATTCTGCCATTGGGACTTGCCAGTAAGCAGATTTTACATCGAAACTGGACAAATACTGAGCATTACGAAGTTTATCTAGAGTATCCGAAACATGGGGAAGGGGTAACTATCACGTATGGTCACAGAATTCAATTCACGATAGTCAAAGCAGAATCTGAACTTGCCATCCTTCTTTTTTACCAAGAGAATGGGCGAAGACCAGGGGCTATTGGAAGGTTCCACAATTCCCAGCTTCAGCATCTCCTCAAGTTCTGCGTCAATTTGTTGCTGTACAATAGGATTGACCCTATAGTAGCGTTGTTTGATCGGAGGACTATCTGTTTCAATAACATGTTCAGTTCTATTGGTACAACCTAGTTCTGTACCCATAAGTGCTAGATTACGATCTATGACTTCTTGGAGTCGCATCTGGTCCAACGGACTCAACAACGTTGAACTAGCAACATGTTCAACAGTGTTGACGGTAACAGGTTCATCAGAAAAATGCCATTCATCATGACGCAAATCAGGAATCAGTCCCATATGTTTCCAAAAGTCAATTCCAAGGATGAGAAGATGGGGCATCTCAGGAACAACAATAGCTTCCACAAGTTTCAAACGACCCCTCAATGAGATAGGCAAATCAACTACTCCTATACTCCGAACAAGGGCGCCGCTGGCTACGGTACCGTATGTTGTCCTGGACCCATCCACTGGTAGTCCTAAGGCACGAACAACCTCAAATCCTCTACTACCTAGTATAGTCCGTGAAGCACCAGAGTTCAAAAGACCTAATAACGACTTCCCTAAGACATCCACTCGCAAATAAGGGCGTTCATCCTGGTTGGCGTGTTCTAAGACATAGTCCAGGATGACTTGTATTTTGTCGATCGAGGGTTCTCGACCAACACACCTACCTCGATCTCCTAGGTGCGTCGGCGACCGTTTCCCGTCGACGATCAATCAGGACAAGATCGAATAGTAAATCCCTTCTTCTTACACCGATAACAATGTAAACCCGCCGACTTCATCAAACAACCAACAGCTCGATGTCCGGGTTTATTACACTTAAAACAAAGTTGATCACTTCGGGACACATCCGAGTCACCAACAGCATTTGAAAGAGATGAAGTTCCACAGCTATCAATCATACTATCGTCAACCTGTACATAAGCCAAATCAGGTTCTAAAGCATTAAACTTCTTCGATGGTGCTGAGAAGTTTTCTACTGCTTCTTTTCTGGCTTCCAATCGCCTTCCTAACTCTCGAAGGTGATTGATCGAAGTTACGTCAACCAGAGCCAATTGAATTTGATAAAACAGGGCAATGTTTCTCAGAAGTATTTTAAGTTTTACTTCCTCAGAAATTGAGCAAGTCAACCTGTTGAAATAACCTGTCATGACTGCCAGATAAATACCAATAGACTCATCAGGACCTTGAGTTCGTTTTTTAACTTCTTCAAAAAGCTTTTCATCGTAATTGGAAGACAGATATTCTTCTCGGAGAAGTGCAACAAATTCATCCCAAGTCGATACTTCCCTTCGATACGCGGTATAGAATTGATACGCCCTACCTGTGAATAAATCGATCCCGGAGTCAAGCAATACCTCTTTTGATACATGTCGAGATACTCGCAATTCTTCGACCCTGCTCAAAAAAGCACACAAGGACATACCTTTTTTGTCTCCCGAAAATTTACAATCCCATTTATTGGGAAAAATCGGCTTGACATTAACAGTGGGAGGTTGAGTAGGAGTGATGTCGGAAGATCTTCTATGAGGAGAGAGAGAGCCACCAAAATTACTATTCCCCAAGAGCATATGGAAAGGTGGGACGTCTTGTGTCTTCTGGTAATCTTCTGCTTTACGGTGTAAGTTATCCAATAATGCCAGTGCCTTCGTAAGCAACTTCGGTTTGTCCTGGGTGTCCTCTTCACTGATGTTGTCCAATCGGTTCAGGACATGGAACATCTTCGATTGAAGTCTTGCAAATGCATTACTACTCATTGAATCACTGAAGGTATCTATAAGTGGTTCCAGTTCTTCCAACTTCGCAGTAACTGCTGCAATATCTTCTTCAACTGTGAATGGATATTTGGGATACTTCAAACTTTTGCCCTTCTCCTCTAATCTGATTGCCATCGTCAGAGAATGACGCATCTCTTGAACACTTCCTGTAGCAATTCCTCTAACTCTAACCTCATACACGAGCTCATCTTGACTCAAACGGTTCACTAGCATTTTGCGGGACATGATAACAATTCCAATGAGACACAAAAAGAATATTTAAAAAAAGATCAAAAAAAAAATTCAAATTTATCAAAAAAAATTTCCAAATTTATAAAAAAAAAACTATGAAGACGTTGTTTTAACGTGGCCCCACGTTGGGCGCCAAAAATGTCACCTCACAAACCACAAGAGGAGACTAAATCATCTGTCGGTAACAAATAAGACAGATGGGTATCCGCGGCTAAGCTAAACAGTGGAGACGGGAGTGGGTTAAACAACTTAGCAAATTTCAAATAGATCTTAATGGGCACCAGGTAAATTTAATCCTCCAGATACCCTAAGTAACTCACAATATCAATAACTTACCAATTAATATTGGAAATAAAAGATAAAGATCCCCAATATGATTTATTCAGTAATCCTAACTTACATGGATTAACCAACAACGCTTCTAAGACAACAATGCGATACTGACACTACTACGCGATGTTCAAATGTCAATACAAGAGCGCGGTGTATATAACCACGAATTCAATCAGCCATAAATTACGGTAGTAACGACGCTCAAAAAAAAAACTACAATACGTCGAGTAAAACTACCACGAAAATTGAGTAGGTGAAATCGTAAATACTAGTATCGGATGGTAAGACAAACTCGTTTGCGTCGCGTGAGCTCAGGCGTAGGCGCATCGGTGTCAATCAGCAATCGTGAAAGGAAGAATATACCTCAATTTCCGTTTCACAAATATCTATATCAATCAGGTATCAATAAACAAACTCTTAATCAATAAACGATAAACAAACACTATATCAAACAGGTATCAATAAACAGAAGGGCAACAATTATTCAAATAACTCAGTATATCAGAAATATTCAATTAAATCAATTATAACTTGCGTGCTCCTTTTGGGCCACCCGGTATATGGTGTAAGACTACCCCGTAGTTCGACGGAGGTGGATCACCCTGTAGTTCGGCGGAGATGGATCACCCTGTAGCACCGGTGGATCACCCTGTAGTACGGCGGAGATGGATCACCCTGTCGCACCACCAAGATAGATCACCCTGTAGGGCACGACAAGCTGGACCAGTAATGGATCACCAAATAAGATCCAGAAAGATAAATAAAAAAAAGGAAAGAAGAAAAAAAACAGAAAACCGGAAAACAGGAAAAAAGGGAAAACAGGAAAAAAAGACAGGAAAAAAAACAAGAAAAAAAAACCCTACGGAAGAAAATTCTCAATCAGAATCAGATAAAAACAAGGTGAGATTCAACCCCCATTCAATAGGGACTATTTGACTAATCAATACCCCTGGTATATTGGGTGCCCTGTATAACCATATAACCCGTAAAAAAAATCAAGAAAATTGAATGAGTGTTGAAACCTCTCTTCAATACTAATATTCATTTGAGATATAACGATGGAATCAGAAATCACTAAAATCATCAAAAACACATTTAGTGGTAAAATTCTTACCCTGGCCAAGGGGTTTTCTATACGTTTCTTCGTGTGCGGTGCTCTGCACGGAAGTCCTACTGGGACTTGATGAGTGACTAAGGGCCTTCTGTTTCTTATGAATCTAGAGACGAGAAACGAAGGTTGTAGAATTGAAGAGGTGATATCATAGCTAAGACCACATGAGAGATGCGACAGTGATTCAGACATACCTAATTTCGGAAATCCTTCCACCTGGCACGAGTTCGGTAACCACCACAAATCCTCAAATGAGATTAAGTTTCAGACTGCAAATATCCATCCCAAAATGACCAATCAGTCTTCCACTAAACAATTCTGACTTGTAGAAATAATCCCCGTGAAGGATGGCACAAATACAACCATATATATCCTACAATCAGTCTGATGGTACGTTGAACTCCGAACCAAGCTCATCGAAGGCTAACTTCCGAATACTAAGACACTGCCACATCTGACAGCTAACCAGTTGTTGCCACAGTGCGTCCAATCTACACTACAAGCACCAAGGGGGCGCTGTGCACAACATCCTAAATCTATCAATTCCTCCACAGCCACTTGAGACATCATCAACAAGTCCATGACCCATCAAAACTCTTTCTCAAAGCAATGCAACCCTAAAACAACTCTTGACAACTTGAGTAGCCGATAAATCCTCCACCCGTGAACAACTGTAGAACTAGTTCGGTGTAGTTCGTCGGAACGACACTACGAAAGTTCGGCGGATGTCAACCAACAGCTGTCTCTTAACCTTGTAATAAATAGAATGTTTACAAAAGTATGCACTCCAACCTATTTTCAACTATTTACCAATCCTTATTCATGCGATGGAATAGAAACATATAAGGTAAGTCGCCACATCCTTCCCTTTCAGTACAAATATTTAAGCATTCGTATTATGCAGAATATTTACCGAAAATATCAAACAGTATTCAGAAACCCAGAGCTAACTAATATTGTTTTTCAGGCGATATGACTCTAATATATAGTAATCCTTCTGGAAGTGATGAATAACAATCTATGTAAGAAATATCCTTGGGAAGGTATAGAGAATAAGGCAGACAACGGCTGAAAAATGATAGGCGAAGTAAACTGAGAAACAAACAATAAAAACTATTTCAACCTAGCGAGGAATTTCGGATCTCCAACGTCGATTGGCAATAGGAGAATGCGTAAGTACTGGTCAAGCAGTTAGTCAGGAAGCATACATTTATTCTTGTACATTTCAGGTATGGTTTTCTATGGAACGGAAGATTCCCATTACTATGATGTTAAATGAATAAAATCTACTTGTAACTTAATTACATTGTTAATATCCGTTGAATAAAGATCTTAGAAGGTAACGTAGTGTTTTGAAAGGTCACATAGGAGCAGTATTGATCTAGTGCTAAATTGAAACGTAACATAACAGAACAAATGAAATAATCGAAATAAAAAAAAATTACTACAGATTGAAAAAACTATAAATAATTTAAAATTTTTGCCCATTTTCATTTTTTGTCACTTTCATTTCTTTTTACTCTGTGATGATTTCCATTTTTTATCTTGATCATTCTATTCGTTTTATTGTATTTTCATTCCACGTTTTATCACTACATAGTACAAAACGAAATCGCTTTCCGCTGTCTGTCCCTATGTATGCTTGTATCTTCAAAACTACTCAACGGATTTTGATGCGGGTTTTTTGATAAAGTACCACAGTATGATATACCATAAAAAGCTCTATCCTCGAGAAATAATGGCTTATATACGAAACAATTTCAAGCAATAAAGCATTAATCCCTATCTTATATTATTGTGCATTCAATATAGAATAATTAGGCCCTTCACAAAATGTAATTTAAGTGAGTATTTTCGGAGTTATTACGTATTCAAACTGCAAAGACCGCGGATGCGGTGGTACCAGCCGGAAAACCGACGACGCGTACCTATAAAAAGAGCATCAAATGACCACTACCGAGAGTCGCTGTCAGGCGGCTCCGGTAAGTATAAAAATTTCTCAACCAGACTTCAAATCAATCTCATGTTCAGATTCACTGAGAACCAATACTCGCTAGCGAATAAAAAGACACTCGTCTCCGATTAGTTTTTGGGGACCCTAGACAATAATTCAGTTAGGAGTCATGATGAAACAATTCAATAGATCAGAAAGTAAAAGCACTTCAAGGCTGACTTTGACCAAAGAAGGTCAGATGTCAATCTTCCTGAAGTGCCCATCAGTAAGTTGAGGACCGCTCCGGAGGTGCGGGGATGGATGGACGAGATGGGATGTTCTGCACACATCAACCGTGTGGGGAAGATTTCAACCCAGGGCACTCAACCCGGGAAGGGGCATGGGGGATCGCTTTGCGTTATAGCACTTTATGATTAGCACGCTTATATGTTTATTTAGTATCAGCATTACACTGGTACGGAGTCGTGGCGGGTCGATAGTTGCTTTATATCATATTACACAATGGAAGTCGAAACTAGTGAAATTAACCATAAAACGGTGTCGACCACTATCAAACAAGGAGGTAAAAATTTTCGATCAAAACTCCTACACCAAATCCCTAAGAGATTATTGAAAATAATACTGAATGTAAAACCTTTCGAAATAACGATAAAATGTGTCATAATTCAAGAATAGCATAAAGTCAATAGATAGGAGATAGTTTTCCATCGAAGTGTCTGAAATTTTTAATATTTACTTTTCAGTACTATACCATTCATCAAATTATCTAAAAGAATGACATGTTCAGGACAGTATCGACTCACCTACACTGTAGGTTAATTGACTGACACGTATCAGAAAACAACTATTCCCCTGGCTAATATCACGAAGGGCGTTGGATTACATCCAACAGGAGTCAGTGTAGGAATTTTCACAAAAGTATTATGCTGTTGGCAATACAACTACTGAAATCGATTCTCAATTATAGAAACTGGCACAGTTTCAGACCGGTTTCGGGTTGTTTTGCCTCTTGTCAGTGCAAATTAGTGGCCATCATCAACCTAAAGTTGATCATATTCCATAATTGAAATTCATCGATAGCCACCTTGTGTTCTTCCAGGGAGCCTAGCTCCCTTGCCCTTTGAGCAAGGGAGCTAGGCTCCCTTGCTGATTTATATATATATATATATATATATATATATATATATATATATATATATATATATATATATATATATATATAAATCAAAAATGAAACAATTCGTGGACACAACACTCCATGGGCAACACTTGTTTGCCGAAAGCAGGAAACAACACATACGCACGGAGTCAACAACAGAAGCCAACTGCACATTTGTGGTTCCAGTTAGAAGACCTAGAATTCCAGGCTACATCTAACATGACCACGTAGGCAGCTATAGCTACCTGCGTGACATTCGGGTCCAGGATATAAATTCATATAGAGATTCTATCGAGTGTGCATGATACAAATCAAAAATGAAACAATGTCAGTATTTTACTATTAATGTGAGTTACAAAAAGTATTTGAAGCTCTATAACTTCTATTTTATTATCTGCGAGCGCTTTCGACATCTGGTCGTGCTGTCATGCACTAGGCACTACTCTATCTGAACGTGTCTTCCACCATCACAAAAAATGGCTGCCTATAACGCATTCATATATAGAATGTTAAGAATACTACTCAGCAAGGAAGCCCGAAACAAAGAACGGAAAATCATATACCATATAGCGAACGAAAACGGATACACCCAAAAGACAATAGATGAATTAAAAAACAGAATCATACAAAAAATATAGAACACGGATCAAGCCAACCCAACAGACAAAACAACACAACGATGGACAGCATTTACGTACGTAGGACACCAAACCAAAAAACTAACAAACATCTTCAAGCCATTGCTCATCAACATCACATACAAGCCAAACACAAAAATAACACAAAAAATAAACAGCTATGGAAAAGAAGAAGACAAAATCCAAAACGGGATATTCAGTATACAATGCTCCGACTGCAACAAATTCTATATTGGCCAAACCAAGAAAAAACTGATCCAAAGGTACGATGAGCACAAAAAGGCATACATAAACCCAATAGTATATAAATCAAACCTCGCAACACACGCCATATAAAATAAACATACCTTCCCCCCACCAGAGAACATAAAACTCATAAAACAAGTCAATAACAACAATAATATATATATATATATATATATATATATATATATATATATATATATATATATATATATATATATATATATATATATATATATATATATATATATATGTATATATGTAGAGTAGTAGTTGTAGAGTAATTTCAACACAAAAAAATCACTAGTGACAATTATGAAGAACTCTGAATCATAGGTTTCGCACCCATCAAATACCGTTCTCATCTTGTCGGACTTCTGAACATCATTCGTATGAAAGATATGAAACATACACACTTCGATGGTTATAAAATTCTGAAGCCCTCCAGAAAAAAGAAACATCGCTTCAGGTATATTTTATTTTTTTATGTTGTACTGGCCATAAATTTACATATACATATACCTACGTATATTTATTTTCATTACGTCGGAGTTGCTTTCCCGGTCTGCAGACTGTTCAGACATTCTGCATGAAATAAAAAGTAATTATATTTACCTAGGTTTTCCACATACATTTTCCACATGAATTTTGGGCTCGAATAAAACGTGACCAAACACATTATCCAGTTGTATTTTTTTAATTTCAACATCAGTCCTTTGGCCTATTTGGAACTTGAACATACAAATGATTGTCGAAAACGAATATGCTACACTACTAGGTATTCATAGTTGAGACTTGAACTTGATCGGTTCAAACCCTGTTGATATTGATAATTTTAATGACTCGTTCATATTCATATAAATATACATGAAACGATATTAATGTAAAATACTGTACAATGTAACACATTTTAGTGTTACATGAAGTTTTCATTTTCGCTTCAAAAACTACTGTTTTGAATCTATTGATTTTATCTGGTGATTGATTATTGATATTCAAATTGAAAGATTTTTTTGTTAGGGTTACTAGTCTCAATATCTCACTCGACAGGGAGGCTTATGCCCAGTATTATAATTGTGATATGAATTTTTCGTTGGAAAAGTGTGTGAAGAAACTGTCACGATGAAAAATGAAAAATACAACTTTTTCAACACTTTTATTTGTAACTAATGTTACCGCAGTTTCCTCCTATACGGACATTTTTGAACAATTACATTAAACTGAAAATGAATCATGATGTTGACCCTTATAAGGTAATAATAGAGGATCTTAACTTAATTGAGTACCTGAAATGTTTCACCCGTTAGCGCTAATGTTAGCTCCTTTATATCTACTGTAGAAAATAATATAGGTCCTTAACTTAATTGGGTACCTGAAAGTTGTTAACCTAAGACAATGTGGATACGCTCATTTGTAAACTGGTGAGTAAACTACATCGATTTGATCATTTAGTAGATTGTTTATGCTTATGAATTTCCAAGGACTCCAAATAATTGAATTTCCAACCCTTGTTTGCATATTGCTAAATTTCCGTATCGTTTAGATTCGGGTACCTGTGGTTTTCTCCAGCTTTCTGCGCAGAATTTGCTGCGCAGAATTTCCGTCGGGTTTCTGCCACACGTACCTACAAAATCGTAGGTTCACATGAGAGGCAAGGGTGGCGTATTTTTACCTGTACTTCAGCGACTCATAGTACACCACAAGCACGGATTTTAGAGTGTCCTGGAAAATTTCTTTAGTCCTCGTGTTTTGTCCTTGAAAAAAGTCAAAAGTTGCGAAACGAGGACGCTATCGAGTTCACATGAACTATATCACTACACCCTGTGAGGTGAGATTGGAAAAATGCGTTTGCCATACCTCCTATACCATAGTACCCAAGTTAGTCAATCAGAACCTGATGTGAGATGAAATCGCATAAGTAGATTATTTATATACTTCGTTTTCAAAAGCATCTACAACATCATTTACTGATTTCTAAACAGCATATATGGCCAAGCCGGTCTTGGGTTTCAACGTTTCTGCCTGCAATTTAGGTGTAATTTGAACTGTAACATACATAAAAGACATTGAAATGAAAGGAGTATGTTTTTCAGAAGAGATAATTTTGTAAAAAAAACACTTTTTGGTTTGCACAGTTCCATCTTTATACAAAAATTGTGTCGTAATGTTAGAAATGAAACACGTACTTTTCATCCAGATTGGTGCTGATGAGGTGATAAGATAAGTGTCCCATTTCGAAACTTTGAAGTCCGCCATTGATTGTGTTCTATATGAGTGAAGTTTCATATCGGGATTCTTTTATTTGTTATATTATGTAGCGTGCTTATGAATGATATCTGATTCAATTCTTTAGCGAATATTTGGAGAACAAACTGAATAGGAAAAAAAGAATTTCGTATAATTCAATGTTCATATGGATGTGGTTGTGTCATTTTGAACTTGATTGATTACTTCCTCCCTTCGAAGTTCCTCACTTTTTTGTATGAAGATAGAAAAGTGAAAGCATCAAGGGACCTGAAAGGAAAATGAAAATTGGATTTTTCACTTGTTGGTTGGTAAAATCTTTTGGAACAAATGAATAATTTGAACACCTAAAAGAAAATCCTCAGAATGTTCAACTGAAAAAAGAATTCAACAATTATCAAAAGAACCTCGACGAATTGATCCAAAACGCTCAAAATGAGTACTACTGAAACAAAATGAACGAAAACAGAAATAGTCCAAGCATTTTGTGAAACAACCATAAATGAAATGTTCAATAGGAATAGACAAGTTGAAATGAAGTCCATGAAAAATCATGAAGGAGATATGATACTTGATCCAGGTGAAATATTCAACATAGAAAAAAACCTCGCCAATGAAATTCAACGACAAGCACAATTCAGTTTCACTGAACACGTAGATAAAAATTATTTTTTTCTCTATCCGGCTATACTCTTTTATCAATTCAACATCAGTAAAGGGTTCATGCGTTTAGCAAGAATATTTAATACGATGCTTTTTTTATATCTTCATTCTGCCCAACTACTGTCATTATATTTCACTGACAATTCCAAATGAGTTATTTTATTCTTCCAATCGATATTTGAAGGTAGGCTTCGAGAAATGAAATATGCTCACTTGCTCAGTGGCGAAATGAATTTTATTGCTTAATTCCAACAAGTTTCCCGGCATAGTAAACAAATACTAGTAACCTGTATTGTGAATAGTTGAAGCTATCGGCATCTCAAACGTCAAAAAACCAATTCATAGACATAATGCCGCTGCTAACTAGTCCACTTAGACTGAAGAATTGGCGGTTCGTATTGGATAATTTTCACTAACCGTGTTTCATGATTGGCTGAAGAGTCATAAAATTAAATTTGAAAACACGTTACGGTGACGAATAAAATGTGGTGAGTATCGCCGTTGTGTTGTCAATGTTCGATTCAGGAACTGATCGCGATTTGAGTGTTGAAATTCGATATTAGTGCAGTTATAATTACTAAAAATTTCTGTTATCTGTTCAGAATGTGGCGTCCTTGAACAAGTACTAATAGTAATAACGAGTGTTATAACAACGCAAACTTTTTCCTATGTAGTGATTTTAATAGCGATGGCGAACAATGCAAAAAAGAGATACTAAAGAATAAGATTTGGATGCATTCGAATATTGAGACACAGAGAGTATATTTCAATGTATATAATAACCTACGTCTCAGGTTTGGTTTCGAGGGAAACGAACTATTACAAGCAACATCAGATTTGGCCGAAATTTTTTACTCAACTGTACGTGAAATAGTCAAAAACAAACCATAACAAAATCTTCAGATGTTCATCTAATGAATTCATTAAAAAAAACAAAATACGACTGTTACAAAAGCAATGAGATTCCTACAACTGAAATCATAAGGAAGATATTGAATACTTACGGCGATAACGTCGGCTGCTGTGACAAAACTCTTCAGAATTGGATAAATAAACTAGGATTTAGATTTAAAATACCTAATATACAAACGTTAAGCAGTTATGGAAAGCAGAAGAATAGTGGAATTGCGTAACAAATACTTAGAACAAATAACTAAATATAGACAAGAAATACGGCAAATTTTTTATTTGGACGAATTTTGGTATGACACTTATGACATGACAGTTACGAAAGGGTAGCCCGATGGTTCGAGAATGTGTATGCCTAACATTCCTGCAAACGAATGATCACGACTAATCACTGTGCATTGCATAGATAGTGAAGAATGGGTTTAGAATTCTTTGAAATTACGTGAAAAAAAACTTGAGGACTGCAATGTGGACTATCATAGGAACATGGAAACTAATATTTTTGAGGAATGATTTGAAAACACGTTGATCCCAAATTTGAATGCGAATAGTGTAATAGTTCTTGACAGCGCTTCCTATCATTCGCGACAGCTCATCAACGTACCGAATAAAAATTCGAGGAAAGATGAAATATTAAGTTTTTTAGTGGATTACAATTTGTATATTGAAGATTACTATGCCAAAAACCAACTATTTGAAGTTTTACAGACAAAAACATTTGAAAAAGTATAGGCCCTTGAGAGTTAGTAGTGCTGAAAAGTATGGACACACCATACTGAGACGTCCCCCCTATTTTTTGTTTTCAATCCCATCGAGTGGATTTCCGGAAAATTGAAACAAAGCCTCAGGCTTAAAAATTATTTTCCAAAATATGATAAGAAGGTAATAGAGCTAGTTCAAAAAGAAGTATCTCATATTACTGAAGAAGACTGGCAGAAAAGTATTAAAAAAGTAATTTTAGTTGAAAAACACTCTAATTGGACACTTCCATAATAATGGTAGAAATAAATTCATTATTGATTTAAAGGACCACCGTGATAGTGAAACAGAGAATATGGAAGAGGATTTATCAGAATCTGTCGAAGAAAGTGTTTTTGAAGCGATCGATTGTATATATATATATATATTATTAAAGGTATTATCGATGGAAAAAAGGTTATTGGACAAAGCACTCATAGGAAGGTGGGCCATCGATAATACCTTGTCACTCAATATCCCTCTATCGTTTTTGATTTATCTTGGACCCGGATGTCACGCAGGTTGCTATAGCTGCACCCGTGACGAAGTTGGGAGTTAGTCCTTGTAATCACAAGGTCTTCCAACGATGACACGAAATTGCAGTTGGCCCCTGATGATGAATCCGCTTGCTTGTATGACCCCTTTCTTGCAACCAAGTGTTGTCTATCCTTTACACTTGGCTGTACCGTACCGACGAAGGCTAAATAGCCAGAAACACGTGTCTGCGGTTTGCCCACCTCCCTATGAGTGCTTTGTCCAATAACCTTTTTTCCATCTATATATATATATATATATATATATATATATATATATATATATATATATATATATATATATATATATATATATATATATATATATATATATATATATTTGAAGGGGTTAAATTTTTGGGAAAGAAAGTTTTTGGCTTTCTACTACTCCATCTGATACAAAAAAAAAATGTCACATTCAAAATCGTAATTCATGAATGAAGTGGGTGTATTTTCTTTAATGTTATCCAATTTGGTACTGAAGAGCCTTACGGCAAGTGTCTTAAGGCGAAACACGGTGTATACCAGTTAGGGTGACAGTGTTCCATGTGAGTACAATTTATTACCATTCATTCAAAGTAGAACTCATGTGAATGATATTTGATTCTTATTCCTCAACAAATGTTCGATATACAAACTGAATAGAGAAAAGTATCTTCTGTATAATTCAGTGTTCATATAGATGTATTTGTTTCGAAATAATTTTTTTCTTTCGTGTAATTCAATGTTTATATGAAAGTAGCTGTTTCAGGAGGACTTTCTTTCAGTTTGTGTCTGAAAGTTACTTCTTTGCATGATCTACACATTCATGTATAGAGTTACTTATTTTCAAATTGATTACTTCCTTCCTTTCTTTGGAAGATTCTCTCATCCATTTTTTTTTGTATCAGATATATATATGTATATATATATATATATATATATATATATAATATATATATATATATATATATATATATATATAAATATATATATATATATATATATATATATATATATATATATATATATATAATATATATATATATATATATATATTATAAATTCTACAAAAAGGATTTGAAGCTTTATATCTTCTATTGATTATCTGCGAGCGCTTTCGACAGTTGGTAGTACGGTCATCATCTGGCACTCCTCAAACTGAACTGGTCATCCTGTTGTCTGTCTCTTAATACGGTCAGAGCGTCTTAACTCAGGTATTTCAGGTACTTAAGGTAAATTTGCCTGTATTTGTTCTGCATCAGGTACTCTTCTTCGTGTTAGATCTTCTCTAGGAATGTGTATGGTTTTGTTTAATATATTGAATGTGAGATCTTGTTGTGTTTTGATTTGTACTTGTTCCTCGATAAGTGATTTATGACTGTTGAATTTATGGATTTTCAAGTTTTCCCAAATGTCCATGTGGTTTCCCTTGTTGATTTGTTTTACTAGTTTTATGTTCTCTGGTGGGAGGAAATTATGTTTGTTTTGTATGGCGTGTGTTGCAAGGTTTAATTTATATACTGTTGGATTTATGTATGCCTTTTTGTGATCATTGTACCTTTGGATCAGTTCTTTCTTGGTTTGGCCGATATAGAATTTGTTGCAGTCCAAGCATTGTATGCTGTATATCCCGTTTTGGTCTTTGTCTTCTTCTTTTTCATAGTTGTTTATTTTTTGTGTTATCTTCGTGTTCGGCTTGTATGTGATGTTGATGTTCAGTGGTTTGAATATGTTTGTTAGTTTCTTCGTTCGGTGTCCTACGTACGTAAATGCTGTCCATAGTTGTGTTGTTTTGTCTGTTGGGGTAGCTTGATCATTGTCCTGTATTTTTCGTTTGATTCTGTTTTCTATTTTATCTATTGTCTTTTGGGTGTATCTGTTTTCGTTCGCTATTTGGTATATGATTTTTTGTTCTTTGTTTCGGGCTTCATTGCTGAGTGGTATCCTTAACATTCTATATATGAATGCGTTATAGGCAGCCATTTTGTGTGATGGTGGATGGTTTGAACTTGCGGGTATGGTGGAGCTTGTTTGTGTAGGTTTCCTGTATATTGCCATTTTAAATTGTGTTTTGTTGTGGTTACATCCTATGGTTATGTCCAGGTAGTTAAGTTTTGAGTTGTGTTCTTCGTCAATGCTGAAACATAGTTTTTGATTTATTTCGTTAATTTCTTTTGTTATTTGTTCTATTCTTATTCCATTGTTTTGTGATATGTACAGTCCATCGTCAACGTATCTGAACCATTCTCCTTTTTCATCATGTGTACTTATTATTGTTAAGATTTTCTCATCTATGTTTGCAGGTATATTTCGGATATAATGCTAGATAGTGGGGATCCCATCGCTAGTCGATCTGTTTGTTTATAAATTTTCCCTTCAGATTCGAAATAATTTTGATTAAGTATTGTATTTAGACTGTGTTCCATTTGGTTAATGTAGGTTTTGTCTATGTTTTGTTGTTTTAGGTTCTCAGATATGATGTTTATACTTTCGTTGATTCATATGTTGGAGTACATGTTTTTTATGTCGAACGAATTCAGTTTAGTGTTCGGACTGACATTTGTCCTAGAGATTCTGTCTGTGAGTTCCATTGTATTTTTGATGCAGTGGTCGTTGTTCCTGTTGATTTTGTTTTTCAGTTCGTCGGCTATGATTTTTGAAATTTTGTATGAAGGTGCTCTGGTGAAATTGATAACCGGTCTTTAAAGTTTATTTTCCTTATGTAACTTTATCTGTGCGTTGAGTTCTGGTGCTTTTGGGTTGTTGACTGTGTATCTGTTCAATGCTCTGTTGTTGAAGATCTGTTTGTTGGATTTTATTAGGCTATTAATTTGTCTTTCATATTTTGTGGTTGGATCGTGATTCATCGTGCTAAAATCGTTTTCCGTTATATATTTGTTCACTTTCATACTTAATTCCTGTTTTCTCCGGAGTTTTTTCTGGTTTTTTGATTATTTGTTTCAGCGTGTTGATTCCTTCTGATCTGATTTCGTCTACTTTTGATGCTTCTACTTGGTTCAAAGCCATCTCTGTGTCTACAATTAGGTTCTCAATCACGCCACAAACCATTGATAACCTAATATATATATATATATTGGGCAGCCTATTGGGCAGCTGTCGATGCCCAATAGGCTGAAACAGCTATCTACCGGTGGCTCTTAAATTGAAATCAATATGGGAATGATCAAAAAAGTATTCATCTATTCATTTTTTTATTTTCATGGAATTATTTTCCAGCAGCTTGACTGTATTAACCTTTCAACCTTTCTAGATTATATATATATATATATATATATATATATATATATATATATATATATATATATATATATATATATATATATATATATATATATATATATATATATATGAGTGAGTAGTATATATACAATATAGTTATTGTGATTCTTGTGTGATCAGAAATATTATTGAATGACAAAATTAGTTAGCTCCCTAACTATATTATTAAAGAGGAACTGTTGAACAATATCGTCTACTTGAACTATACCTTCTTTATGTCTACTCTAAAACAAAATTCCCCTTTTCATTTCCCTCAAACACTCATTCATCAGATGTCTTCCTTTTCGTAGCACGATATTTGCTATTAAACACAGAATACCGCACATGAAATCGATGAAACAAGTGACTTAAGTTTCATTAGTTCGGACTTTCATTGTCTAATATTATTTAAAATGATTTGAAATAGAAATTTTGTTACGTAATAAATTTAACAGCTTTGAACTGTACAAAAAAACAACTATATCAAATGGTTACGTAAACAAGGTGAAGCAAAGGGTTATGCTCACAGCTAGCCTGAACAGGGAGAGGGGGGTGAGTTCCTGAAATACTAGGTGTCACTTTAACGGGCGCCAATAGATTCAAATATTTAACCCTGACTCGAAATAATGAAATTAGAGAAATTGAATCTATAAGATCTACTCTAAAAAAAAGGTAACCAATTGATAATGAACTTTGGCAGGTAACAATAATTAGAAAGACCACGGTATCAATTCAATAGAAATATATTATATACTGGCTTATCTATAAATATATAATCAATAAAACAAGATTTGAAATGGTTGGAGGGGTTTCGTGCACTTAGAAAACTCTCATGAGAGGGAAGAAGAGGAGTGGATGAGATCTGTATGGTAGGTCTTCGTCCAGTCCCCCAAAGACATTACGCAAAACTTACATAACTAATATACAGAAAACATTTAAACAATATCCGCTGAGTGTAGTTCCCAGTTGATGATTACTAAACGTAGATATTGGCCCGTGGAAGTTACGGAATGCAAAATAAATGACCCAAAAAAACAAATTCCGCTATGCGGTACTTAGCCAGATTACTGGATTGTACGGAGTACTGCACTTCCTGGAACGGGTGTTCATTCCTTTAATTATATCCTTAGAAGGCGACCATGAATATTACAGTATTGCGACCATCGAATGACACATATTCTCTTCAAAGTAATTTTTATTTTCCTCGAGATGATTTCGATATATGGGGTTAAACGCCTCCGATTACCGATTCCCTAATAATCGCGAGACGTTGACTTCTTTTACCACAAAAAAAGGCTGATATCTAAAATCCTCCGTAGAGACAAATCGACAGTTGATAATATAATCCAACGAATTATCCGACCAAATATCACTGTCGAAAAGAACACTGATCAATTAAAACCGCCTAAAGCGTAAAATATTCAATCAACAAAATTTAGCGTTCAAGACATTCGAGCCATTTTCTGAATAATCCCAAAAAGAAACTCTCCAATCCCTTTTTTGTACCCGATAGTTCCTATCGCTACAAACAAAAAGGTTTCCTCGTTTCATCGATGATGGCAGCAGCTCTCGTATGCGATATGAAAGATAATTGAAATGTATTCCTGGTTGCCTACCTTTTGGGAGTTTTCTAAAATTTTACGGATAACGTAACACTCCTCTCACTTCCTCAAAAAAAAAATGGACCAATATCTATTTCAACAAACTGACATTTTTTTTTTTTTTTTAATCCAACTTCAGATCTTTGATATGCCATGAACCTAACGAACGACCTGTTTCGAAATCAGCTAGTTCGTATACATTGGTAGATAGTTTTTTTATTACCCTACATTTAGTGAATTTGCAAGCCAGCTTCCCCTGGAAATAATCAGCAGCATCAGACAACTTTTTATTTCTTTTCCAAACCACTTGCCCAACCGTTAAGGAGAGAGGACGGTGACGAAGGTTGTATCTTTGTGCACTGGCCGAGTACGACTGTTTCAGTTTTGTCTCAACTTTAGCACATAAATCTTGGATTTCCTGAACATGGTTTGCCCAATTATGTCTTGGGGCAAAATCCAACGGCTGATCCTGTGAACCATTGCCTTGTCTGAATATTTTACCCGACATATGAATTTCTCTGCCGAAATTCAAATAAGACGGACTATATCCGGTAATTTCATGAACAGCTGTTCGTAAAGCAAAACCTATCTGATGGAGTTTTTTATCCCAATCACGTTGAGATTCATTTATGTAACTACGAATCATAGTTTTGAGAGTCCTATTAACTCTTTCTGTTGGGTTTGCATGAGGACTATACTGCGCATTGAAACAGATTCGACAATCATACGATTCACACATTTTCTTGAAATTTTTCGAAACGTACTGCTTACCATTATCACAAAGTAGGCGTTCTGGGACACCAAAGACCATGAACACGTTTTCTTCAATGAATTTAGTGCAAGCCTCGCTAGTAGCCGTTTTTAAGGGACAAAGCATAGTGAATTTCGTAAAGAGGTCAGTAACAACCAAGACAAATCGATGTCGTCTATGAGATAGAGGCATAGGACCAATCAGATCAGTAGCGACAACTTCCCATGGCTTGGAGACGATACGACTCGACATAACACCATATGAAGGCTTTTGATCTGGTTTCTGAGACTTACAAATTTCACATTTCCTAACATAACCCAAAATATCACTATTCATGCCTGGCCAATAATAAAGGTTAGAAATTCTTTTCCTAGTTTTATGATAACCAAGATGACCAGCGCAAGGTTCGTCATGGTTTTCATGAAACACAGCCAAGCGTAGGTTTTTGGGGACCACTTGCTTCCAGTCCGCATTGTCGTCAAACACTGGTGCATCTGAATTGACAAATTTATATACCTTGTTTTCTGACACTTTCCACTTAGGATATTTTTCTGGTTGGGATATAATATTAGACCTCAAACGACTATACCATGTATCAACATCATTTGGGTCAACATCAACGAATGCGACCTCTGGAGGTTCTGAAACAGCCCTTGATAAAGCGTCAGGAACAGAATGAAATTTCCCACTACGATGGATAACATCAAAATCGTAACCCTGTAATCGTAACGCCCATCGAGCTAATCTTCCGGAAGGATTTTGCAATTTGTGAAGGTAACGGAGAGATGAATGATCTGTTACTACCGTGAATTCAGTTCCTTCGATATAGGGTCTGAATTTCTCTATTCCAAAAAGAACAGCCAAACATTCTAATTCCGTTGTGGAATAGCGAGTTTCGGCAGGCGTTAAGGTCCTGCTAGCATACGATATGACTCGTTCTCCGTCCTCGAAATTTTGAGACAGAACACAGCTCAATCCTATCTGTGAAGCATCACACTGGAGGAAAAACTTACGAGAATAATCTGGGGATGTCAGAATGGGAGCTGAAATCAACAACTGTTTTATTTTCTGAAAGGCGGTCTCACATTCTGATGACCAGACGAATTTACAATTCTTACGTGTCAGCTTAGTTAGTGGAGCAACGCAAGATGAAAAATTCGGAACAAACCGACGATACCACGATATCATTCCCACAAAACGTCGAACCTCTTTGACTCCTTTTGGAGTAGGATAACAAACCATTGACTCAATTTTGGCTGGGTCTGTATGGATTCCGTCTTTTGTAACGAGATAACCTAAATATCTCAGCTCAGGTTTCAGAAAATCGCATTTCTTCTGATTCACCGTCAGTCCAGCATCCCATAGCTTCTGGAACACATTTCTCAAAGTTTTCAAATGTTGGTCGAAATCAGGAGTAGCTATGATAATGTCGTCTAAGTATGCAAAAACAAATTCTTCCAGCTCTGGACCTAATATTGTGTCAATGAGCCTTTGCCAAGTGGCTGAACTGTTATGTAACCCAAACGGCATCCGGGTAAACTGGTACAGCCCTCGAGACGGAACAGTAAACGCAGTTTTCTCTTTACTTGAATCTTCCAGCAAAATCTGGTGATATGCACTTCTAATATCGATGGAAGAAAAATATCTGGCATTATTCAAACGAGCAAGAATATGGTTGACATACGGAAGCGGGTAAGCATCTCTTCGGGTGACTGCATTTACTTTGCGAAAATCGATACAAAACCTATAGTCTCCATTAGATTTCTTGACCATCACCACGGGACTCGACCACGCAGATTTCGATGGTTCAATAATCCCTAGGGATAACATTTCGTCAATCTCCTTATTGATAATCCCTTGAATAAAAGGCGAGCACGGATAATATCTCTGTTTTATTGGAGGACTATCGCCAGTATCAATAACATGTTTCACGCCCTTAGCGCATCCTAATCTATTCCCCATTTGATCGAAAAAGAATTGAACTAATTCGCGTACCTGTGCCTTTTGATCCAATAATGAATACTGAGAACTATTTTCAATCTTACATATAGATTCATCTGGTTTTCCTAAAGTGAAAGTGTTATCACGAAAAGAAGAAACAATATCCATGTCCCTCCAAAAGTCAATTCCAAAAATAATTTCTTCACTTAAATCTAAAACTACCAAACATTTTATTAACCTAATTTTTTGTTCCAGCACGATCGGAACATTAACTATACCTAAAACTGTACACTTATCCCCATTAGCCATCGTGACTGTTTGGATACTATCTTCTAATGACAAATTCAATTTTGATAATTTTTGCCACCCCGTGCGACCAATACAAGTCTGTGAGGCTCCAGAGTCTAGTAGACCTCGAAAAGGAATATCATAAATAGATACATTCAAATACGGTCTTGGATCCTTTTCCCGAAATGTAAAAAGTGCCGATATCTTATCTTTCTTGTATTCACCCTGTACAAAAATTTTCCAAGAACCCCATGAATCATCTATAGGTTTATGTGATAATGTTAATTTTGAGATCTCCGTCGATTGCTGTGGGGACGGCGATCTCCAAACCCGTTTTTTTGAATTACAAGAACACGAGTATTTGGTAACATTCGGCCTGCCACATAGAAAACAAAACTGTTTCGATCTAGGTAAGGTACATTGAGAAAAACCATGTCCTGTGGAATTACAATTCCAACATTTTGGCCTAGCTGAAACTGTCCTAGTAGGATGGACTTCATTAACCGAACTGAGGGTACACCAGAGGGAGTTTCGTAAGCTAAATCTGGTTCGAGAAGGCAAACTGATTTCAGCATTTTTGACTTAAAGACTAAGTCCCGAGAAATCTCAATTGTTTTACATTTTTCGCGAAGTTCATCTATGTTTTTAGTGGTAACCAAGGATAATCTATCAATAAAATAAGGGTCGATATTACGATGCAAAGTATTCAATTTGTCTTGTTCACTTGGCGGCTCCGGTAATCTGTTGAACATATTAATCATACACGCGAAATATTCACCCACCTTTTCCATAGGCTTTTGCTTTCGTTTACGAATTTCATCCCACAATTCAATTTGATAGTCGTGACCCAAATATTCGGCTCTCAATTCTCGCGTAAAAATATCCCATGTACTAATTTTTGGTCTTACGGACCTATACCATATTAATGCTTTATCAGTTAATAAATCTTCCAGAGAAGCGAGCAAATCTTGTTCGGATACATGACGTGACTTTTTGTACTCTTGAACTCTTTCTAAAAATGCATTAACGCTAAGGGTATTAGGTTTACCCGAAAATGAAATATTCCATTTATGAACCGGAGTAGAGGATGGTTTATAACTATTATTTAACTGTACAGAAGATAAATTATCACGATTAGGTGCTACATTATCAGTAACAGCAGTAATTAACGTCGCATCGAAGTGTTCCTCTAAACTAGATAATCGACGAAAAACATTGGTTTTTGCATTAGCTAATTCTTTATCATTTTGTGGAACTTTCACTCTCTCCAATCGCGCAAAGAGATGTTTGAGCTTCGCCTCTAAATATCTGGCATCACCACTTTTCTGTTCAACATTGGGACGAGAGTTCAAAAAGTCATTCAAAGCAATTATTTTTCTATTACAAACATCTATTTCATCCGTGGGATTCGGACTAAAGGAGGCATGATACTCTACTGTTCCGAATTCATCTTTCTCCGATAATTCTTTCAATTTATCACGCATCGACCTGACCGTTTCTCCCGTTGTATTTAAATAACCCCTAACGTTAAGTTCATAAGTCAATTCATCGCGAACTAGTCTTGAACAATCCATTTCTAAACATGAAATTTATATACACGGTAAAATAGGAAAATACCAAAATTCAATTTTATTGAAGCTCCCGTACTATTGAAATAACTTTTAGAAACAAAATTAATCAAATAATACTCCAACGAGCCAGTATCTTTCACATAGAATGCTTATTTTTCTAACTCGATATAAAATCAAACAAATAAACAAGCCTTGCTATAAAACCAAGCTAGATACTTATAATAAAAACAAACAACCTCTTTTTTTGTTCCTATAATTATCTACCGTTTCGAATTAATGATTTTGAAAACTTTCGAATAACTATACATTTCCTGAAAATACTGCCAAAAAGATGTATTCGAGCCCCACGTCAAGGGTGCCAATTTCACTACTTGTTACGTAATAAATTTAACAGCTTTGAACTGTACAAAAAAACAACTATATCAAATGGTTACGTAAACAAGGTGAAGCAAAGGGTTATGCTCACAGCTAGCCTGAACAGGGAGAGAGGGGTGAGTTCCTGAAATACTAGGTGTCACTTTAACGGGCGCCAATAGATTCAAATATTTAACCCTGACTCGAAATAATGAAATTAGAGAAATTGAATCTATAAGATCTACTCTAAAAAAAAGGTAACCAATTGATAATGAACTTTGGCAGGTAACAATAATTAGAAAGACCACGGTATCAATTCAATAGAAATATATTATATACTGGCTTATCTATAAATATATAATCAATAAAACAAGATTTGAAATGGTTGGAGGGGTTTCGTGCACTTAGAAAACTCTCATGAGAGGGAAGAAGAGGAGTGGATGAGATCTGTATGGTAGGTCTTCGTCCAGTCCCCTAAAGACATTACGCAAAACTTACATAACTAATATACAGAAAACATTTAAACAATATCCGCTGAGTGTAGTTCCCAGTTGATGATTACTAAACGTAGATATTGGCCCGTGGAAGTTACGGAATGCAAAATAAATGACCCAAAAAAACAAATTCCGCTATGCGGTACTTAGCCAGATTACTGGATTGTACGGAGTACTGCACTTCCTGGAACGGGTGTTCATTCCTTTAATTATATCCTTAGAAGGCGACCATGAATATTACAGTATTGCGACCATCGAATGACACATATTCTCTTCAAAGTAATTTTTATTTTCCTCGAGATGATTTCGATATATGGGGTTAAACGCCTCCGATTACCGATTCCCTAATAATCGCGAGACGTTGACTTCTTTTACCACAAAAAAAAGGCTGATATCTAAAATCCTCCGTAGAGACAAATCGACAGTTGATAATATAATCCAACGAATTATCCGACCAAATATCACTGTCGAAAAGAACACTGATCAATTAAAACCGCCTAAAGCGTAAAATATTCAATCAACAAAATTTAGCGTTCAAGACATTCGAGCCATTTTCTGAATAATCCCAAAAAGAAACTCTCCAATCCCTTTTTTGTACCCGATAGTTCCTATCGCTACAAACAAAAAGGTTTCCTCGTTTCATCGATGATGGCAGCAGCTCTCGTATGCGATATGAAAGATAATTGAAATGTATTCCTGGTTGCCTACCTTTTGGGAGTTTTCTAAAATTTTACGGATAACGTAACAATTTTAAGGGAAAAAACCTATACAAATAAAATTGGGTCCAAGTACAACATCAGAACGTACTTCAGATCCGGAACCACTATCACGAAAATCAGGCCACCAAAGGAGGACTGCGATTCCATGAGTTGCATCTACCGAATACCCTGTGAGTGCGGAAAATACTATATCGGTGAAACTAAGAGGCCATTGAAAGTTCGCATTGCCGAGTGCAAAAAAACAGCGAGGGCAAACTAGCAAATCAGGCTTAGCAGAGCAGGTTTGGACCCATCAACATAATGTCAGGTTGTGCCAAGTTCAGATCATACACAGGGAGGACGCCGCATATATGTTGTTCAACAATATATTGAGCCAAGCTAGCGTAAGTAGCAGATTACAGCCGTTTCTGGGCCTCCCCCACCACTATGACATATTAATTGCTTTTTTTGTTGTTGTTCAGTAACATCAGAAGGGTCTGATGCAGGGATCGTTCAGATTTTTTTTCCTTTGAGATTTTTGGGTGTGTGTGTGTGTGTGTGACATAGTGACGTAATTACATTTGATTGATGTGTGTATGAGAATGCACGGTACAGCATTTCATCATATGCTTGTCTATGTACAAACATACGTCTGCATACTTCGAAGATCCTTCAAGTAATGAATGTTCCATCGGTTTGAGCCCACCAAGTTAGTAGTGGTGTGATGTCACAGCAGCAACCGTTCAACGGTAAGTGAGCAAGATGTTCACTCCACGATGTGTGGCTGAGTAATGCGCATTCATCGGTCTGCCCTCACCTCTCTCGATGCGATGAAGGCATCGCTCTAGCCTCGCTATCGATGGTGACACGCAGACGGCCGAGGACTGTCTGCCTAAAGTCAACCCTCTACGAGAGCGCAATGACCACTGCCTGTTCGTATCGACATGTGCTATCGCATCCAGCTGGGAGGTGGGCTTGGCTGTGACGTCAGGCATCTCTAGTGTGTAGCAACTAGCAATGTGAACCTTTCGCGGTTTCATGGTGGGAATGACTCGCAATGTTTGATATAAAAGAAATGCTTGGGACACTATGAAATCAGTAGACGAATATATCTGCAGCAGTTAGCAATTAGTAGAGTGTTATTCAGTTCATAATAGAAGGAAGACGGTGAGTGTATTTATCTGTTGAAAATTGTTTATATTCTCATACATATTTTCATTATGTCCGTTTCAAAAGTAGACTTGAATAAAATTAATAATTTGATAGTACAGGAGGTTGAAATACTAGAGCAAAAGGCCTTATCATCATTGCCAATTGTTGAAGTGTATATAATTGAAAATATATCAATTTATTCTACACGATTTGGTAAATCAATTTTATTAACTTCAGAAGATGTGAGCAATGATAAATCATTTAAAACATGGCTACCAAAACGTATTTCGTTGCAATTCAGTGATGACGATATAACTTGTATCAACTCATCGGGTGGTAAATATACGATGAAGTATTTAGGACAGAGCCCACAAAGTTTTGCTGGCATGAAAACGCGATCTCTAGTCAAATTCAATATGATTGAATAATAATTGTAATTATTTATAGTGAATTTCTTCAGGTCATAGCCCACAAAGTTTTGCTGGTATGAAAACGTGAACTCTAGTCAAATTCAATATGATTGAATAATAAATGTAATTATAGTGAATTTCTTTTTGTTTTATTAATATTCATATATTAGGTGATAATCATATGAAAATATAAACATTACTAACTTAGTTGAATACACTCACTTTGTAACTACAAGTAAAATGGGAATGTGAGTATTATATCATGGAAACAAGTTGGAGGTTGCTTATTGTTTTTTTTTATTCGATTTCAGTTCCACCATTCGAAGATGTGGATGCAGTATGCAAGTCAAGATTGGATCGAAGTTGTAGATCTCAAATCATCGGTTCAACATTTGTCGTCTAAATTGAAGGTGTTGGGTGATGGAGTCGAACATGAAAGCGTTTATGATATGAGTGTATGCTATGATGAAAAACAAATCGAATTATGTCTGATGCTGAGAACTATCTGAGTGGTGCAGAAGTTTGTAACAAGTTTTTGGATAATGAATTGGAATTGTGGCAACTTTGTGAGGTTACGAATGAACTGAACCTGAGAAGCCAACCATACTTGCCAGAATGGATTATTCATCAATTTAAATTGAATGATGAAAATCTAGAGGAAATTGAAGATGGTCGCGAAAATGATGACTGTGGGGAAGAAGTTATTTTAGATAGTCTGTATGTTCCTGTAAATCATAAATAATGTCAAATAAAAAACTTTGTATTATTTTCATGTTTTATTTATTCAAATCCCATTATATACAATAGAAAATGATTACAAATCAATGAATATGATATATATGAATTAGGAAAAAATTACAATACATGATATAAGTCAGTTGGAAATGAAAAAAAAAATCATAACACAGTACATGATAGAGTGGAAAAATGAAATAGTATCAATTATTTAAAGAATGTCAATATCTGCTGTGAACTGAACCATTCAATGCATTGTATGTTAAAACTGTATCATGCAAAATGAATGCTTATACCTTAATGTTGTCTGAAAACTTGGTCTTTCTCGTCTCAAACTCAATCTTATATCGAAAGATGATGATTTTGTTGCATTCGGTTGATGGCAACAATCGATGACGAATAGTGGATTCTCTCTAAATTGCCCGATGTCCATCAGAGGTTCACTCAAATCTTTATCAGCTATAATATCCCAAGGACATTGATAACTAACGAAATAATTTCATCACAGTTTTCGAAAGCACGTTATTTGGTAACATCCCGACGCCGAAGGCGGCGTAAATTGGTTTTTGGTAGTGTATTACGAATTTGAAATAGTAGGCGACGGCAAATACCAACCGCTTTTTACTGAAATGTCAGTAGTAACTAACCTAAAAATAGAATAATGTCACCAGGAGAAGCATTCGTTTTTAAATTGAGTTTTTTTATAAGAAAAATGTTGATTATTGAAGTGAAAAGTGTTAAAGAAGGACGAATAAGGTGTAAAGGTGACCTAGTGAATAAATGCATGTGTTTTTAAATAGTTTATTCAGTGAAAAAGAAGGCTGAAAAGTTGCCCTTTTCTGAACTTTGAAGGGCCGTAACTTTTTGAATAAGGAAGAGCGCCGCTTTTTTCTTTCGGATTCGTAATCTACGCATCAAAATACGTAAGTACAGTCAAAATTTTTTTCAAAATCGCCGGGTGTCCAGATAACGAAAATTTACCCTGAGCTTGTTTTGCGTTTAATGGGATCTGTTTGTAAATTTCTTCGTGCTGCGTCGCGTGCATTCTGCGCTTGTTTGAATGCAACACTTTTAAAGGGGTCTAGCATGATATTATACTCCTTGTAATACTTTTCTTGTAATAATTTGCTTGTTATATTCCATACGGTTTTAACAGTAGCCTCCTTAAACTCTGTGCTATCCTTTTTTCTCATATTAATCGCCCAATCCTTGAGTATTAATGCAAGCTCTTCGAGAGTAGGATTTCCATCCAATTCATATTTTCTGGCGTCACAAAACTCCATAAATATTTTCCAAGTGTATTTTTTACTATTGACAGTATTTTTTGGTGTATTTTCTTCAATGATTTTGTCAATTGCCGCATCATTTTGAACACCAAAGCGAGGAAGTGACATTTTCGAAATAAATTGAATTACTGAAATGTCAAACAACTTTATTGTGTTGGTTGCTTAGCAATGTCATGACATAAGTGATAACTACCCGTGAAAACTATCCATGGGTAGTTATCAGTGTAATGATGGTTTCATTGGTTATTTCGACACACATGACTAGAAATAGACAAATTTGATAGGATAATTTTTTTGGCAAAAAATTTTCATAATAACTTCGCTGAAAACTCTCAAAAGCATAATAAGCAGGAGCATCAAGTTTTTTATCGAAATTCTAATAACAACGCTCATATGGATAAACTTCAGAATTCGAATATACTCGAATACTATTGATATCAGCAGTTGTGAATTTTGTAATATACTGTGTTCTATCTTCAGATGTGGTAGTACTTCGGAATGCGAAGTAGTTGTTTTGATGGCCCATATGTCTGAAGAAGTCCCACGTAATGATGGTAGTTCATAGAGGTCCCACATACGATAAGCCAACTTGATTTTGGCATTCAGATCGCTTTTGTTCATTCTACTCAAAAGTTTGAGCTGGTGTTTATCATCTGGTAGAATATGTCTTATTTTCCATTTGATTTTATTTATTTCCAAATCAGCATCAACCTCATCTATATATGAGTTTTTGAATGATTGAGCGATAATCAAAATCAATTCCTGTCTGGCATTCAAGATACTTTTGTTGTAATCTTCAGCAAAACCCATCAAATATTTCAGTGGTAGTTTTCCACTGAAAGCATGACTGTTTGTATCCAAGATATCTTGTTTCAATTGTGAAAGTCCCCAGCCAGATATCAATAATGTGTTAGCATGTGATTGTCCAAATGATATCATGGTTTCTATTGTAGATGTTATCCCAGGGTTTTTAACAACAGCCACTTGTTCACCACCCATTTCGTAACGAATTTAATTGAAGAGAAATTCAATTGCATTATTCGAGGGATAGCATGTTTTCGCTACATCTTTGGGAGTAAATTCACCTTCTATGTAAATGCAGCTCTCGGCAATATCTAGTATAACATCTTGATTATTGATTGCAATTCTAATTTCATCCGAATTCCTGAATAGCGGTGATCCGTAGGGCTTACGTGCTCATGAGGGAATGATCGAGCACTGGTTCATCGAATATATTCTACTTTTCACTGTTTGTACCGAGCACCATTGTTATTTTCTCACTTTCAATCCAATCGATTTCAAAAATTTAAGATCACTCACAGACAGAGCGTTATGTGCTAACTATTTAGCATACACTTGTGAAATGAGCTTCTTTGTATGCACACTTTTCTTTTTGATAGTGCAGCTCGTTTTGGTTTGAGATTGTTCAATACGATTTTGTCTATTGTAAATGAAACCCATAACAATAGTTATTCGATTTTCTTCAAATCCAAAATAATGAAAATCTCTTCTTCACTTCCAAAATCGATAAGGTTATTTTTTTCATCCAAAATACGCACTGTGATGCTGTGAATCAATTGACGACCTTCTGGACTGATAGGTATATATATATATATATATATATATATATATATATATATATATATATATATATATATATATAATACTATGTGGTTCTTTGGTAAGATTGTATCCAGGTTCGACATCAATATCGAATGGGAAAAGAATGTGGGATTCTTCACCATTTATATATGAACGAGATATTATAATGCAATCTAAGCGGATAAGTCTCACAGTTGTAATGTTTATTGGTTATGAGGATTCATGTATATGATTTGGTGAAAATATGTCATGAGCGAACCCCATCATTTCTGCTATAGAATTTGGATGTGTCAGATCGATTTCATATTTGGATCGCTTTTCACATTCGAATGTATTATTATTGACGTGTAGATAAAAAATATCATCTGCAACGATATCAATCGGTTTTTCATCATGAAACAATCTGAACATGATATGTTTTTGTATGACGGCATTTATCTCTTCTATTTCGTAAGCACCACATTGAATTTCAATTGTAAACTTTTGGAATATCGATGAGTTGTCATTACTGATTCTGAAACTCACTAAATTATCAGCTTCAGTTATATTATTGATTGAATTGCATCCACAGAATCCCAAAAGTCCTAATCCATAACGGCTGTTTCTATCCAATTCAACTGGTGGAAAAAAATCAGCACTCAAGACACTTGTCTCGACAGCTTGTAGCTCAAACTTTCGTGACATGACTGATGAATATTTTGAAAGACATTTCAATTTAATATTGTGCACAGCAACAGCACATTTGAGACAATTTACACTTTTTTGAAGGTGTTGCATTGAAATAAATATCATTTTTATTGATACCGATATTCACATCCTCTATATTACAAATACAACACATAGATTTTCGAGGTATAGGACCATCATTAACATCTGAATCTAAATTTTCATTGGGGTGGTGTTCATAAAAATATCTATATATCATAATATCGATGTCATCTTGTAGATGTTTCCCAAACATATGCAATCTCATGTGCAACACATGCAAGTATCACTTCTTTGGGCATATTTGCAAGCATCACTTGATCAATTTTTTTCAAGGTACCATATTTTGAAAACATTCTAAGTGAAAACCCCATTCCTTTGATAGCCTCCCGATCCAGTTTTGGTGTTGAATCCATTCTTCATTTGGAAAATTATTCAGAGAGAAACTGTAAGCACAAGTGACCACAGATAACTGTATTGAATTTCTGTTGACGATCATAGTTATATTTCATTTTTACATTTGAACATTTTCGAAAGAATCGAGTCAATCCCAATGGTGGGGATAGATCTCCAAAACTATCGAAATATGCGACTTCTTTCCCGCATTTTTTATATGCCACCCAATGTGTTCCTGGTCCACTTATTCCATCTAAATTAACAATAGCTGTCTCATTTTGTCTTGGACCTGAAGAGGATAATCTGTCACGCATAAAAACACCACGAAAATGTAGAATTTTCATTTTTTGTGCATAATAAGTGAGATCGAGATCAGTAAGAGGCCTCTGAGGTAGGGGTTCAATTATTATTTTTGTTCTGTTTGCGGTTATGTATGGTTTTAAATATAGTCCCAAACCTTTATGGTACGGTTTGAGGTATATTCCACTTCCGCGTTTGCCCAATGCTACAGACTCCATGGTTTAATTGTGGCGATTGGCTTCCATTAAAGCCGCTCTGCTGACTTTTGCTTAATTCACGGCCTTGGTAATACCAGCAGCGGCTCCCGCTAAACTGCGGATAGTCCAGCAAAAATTGGTACCAATGGCAAAAGTCCACCGATCTTGGGAACAGGAATTATACGTGGTGTGCTGATTTTCTTCTTTCCACCGGCAGCTTTGAGGTATTTACGTGCCGCCTGCAATGTCACAGTGATAGCTGTTTTGCTATTATTCGTCACAATTGATCCCCACCAGCTTTCTTCAGAAAATTTCGCACTTTATGGACTATCCCAGCACCAAATGCAACTTTCCTATTTTAATTTTTCTCCATTTGTCTCCTCTTACTTTTTTTCTTATTGCTGCCACAACCCATGACCATATGTCTTTTTGTTTTCATAATGTTGGTGACAAGTAATGCAGCTGCTCTTTCCCCAATACTCGCGTCCTTCAATTTAACCCTATCCCAAGCGCTGTATTCAAGTTCTTTGTCGGCTAAAAGTCTTGCTGCAAGATCGGATGGATGCTTATAATATTGAATATCGTGTTTTTTGCATTCAATATCTAATTTATTGATTCCAGGATCGTTGCGAGCTAAACGTTGTTCCAATTTTGTACCTGGTCCACAGTATTGAGAACCTTCGGGTATATGTAATTCGAAAGGAAGTTTTTTTATTAAATCATAAACAAAACCACAACCTCTTTTAATTTTACGATCATTTTCAATACGTGCGCATCGTTTGATGGTACACATTGAAATGAATAAGCTAATAACATTTATATAGTCCCCGACCACGGTACGATGCGCAATGAAAAACAGAGAAAAAAGTTTGCTGTAGATGATCTAGATGAGAAATTCGGGTGTGGATTGAATGGACAAAGGGTATTCAGACATGGTCCACTACTTCCATCATCAGTTTGTGGATTCATTATAGGACCTTCAAATTGTGGAAAGACGAATGCAATGATATCGCTATTAACACATCCACAAGGACTGAGATTCAGAAATGTGTATTTATATTCGACATCACTCAATCAACCTAAATATCAGTACTTGCGAAATGTTTTGGAACCTATAAAATGATTAGGTTTTCATACATTCAGCAATAATGCAGAAATAGTGGAACCCTCCGATACTAAGCCTAATTCTGTTTTCATTTTCGATGATGTGATATGTGAAAATCAGGATATTATTAGATCATATTTCTGTATGGGACGTCATAAGGATATTGATTGTTTTCATCCCGCACAGACATATTCACGGGTAACCAAACAATTAGTGCGTGACAATACCAATTCCATCATAATGTTCAAACAAGATGAGACGAATTTACATCATATTTATTCAGATCATGAATCACCCGATGTAACATTCAAACAATTCCAATCGATGTGTGTAAATGCTGGGAGGACCAATATGGATTTCTAGTCATTGATAAGGACAGAAAAATAGATGAAGGTAGATATCGCAAAGGATTGGATAGTTTTATATATCCCTGATCTTGTTATTCAAACTTATTCGATCACTGAATATTGTAGAGGTCACTTCATCAGCGAATTGAGCTATAATTTGAAAAGAGCATTATGAATATGAAAAATGATTCTGAAAAAATAAACAGTGAAATGAATTTGAAACGTCAACTAGTAGAGACAACAGAAGCTGTCAGTCAGAAATTCAACTCTATCAAGAATGATAATATTGAAAATCGTACGACATTTGAAAAATTGTATGAGCCCATAACGAAACCATCGAATGTTTTATCATCAAACGCTACTTCGAAATTATCAATGTTATCGTCAAACCATGGAAATGTTCAACCTACTTCAAATTATCCCATTAGTAGTCCAATAGGAAGAAAACAATCTTTTGGTAGTGTATCATCTGTGAATAGTGTCACGAGCACACTTCAAGACGATATGAGAACAACTCTATTCGAAACACCATCATCGTCCCACATCGATTCCTCTGATCATGACTCCTCACCTAATATGAATGAAAGTCGTGAAGATGTTTTGGTGAAACATTTGAATAATGTAAAATCTAGAAATCCAGCATTTGATGGAACATTTGGTCTACGTATGGATCCTATTACACAAAAGCTGAAAATGGGAAGTCTAGTGATACATTTCAAAGATGGAAACATTTCATTTTGGGATGCTAATAAAGTGGAAAAATATGAATGCGCAGGTAGTCCAGACTTGTATGATATGTTCTTTTCAAAGAATCCGCTAGATGTTGATAATGAAAAAACTCGTCAAGTATATTCCAAAATATTGAAAATAACGAATGCTCCATATAAATAATATCATTTGAAGAATGGTTTCAAAAACACAAATTCTAAAAAGTTTCGTGAAGTTATCAAACCTCTATTAGACTCACGACAATATCCAATAAGAAGAAGAAGTAAAATTGGTGGAGCACTCAAACGAAAGAAAATGGAGAAAACATATAATTCTAAACCTGTGAATTATGTGTACTGGAATTCACCGAAAGAGTTAGTTGCTGGATATGATAATGAAATAAATTCAATAATTGAAGAATTTCGTGAAGAAGGTATAATATATTAATATATCCACAAATAAATATCACTGGCACATCATCTCTCAATGCAGTAACATTATCACCTTTTCTCATTATTCATATTGAAATTGAATGACTGATGAAATACGTGATGTCAAACGACGAATTGAATCACATAGACCTGCAAGACGTAATTTTCGCAGAAGAATAACAACCATCAAAGATTTTGCAGATCTATGGCAAATAGATCTAGCTGAACTACAACCTTATGCAAAAAGTAATGAAATATATTGATATATACTTGTAGTCATTGATTGTTACTCAAAATATCAGTGGACTGTAGCAGTTAAAGATAAAACAGATAGTACAATAACTAATGCAATGAAATATGTACTAAAGGAAGCTGAATTTTCCCCCAAACATATACAACACGATTAAGGGGAAGAATTTTCCAATAGAAGCTTTTCATCTCTCATGCGAGAATATAATATCAATCATTATTCAACATTTAGCACAAAGAAGGCGGCTACAGCAGAGAGAGTGATTCGTACAATGAAGGCATGGCTCTACAAGGAATTTTTGATGAGAGGTCATCACAATTGGCTTGATATTCTTCCAATTATAACTAGTAGATATAACAATAAAGTTCATCGTACAATAGGTATGGCACCCATCAATGTTGATTCAACAACAAAATTGAAATTCAAAGGTATCAATGGAATTGGAGGAAAACAAAGTAAACCCAAATTCCAATTGAATGATATTGTACGTATAAGCAAGTACAAAAATATATTTGAAAAGTCTTACACTGCGAACTTCACCACGGAGCTCTTCAAGATTGTTAAAATTAATCAAACCACCCCAACGACCTATAATCTTGAAGATATGAATGAACAACCTATTAGAGGATGTTTTTATGAAGGAGAGTTATTACGAACCGAGAATCCTGACGTATATCTGATTGAGGAGGTGTTGAAGAGAAGAAAAAAAAAACTATATGTAAAGTGGTTAGGCCTTCCTAGTGAACAAAATTCTTGGATTGATGAATCAAATATAGTTTAAATGTATCCACTATTGTATTTATAAATAAAGTAATGTTAAAGTTCGTAATTGTTTTCATTTCAATTATAAGTATGTGAATTGAAAAATATTGCAGCGGTAAACGTTGCCCCAGCCATTCGCAACGTTCTGTGTATACCAAACCAAATTAATTGTATACTCCATTCCCGCTTATATTTTTAAAGTCACGATATTGAAAACACATTATCAATTCCCAAAACTAATCGCCGTCACTTTGAAATGCACTCTCCAACTTTTTTCGCCAATTATCTCTCACTGATAATTCCGTCTCATAAAGTTGAGTCGACTCTTCAAGCTCTGCGTGAGTTTGCATTCTCGAACGTTCATTGAATAGATTATCTTCAACAATTTTTGAACGGAGTTCATCTGCATCTTTACACATTTTAGCCAATTCAATCTTCGTTAATGCAATCTGGGCATCTAATATAAAAAAAAATATGTTCAAAATATGTTTTTCCGTTAACCAGCTGTCGCACCCCTACGAACGACAACCCTCAGAAGTCGAAACTTGTGTGAGCTGAGGATTAACGAGGTCTTACCTTTTAACGTGTGATTCATAACACGGGTTGGACGGTAGCAAGTGAAGATCGATCGTTCAGACTAGGGCTTGAACCATCGACCAACACGGCAGTCAATTCGAGTGAGTGAACAAAGCACCCACGCCGAACCGCTTGGCTACCGACTGCCCGACTTTCCTTATTAACATTATTAGCTCGCTCACTCTTTTCAAGTTCAGCAATAGCCATCTGTGCCTTCACAAGGCGGCATTTTGCTTTCTTTTTCATTTCTCCAAACCGATGTAGTGGACTGAATTAGGTGCACCTGTAGGCTTCCTCTTCGATCTGTCACTTTTCGTTGTGGGTTTTTTCTGTCGCACAACACTTTTGGATTGTTTCTTTCCTTTGAAGTCAGTGACAATCGATGAAGATGCATTAGTAACCTTCCTCTTGATTGTTCTAGATTTCTTATCAACCCCAAGAGGAAGGGTAGATGGGAGGGTGTTTGAGTGGTGATAATTGCAAAACGATTGGATTTTCAATAAAAATTTGCTCATTTGGTTCCGGCATATTTGCAAAGTTAACGAAGTCGTTAATATCAAAATCATTTATCGAATCTTGACTCGATAAATGTAATACTGGAAAATTTTCAAAATCAGTGTGATCGATATCAACAAGTGGTGAACCATCTTCAGCAATCAATAGCGGTATAGAGCTCATGATAATGATTATTTAGGTCTGAGGAATGATATGTGATAGCAATAGAATGTGAATAGGAAAGGTGATGATGTTACTGATACCTCACCTTTTATACAAGAAAAAAAACTAGCGCATGCGCTCTTTCATCAACTGGCACATGCGCTCTTTCACTGAACTATTCACGCATGTGACACTCTTTGTCATTTAAGAGGAACACTTTGTGTTGCATGCATTTTAAAATGTGAGAAAATGATACAAATAAATTCAAAATATATATATTTAATAATGGAGGACAATAACGATAATAAAAATCAAAAAATGTTAATATGTCTCTATTGATATGGAACGTTCTTTCACTCTCCTCCTCAATATTTGTTGTTCATGTGTCAGACACCAACATTGAAAAAAATGAATTCTCCTATTGGGGTAGAGTTGACCAACCTTCTCACATAAATCCCAAGTACTTCTACATGTAGTGCATACATGATTCCAACAATTCATAGAATATGTGTCACAACGCAAACAACGTTTGGAACGGCAGCACAGGTACCACAAATATTTCTACAAATACCAATATTATTCAATATTATAGATTCGGAACACTTCAGACACTGTAACTGTTGTTGACGATAATCTGACTTTGTTCGCTTCGGTGGATGAGATGGAGGCGATAGTTGAATCCGCGACACACAATCACTACAAATACCAGTACATGGATTAATTGCTTCCTTAGGTCTACTTATTTGGCAAAAGTAGCACACAATAGCCCTTGCAATCATCATTGGGTAGACATACACTTTTGGTTTTTCATTCCACTCTTTTGGAAACGGCATTTTACTAATTCGATTAGAAATATTAAAAGATGACTTATAGAAACTCTGACTGCTCTCTCCTATACCAACATTCTCTATATATACGAATTAACATCATGTGAAAGTATAGTGGGATAACTTCTCCTTCTCTTCCACTCAAAACGAGTCAAGTGATAAGTGGGAGTCGTACCACCACCACTACCTATATAATTATATAAGTCGACTTGCGATCCCGAAGTTCATTCATTCACTCTGCAACTGTGAGAAAACATCAAGATGAATACTCAAAAAATAGTTGCTGCATTAAACAGAATATCTGCTTTTGATGCAAATAATTGGATAGACGAGTCAGATGATGAGGATGCCAACATTTAGCTAGAGGAAGTGATAGTTGAAGAAGGTGTTGGAGTCGATGAAGAATAGATTGACCTTGGAGTCAACGAAGTTGAAAATGAGGCTAATGAGAGCGATGAAGATCATGACATGGTCGATGAGTTGGTCGTGGATGGTGAAGGCGATGATGAAGGGGTTATAGCTGATTCATCTGAAGGTGATGGTGCTTTGAGAATCGGTCTCCGAATGCTCAACATCACCGACAAGCTGGAAGATCCAATGGATTTATATTGCGTGGTGGACGCGCTTGTGCACATCCGATCGATTGATGGCAACATCAGAAAGTTATGTTGGTGTTGTTTTCAATTTTACTCCATACGGAACAATAACGGCGGCTGGTATCAACATCCATGATACAGTCTCTATGATGCAGCTGGGTCAGTATTGGTGTAAGGCATGTGAAAAACCGCTCACAAATTTCAAGAGAGTGTCAGCATGCACAATATGCAATAATATCAAACCTGTGACAGAATAACCGTGGACCTATCGGTAAAAAAAAACAGCCCTATTCAGGGCTACATTATCCACACAAACAGTAGTTGTAGTAGTATTCACAGATTATGTGACAAATGACTACTTTGACTGATAAAAGTCTGAGTCGGAAATTTGTTAGTCTTTGAATATCTGTGCATTATATGACAAATAACTATTTTGACTGAAAATTCGAAGTTTGGAATTTGCTAGTCATTGAATATCTGTGCATATGATGAGTACTACTTTAACTGAAAGTTGAAGTTGGCAATTTGTCAATCATATGCATATAATGATGAGTACTACAGAGTGGGATGATGGTACTTTTACTTACATTTTGTTTGAGACTATAATGTTAACCTAACGTTAACAATGATATGAACCTGTTTCTGTTTGAAAGTAAAATGATAGCTCTGAAAAGAGCTGTTTTTGTTTCAGTCTGCAATTGTAGCCCTGAAAAGGGCTGTTTTTTTATTAATCCATGCGATCCATCATCAGAAACAATAATGATGGTGTCGCCATCTGAATCATCTGAATCAGATGATATACTAAAGATGTCGTCCTCATAATCATCTGAATCAGCTGATATACTAATGATGTCCTCATAATCATCTGAATCAGATGATATACTAATGACATCGTCCGCATAATAATCTAGATTGTCTATCTCGTCAACAGCCATCTCAAACTCTGCATTTACTTACTCTTGCATACCTTTTTCTATACATTCTGGGAAATCATTAGGAAGATCATAGATGCGTTGCAGAAATTGAGCGAAGGTTGTACTGAAATGATCGAACGTTGAATCTATTTCATGTACCTGGATGGGTCCTGTACTCGACATTGTGGAAGAATGATGTAGAACTGGGATTGATGCTATATATATATATATATATATATATATATATATATATATATATATATATATATATATATATATATATATATATATATATATATATATATATTGGAAAAAATGAAATGGAGGGGTGAAGTGTAAATGTAGAACAATTCAGGGTTTGAAATTCGAAAACACCAAGAATGACGATCTTCATGAAACGCTGAGTGATTATTATGAGAAACTCTGAGTGATTATTGTAAAAAAAAGCTGATAAGGGAGAGTAAGGAAGACACTGCCACAGCCTCGCAGTGCCTCATGTACACCAACCAGAAAGTGTGTACTCCATGGAAGGAAAAGAAAGGGTGGAAGAAACGAGGAAACGATTGCATATCGTCTTCCGAATTGAGGACTTCATCATCATTAATCAGGATGGGGAATGGTGGAGGACTATCTTCGATGAGGATTGGGGATGTTGAGGTATATCCTCGAATTCCTTGGACTCATCGTCAGCGTCATCATCATCGCTATCTCCGGACGGTAGGTTATCATTATCAGAATCCCATTCAGAATCCCGCTAATCGTTAGGGTCCGGATATTCGTTGTCTGATAGGTCCGCTTCATCACTACCGGTAACAAATTGCACCTGCAATCGATAATCCGATGATATGTCGTTGTCGTGCTTCATCCTGTGAGGTGCCGTCGTTGAGTGAACGACACGCACCTGGATCGACGCATAGTGAGGCGTCTGATGCTCCTGGAGGCTGAAGGGTTCGCTAGTTGAGTCAGGTTGCATGGTGGAGGTGGCTGATCGACTGAATATTCCAACAGATAATTCCTACTTTTATACTTTCGAAAGGAAGTGGGGGAGGAGAGGGGATTAAGTGGGAATGAATTGCAAAATTACATGAGCTATATTCAATGAAAGAGATAATTGAATGGATAAGATACAATATGAGTTATATGAAATTATACTTATGGATTTCATTGTGAAACATGTCTTTTAAAACTAATAAGGGAGAGGGAGAAAGACAATGCCTCAACCTCGCAGTGCCTCGTGTACACCAAACAAAAAGTGTGTACCTACTCCGTGAAAGGAAAGGAAAGAGAAGGGTGAGAGAAACGAGGAAACGATTACATATCGTCATCAGAATTGAGTTCATTCTCAATTCTGCGTATGAAAGCCAGCCGCCTCGACCACTGGGCAGCAGCTACTGGATCAGTATTAGGATGCGGATACTCTATGTCCGACCTTTGCCTATCGTCAGTGCTTGTAACAAGAAGCACTTCAATCCGGGAATCAATGCTCCAAAACGTTGAAGGACCTCTATGTGGCGCTGTAGTGGAATCGACTTCCATATCCATGTCCGAATCGTCGTCGTCGTCGTTGTCACTCCTGTAGTCAGGAGCTCTAGGTTCTGACAGAGGTTCCAACTGGGGTCCGGTCGTGGAATCAGCTTCCTGAGTTGTTGACGTGCTGGCGATAGTTACTCAACTGAATATTACATTGAGGAACTCCTACATTTATACTCTTCAAGTGGAGTGGGTGGTAGTGGCGTGTAGGTAGGGGTTATGCAATGTTGTATGTAAAAATGAATAATATGGAATATACTTATTGATTTCATTATGAAACATGTCTGTTCTTTTTTAATTTTCTTCTCAAGAGATTATTTACAAGTGATTAGAGAATACAAAAATTCATGTGAGGTATTTGTCTAGAAGAACTTGGAATTGAAATAAAAAAAAATAGATAAAACGAAATGAAGAAAAATGCTCCAACCATCGCATTGTCCAATGTGTACCAATCCAAAACAATGAACACCCTTTATTTCACTTCTTTTTCATTTTTTTTGTTTCCTAACATTACAAATATAAACTTAAAACTACCATGATTAAATATTCCTAACTAACCTAAAACTAATCTTACTACACTTACACTTAACCTATGGAAAAGTTTTTATGAAAGTCACTAACTTTTTATAAGTCTCTATCGAAGAGCTTTACACCTTTCCTCCAGTGATGTTTCCTCCTGATCTAGTTCGGCCAATTGTTTCATTAGATCACTTCGTTGGCTAGCAATTTCAGCCTTTCGGCGGGAAAAGCTAGCCAACGCAGCCTCATTTGATCGGAAAGCATGTTCTGCTTCCTTACATCTCTGTAGGAAACAGCTTAACATTCCACTAACCTCTCCGATAGGCTGTCGCACTTGTGGCACCAATACTTCAGGATTCGCTGGTGTTGCTGGCAGCGGTGTTAGCGGCACCACCAACGGGCCGAATATCATGACCCCCGGAGAAGGCGCCCTCGGTGTTTCCACTGCTGCTGGTGGGGACGGTGTTTCCACCATTGCTGCCGCCGGTGGTGTGGAGGGCCTTAAACTCTCACGAGCGGTCGGCCAACTACCTGCATTAAGATTAGTCTTATTGCAAGTAACTCGGTACTCCTCAATAAGACCAATCCTTGCTGCAGGTCGTTGACAAACTTTCTTCACAACCCTGACTTCCTCCTCCTCGATTAAGTCAGGGCTGAGAGATCGGGCTCTAACTTTCGAAGTGGCTGCCTTCTCCTGCTCTGTCACAGGCATGGTGGATGCCACCGCATTGTTCATCTCCATTCTTGGAGATGGTGGGCGGGGCTTCGGGATGGTGGGCGGGGCTTCGGGATGGTGGGCGGGGCTTCGGGGCAGTGGGCGGATCTCTGAAAAGTAGCGGTAGGTAAGTAGGGTAGCGACGGGGGGGGACGTGGCCCTAACGGGTCACGCCCACCGCCCCGCCCCATCCGGGTAGGCTTAACGTGCATCGCGAGCAACATTACCTATTGTGGATTGTATTGCAGCTTGTAGGGCTAGAAGTATAACCTCCTTTGCTCCATTGATTTCCCCCTCAAGATATGATACAGTTACACAATCACTCGTGTCAATTGGTTCGCTTGTATTTTTCAATATTTTTCTTTGCATGTCATAATGACCATCTTTTGTTAATTTAAATCCATTCCCGGGAGGACCTCAAATGACATTACCACCCCATTTTTTTTCTACCAAACATATTGTGCACCCTACGATGATAGTGTTTTCATTTAAATTATGCTATATACTTTGCAGTAATTGGTTAGGAAAATATAACGAATAATTTTTTTTTATAATTTCATATTCATCAAAGTAATACATATACATACACAATACATCAATATCACATTACAGTTTTATTTATGAATACCTACAAGAATATCAATATTGGATTTTCCGAAATTGAATTGAATTTCAATTATTGATCTCGGCAGACAATAAATTGATTAGTTGATCCAGTGGACTCTCCTGAGTTTGTGATTCTTGAATAATATTAGTTATCCACCGAATGTTATCATTTGGATCGTTTTGATAAAATTCCATATTATTATGACCCCAAGGAAGAGTGTGGGTAGTATTCGGAATGATAAATCGTTTATCGTCGTGACATGATAATGCAACTTTATTCTTCAATTCAGTATACATATCTTCTAAATGAATTCATCTTTCTGAATATCATACCACCATGTTCCACGATTGTTTGGCAATTTTCACATGTCAATTCATTCTTTGTAACCGATGATTTCACCCCTTTAGCTTTCTTGAATTCACCATAAACAGATTTCACATAATACGCTTTTGCACCTGTACCATAAAAGCTCATGATTGGATCATTCGGAAATTCGTCTTTGAAGTTACCCAAGATTGAACTTGTTACTGGAATATTGAATTGGTTAACTATACTGTAATTGGATGTATCAAACCTACTTATGTTAGTTTTCATGAATTCATAAAAATTTTCTGTATTCACTTTCAAAATGAGTGAGTCGGTATCTGTATACAGTAAAGAGACATTTTCACCAAAGTGTTGTTAGATGCATCCATAGAAAAAGTCGTACATGACTGTTTTTGATGATTGTAATATAGAATATCCCAAATATAATGGTTTATAATAATGGACTTTAACTTTACCCAATTGAATTGAATATTTTCCCAATGTGTAACGAGTCTAACATCAATTCTGTTATCTACATTCTCCATTGTCTTCCCATATACCGCATTATTCATTAGTTCATAGAAATCTTCAACAGATTTGTTGTTAGACCTATTACGCATTTCAGTATTCAGATCTATATAGGGTTTCATCCAACGTGATTGTTTGAATTCCAATACTCTATGTGTATTCATTACAATCAACCCATTTTTGGTGGCTTGCTGTAGATTTCTATAATGAACAATATATTTTCTTTTATCATTCAAATTTGGAATTAATTTGGGAATTTTCGATTGTGTACGAGGTGGTATTAATTTTTTAACTAAAAATGGAAGATCAGAATGTTCATCATGAAACTCTTGTGGATAATGAATGTCCACTTCAAACACATACCCATACGGACTATCAGAACTCACATTCATCACATCAAGGTTAAGAATTTCATTGGGTGTCAACCATGTAAAATCACTTGTTGGTAGAGGTTGTGACATGCTATGACCGTATAGATTCGTTGCATCTAAATATGTAATGAATGTGGAAGGTTCATTGGGATTATAATTTGGTAAAAATGTATCATTTGCTATATGTTTCCTCTCACTACACTACAGGTTAAGAATTTCATTGGGTGTCAACCATGTAAAATCACTTGTTGGTAGAGGTTGTGACATGCTATGACCGTATAGATTCGTTGCATCTAAATATGTAATGAATGTGGAAGGTTCATTGGGATTATAATTTGGTAAAAATGTATCATTTGCTATATGTTTCCTCTCATTACACTGACTAATTCCACCTCGTATACCCTTTAAAAAAAGTGAATCATATCAATGTCAGTTAGTAATTCCAATTCAATATTCTTATACTTCAACATAGCATCCCAAGATAATCCAGGTGCAGTGTAATAATGTGCTGGATCTAAGTTATAAATCTCCAAATTTGTGGTGCGAAAGTTTTCAAAAATATCACATAATAGCAATACATCCGACTTCAAATATAAATCAGAGTATTCACCCAAATTCTGACTCTCGAATAACTTCCACACATTTCTAGCCCTATCATAATCATTTTCTGATATATGTTCACATATGAGTTTGTCATAAAACTGATTTTTCGTTGGAAGTGATGAATAATTAAATTTGTCAATGTCATCAACGAAGCTATATGGAAATACACCTTTCTGCCTCATCAATTTAAATTTCTCAATTTGTGGGAAATGTTTATGCATCTCCAAACATTGATCAGAGGTCAAGTTAACACCCAATTTCTCCAACGAATTAGTCATAAATTTATAACTATCGATGAATCTCATTTTGAGATATTTCTTCTTAACCTTACCATCTTTATCGATATAGGTGTGTGTAAAGAGATGCTCAGTGGAAGATATATATTTCTCTTTTGTTTTTGGGATGACATCAACTTTCTCTTTATTCCTATACAATTCTTTCATGAATAAATGGCAATCATAGCCGCTTAAATTGTGGAAAATAATAGGTACAAAGTTAGGGATATTGAAATTCAAATCACATTTAAAATGAGCGGCATGTGATCTTTTCTTTCCTGTAACATGACAATGATCTCTAACTTTGACTTCACCATCAATAAATGGTTTATTACATATACCACAAGTTCCGGCTGCAGCCAATTGTCTCTCTTCTTCGAGGGTTTGTGCATCCATTGGTATAGGGTATCTGAGATGATTTTCATTTCTTTTTCAAATCATCTTCACTGCTACTCACAAATTTCTGAGCTGCTTCTACACCCCTTTATGTAACAAATTTTGACAAATCATCATTATATGAACATTTTATCTGACAAGCAAATGAATATGGAGCATGTTTGAATGTTTCATTCGAGTATGAATTTTCTGGATTTGGCTCATTCACGTGAATCGGTTCAAGTACTGATTCAAAATCAGCATATACTACAAATGGTACCCTCATATGTCTCTCAATATTTTGAAACAATAATTTATTTTCCGCAACCATCCGACCATATTATTGATCTTAAAATTGGTGGTCGGTGTTGTTGTACTAACGAGATTACAATCATTCATCTTTTGACGTAAAAGCAATCTCTCGCTGGAGAAATATATCAAACATCCATAACAAAAATATTTTTTTTGATCATGAGCTGATAGTTGACTAGAAACTAATCTTGAAAGATCTTTGATCCAACAATAGTGACTATAACCGGAGTTATCAGTTATAAGTAACAAATTGACATGTCTCCGGAGTCTTCTCTGTGAGTATCGCAATGGACCACTCACATCATACTTCATTTTACCCTAATCAAATTTACTCTCTAAACCGTAAACATTAATTGAAAAATCATTCCTATCTTTCAATACTCTTATTATTAACTCCAACCAGAAAATCCATACCTGTGACATCTAAAACATTGGAAAAATTTGGATATGACGTAACTTCGGACACTCTACCATTTGCAGGATATAATGCTGATGTTATAGCCCGAGCAAAGAAGTGTTGATCTTCATTACGAACATTCACGACAGCTTTCCTCCATTCAATGCATTCAGGCAGCTTCACATATGAACGTCCTACCAGTGGACTGTATTTATTAATATTGACTTCGAGAAATACTATTTTTTCACCTAAATTACAAAAAAAAATTACTACTCAATCTCGTTGGAATTTACAAAAAAATTAATACCTGAGTCACGTTCCTGAAACTCAGTCGTTTGAGTCACAATTACATCACGGAATCCATCAAAAACAGCATTCAAACCTGAAGATTGGTCCACTATTTTATTTTGGGAATCAAATGACTTCGTGTCCCTCGAATTTTGAGTCTGAAGAATATAATTCCCAAAAACTTCCATATTCACCTTGACGTTTTTATGGATCCTGATGGCCGATTCCAGTAATTCAATGACCTTCTGCCTAATCTCATTGAAAAATGACATGTAGTCACTGGATACAATCGAACTCTCAACCCTGTACGTAGCAATGCGGCAATTGAAAGCATCCGTTATAATTTGAACACCTTCAGACAATTGAACACATGCATTATTTTTATGACTCATGGTTTTTCGGTAAGAGTTCACTTGCGTCATAGGAATTGTCACATTACAGCAATTGCAAGTATACATTGGTGTTGCATTGTCCACTCTCACCCGTTTCACTGGAGGCCCTCCTTGGCAACTCTGGAGCTGATGCCGACGAAGATTATCACTACGAGTGAAAGATTTACCACAGTCACAGGAATACATTTTATATAATAGTTCTCACTAACTCACTTGATGTAAACTGACATAACCAACACTCGTTCGCTTCTCAAATACAGTTTGATCGGGTCCGTCAAGCCAACCCCACCTCTCAACTACATGCGCCAAGCCTACCTCCCAACTGAATGTGATAACATATTATGTTGATACGAACAGGCAGTGGTCGTTGCACTGTCGTAGAGGGTAGACGTTAGGCAGACAGTCCTCGGCAGCCTGCGTGTCACCATCGATAGTGAGGCTAGAGCGATGCGTTACGTCACAGCCTTTATCGCATCGAGAGAGGTGAGGGCAGACCGATGAATACGCATTACTCAGCCACACGTCGTGGAGTGAACATCTTGCTCTCTTACCGTTGAACGGTTGCTGCTGTGACGTCACACCACTACTAACTTGGTGGGCTCACACCGATAGAACATTCATTACTTGAAGGATCTTCGAAATATGCAGACGTATGTTTGTACATAGACAAGCATATGATGAAACCCTGTACCGTGCATTCTCACACACATCACCACTACACCACAATTACGTCACTATGTCTCACACACACACACATACCCAAAAATCTCATATGAAAAAAAAATTCTGAACGATCCCTGCACCAGACCCTTCAAGGTCACATCGCCTTGATGTTACTAAACAACAACAAAAAAAGCAATTAATACGTCACAGTGGTGGGGGGAGGCCCAGAACCGGCTGTAATCTGCTACTAGCGTATACACACGTAACATATGAAAACCCATAATCAAGCGAATAAAAGTCATCTCTAATCAAACCTCCTGCTAAACCAGAGAAGCGGAAAGTACTGAAGCGACCCATAAATAGTCATCACTCGAAATATCAGTCTAGTCATGACTCGAAAAAATCAGTCCAGTCATCACTCGAAGTAGATATTAACAATCGAAACGTCGTGAAGTAACTCTGCTTGGAATATTTTAATTTTTAATTTTTCCGATAATTAAAAATCGAATTCTTTCAGAGTATCATCCTTGAACTAGGCTGAAGTGAACAACGAACAACATGTTTGTCATCGCCCCATATGCCTGTGAATGAGGTAACCAACCGCATATATAAAATTTGTCCAATTCATCGAATAATGAAAAAAACTCCACAAATTGAGTGGGCATACATAGAGACTTGCTGTAAATCAAATTATCTAAGAAAACAATTGGCTTAGGCCAGTATCGAATTATCTACATTGTAGGTTGATGGACTGACGCCTATCAGGAAACAACCACTCCCGTGGCTAATACCACGAAGGGCGATGCAGGTGTTAGTGCAATATTCACTGAAGTTATTCCTGCATATGCTGTTGGCGATACAACTGCAGTTGCATCAGTTGTATCGCAGTTACAACCAGACTTCAAATGTGCCCACTCAATTTGTGATGGAAACAATTGTTGATATTCGACAAATAGTGCAAACTGTAGCAGTAAGGAATATGGTAATGAATCCAAACATCATGATTCGTTATAAGGTAGTTTGTTGAAGATCTGGGTTCAGATCGCAGTCGTCAAAAATAACTTGATAACAATCTCTTCGTGAAAATGTTGAGAAAAAAATGTCTATCATACACAATTGAACCCCAGACTTCAAATTTATCAGGTTATCTCCACTGTTTCTCGCTGAGCGACAAATGATTATATTTTTACTTTTATGCAATTGTTAAAACACTTTTGTCTAATTTCCATTAGTTATTATAATTTACGTATAAATTTAAGTATTACAACTAACTAATTTTAAGTTAGTTTTCATCAATTTTTATACTTGATAATGGTATTAAAGCAGAAACCGATCGTAAAAATGGAATAAATAACTAGTGAAAATTAGACGAAAATGTTTTCATTCATTTCATTAAATTGATCATGAATTTCCACAAAAAATCAATTACACAAATTATATTTTTAGGTTTCGAAGGATCATGTCGAAAGTAGAAAATGTATATATAAATTAAAAATATAGCTAGTTATATCAGGTAATGATAGTACTCCGCTATAAATTGTAGTCATTTGCTCCGAATGTACAAATAACGTTTTTTAAAAAGTCTCGAAGCAAATCGTTCGAAATGATTAGCTAGTGGAAGTATTAACCCTCCGATGGGTGATAGTGAGCAGTAAACCGGAGAACTAGGTCTCTAGGGACCTTCAAAAAAATATATTGTGGTCACATGGATGATGAGTATGCAGGTGTCTTAGAAGTGTGCCTACATATGAGTATGTGTATGTAGATTATGATTGTATGAAGTGCGTGAATGATATAGATAGGTGAGACGCGCAAAATATGAATGCATGGTATTGCGAAAAAGGAAGATTTAATTCAATTCAGGTAAAGTATTCCTGGCTCATTTGTACAGATAAGCAGTAAAACATATCACGAAAATATTACAAAAATTTTATTTGCATTCTATGTTATTACTATATTGATGTAGATTGTACATCTGATGCTTGGCAAGTGAATTTTGTAATTGACACAAAACGATCATGCGATAAAGCAACTTTAATATTGGAACATGAGTTGAGCCCCATAGTTAATTTACAGGCTCGGTGTTGGATTTTATCAGCCAAGCATAAAAAATAATCGCTAGGAACGCGTCAAACTCTTTCAGACTCAATGGTTTCCATTGCTTCTGCTTGGTAAAATTTTTCTGATTCCATGTTAATTTGAGCAATATCTTCAGTGATCAGAGAACAAAACATTGAAACCGGATCATGAATCATCTTCTACGATGGTCCTTCTTTGTTTTATTCGTAGTGGATGTTATGAGCATATACAGGTTGTTAATTAGGTATGTACCACAAATTCAACAGACGATTCTTTAGGTAATTTTAAGACGAAATGTTCATATAAACATGGGTCCGCAAATCCTTCGTTCTCAAGATACAGGGTGTTAAAATGAAAATAAAAAAAAGTTATTCGTAAATATCTTAAATATCCTTTACCTAATTTTGTTGTATTTGACAATGGTATTTATAACATCAAGGAGCTGACTTAGCCCGAACGTGATTCAATTTATTAAGTCCAGTGGCGAATATTTTTGACTTAAAAATGTATGCCATTGACTTTTGTGCAACTTTTATCATTTTTTCGGTTAAGCAATCAGAAATACAATATTTTGTCTCTTGAATTTTTTTCGTATCTTGCTCAGTTTTTAAGAAAAAATGTCTACCTAATTGCATATCCCTGAACCTCGCAAGGAATAATATGGGGAATTGAATGTTTTTTTCAGAAATTATTATTTTTACAATTCTTCATTACTAATTATGTAACAATAACAATAAACATTGAATAACAATAACATGTAGACTAACGAATTGCAGTAAATTGAGTGTTGGAAATGGCCTCCTTCGGCTTCAATACAACCGTCTAGCCGCCGCATCATTGAATTTCGCACTCTTCTGAAAATACCATAAACAATAATCGAGGGTTGCTTCGGAAAACGATTGTAGCATTAAATAAACAACTTGACAATTGTTGTCAACTTTATAAACAGAGAGTGCCTATAATGAAGTGTTCATACTACCTGAACTACAGAAAGCCTTGAAAGAAAAGAACAATTTATCACCTGGACTTGAACAATTTCATTATGATATGATAAAGAATCTACCCTTACAACAAAAACAACAAATTTTACATCTTTTCAACGCAATCTGGCCAGAAGGTACTCATCCCGAATCCTGGCAAACATCTCTGATAATCCCTATACCTAAACCCGCAAAAGACACGACAGACCCTACTAGTTACCGCCTAATATCACTAACAAACTGTCTAAGCAACATTTTCGAAAAAATCATAAACTACAGGTCAACCTGATTGCTAGAAATCAACAATTGCCTTCCAAAGCACCAAATGGGATTCAGAAAACGTAGATCTACAACAGAACAACTTGTCCATTTGGATATTGCAATAAGAGAGAGTTTTTTGCACTGTCATCACTTGGAGATATAACATTCTGAAGACACTACATGAATGGGGATTGAAAGGAAAACTACCAATACTCCCAAGCAATTTCCTCAAAAAGAAAAATATCACAATGAGGAATATCAATATACTTTCAGAGAGAGAAACTCTATAGAATCCCACAAGGGTAGGGTAGGGTAGGAGCATTCCGTACTAGCCCAAATCAAACAATCTTCTGTGAATATGGCATAAGTTCATTAACCCATAGAAAAAAAAACTTGTATTGAATTGTGGAGTTAAAATATGTTCCCAGCCAAGTTATTCCAATCTCCCGATCATTAACAATCAAGCACCAGCAAACAAATCAGTAGAAAAATGAGTTAAATAATTTATATATTTTGTATATTGAGTTCCCACCAATTTTTTCTTTCTCCTTCAGAGAAATACCCCCTTGGACGCTAGAAACACCAAAATTCCATTCTGAATGTAATAGATTGAATGAAGAAAATACTAATCGAATTCAATTTCTTTAAATATTCCATGAGATCTTGAACAAATATGAGAATAGTACAGTAATATATACTGACAGGTCGAAAATTACAGAAGGAGTTGGATCAACATTTCTTTGCAATAGAGAAGCTCACCAATATACATTGAACACAATAGCATCGATATTCACAGATAAATCAAGCATTGAGATTTATCGAGACATTGGAAAGAGAAACTTACTTGACTCTATCTGATTCTTGTAGTTCACTCAAAGCTATACAGAATAGTTACAATACAGATCCTCTAATACAGATCATATCGAATGTAATCCACAACCTGCAGCACTGGCAAAAAAAATTTCAGGTTCCTGGACACATAGGAATAGCCGGTAATGAACTTGCAGATAATGCTGCTCGTGATGCTACTGGACTAAATTATTTGAATGACATTGCAATTAGACCTGAAGACATAAAAACCTTCATCAAATATAAAATAAGTGACAAATGGAATGATAGTAACCATAAATTGAAAATCATAAAAAACAAAGTCAACGAGATATTATCTCTTCCATCACAACAAAAAAAGAGAACAGACTGTACTTACTCGATTGAGAATTGGACATACTCATCTAGTTACTTTTTGTGTGTTACCAGACCCCCAATATGCGACACCAGCGACGCGACGTTCAACACCGACGGTATAACATTCCCTCCGATATATTATATCCAAGCTAGAAACGACTGAATACTATTGGAGTTTTTTCCCAACATCAAACCGTTATTTTAACACCTCGATATGTGTATCGATTACCAAGTGATCATCTTCAAGAGAAAGATCAAACTGTTGGATCAATACCATTCATTTTATTATACCTAATAATTTTGTTTCATTTCAAATCCTAAATTTGCTCATTCATTGACTGTTAGGTAGAACGACGCGACGTTCGCCGGGTCCGCTATTTACTTCCATTATTATTCATTCTGCAACCAACCCCGCATTCATATTATTTGTCCAGAGGATAGTTAAAATGAAATATTTAATGTGTTTCCGTTACTTGCGAGCGCTGATTTTGGTAGCTTTCTCTACAAAACTGTGTGTTTTTCAGTAATCAAGTTCTACAGTACAGACTCATCATTATGTGCTTCCGAATTATTTTAGAGTTCTTTCAGCGATAAGAGATTCGCATTATTTTGCCTGGATTTTAGAAAAGATATATTGAAAAATTATTTTATTCACAATCTCAGTTGATTTTGCTTGCAATGTACAAGATGTTTTAAGTAGTAATTACTAATCATATTTTGGAGTCCTATATATGCATATTTGTGGAACATCCTCTTTCATCACAATCGTTCAATATACTTTATGCTTTGTGTGCTTCGAATCAACATATGTGTGTATGGCAACATGGCGACAAATGGAGACGGGCTTTCTGATACTCTTCGCACTAAACTGTGTAAAAAATGTAAAAAAATTTAGTAAATGGCATAAGTTGAATGTACTGTTATAATTCTTTTCATAATAGCTGTGCAAGAAGCTGTAATGGTGTCAAGTTTGTGAACGACAAATCAATTACGTATTGTGATATATGGAACCTCCTTCTGATCGATTGTTTTACGATGCCGTGGAGAACCTAGCTGATGCTGATGAAATGATCGATATAAATATCTTCAAGTATGTATTGAAACAAAAAGACGCAATCATAAAAGAATTGTATGACAAAATTAATTTCATAAATGAACAAATCGCTCTACTAAAACAAGTAGATATCAAAAACACAACTAATCAACAGTCACAGATCACCACAAGAAACAGAGATTCCTGTACTGCAAAGGGCAAAAAAATATCGACGGTAAAATGCTCAAATGTAGATTAATCGGCTGTTGCCGGCTCTTCAAAAATACCAGCAATTACAGAACAAGCTGTTGCTTCCGCAGTTTTAATAGCAAACACTGTTCAAAAATGTAGTTGAGTTATAAATCTGAATGAAGATGAAATAAATAATATCGATACAAAGGAACAAAAATGGTCAGATGTTGTCAAAAAGAAAAACAGGAGGCAATTAGTTGTTGCATACTGCTCAGTATTAAATTCAAATAACAAACAATTGCCTAATAATTTGCGTGGTAAAATTGATTCAAATATATTCTTGATTGGTGTTAATATACAAGGTCTCTGTAATAAGTTGGCTGAAATCGAAGTACTATTGTATCATTATCAAGTAGACATAGCATGCATAAGCGAACACTGGTTTCAGAACTCAGATTTGGAGTGATTACATTTTCAGATTTTTTATTAGGATCACATTTTCTCGTAAAAATCACATTCATGGAGGTTCTTCCATTTTTGTAAATGAGAATTATAAAATGACAGAAATCAAAGAAATTGTAAATCTTTCTGTTGAATGTCATATTGCAATGTGTGCAATTAGTTTAGAGTATGGTGACAAAAAAGAATTTGTTCTCAATATGTACTGTTATAGATTTATCATTGTTATCTGATTACACCCTGTATATCGTTTTTAGTTAACATTTGTTAGTAGTGATCAAGGTTGATGTGAAAATATAAGTTGTTGAAAAAAAATTAAAGTTTTTGAAAGACGTCTGACTTTTCTAAAAGAATATAAAATTTCGTTCTTCGACCCGGAATAAATAATAATTTGCAGGTAATTCAAAAACATATGGTTCTTCGACCCGGAATAAATGATAATTTGCAGGTATTTCAAAAAAATATGGTCCTTCGAGATATGCAAAGAAACAACAACATGGATAGCATGAATGCAAGCAAATCTGTTCAAACCCTGAGGTACAGTCAAAGATTGAAAGAAAAGAAAGAGAAGCTAGAGGCTAAATCTGATGTAGTCGTGACAGCAGTTGAAGGTCAAGGAGCAATCAGAAAATCTCCTTCCAAACTAAAAGGAAGTAGTAGGAGTAGTCAAGCTTCAAGACTGAAAGAAATTGGAAATCGAAACGGCAATAAAGAAGAAAACATTAGAAAAAGAGCTAATAGATCTAGAACTAGCCCTGAAAGTAGCAGAAATTGAAGAGAATAGTGATGAAAGTGAGTCAATGTCAATGCATCAGTCCCAAAAGCCTAACGTGGAAGATTGGATCGACGGTAAAACTCCATGGACAAACGGGCATGACGGTGAGGATAAGCATTCGATATTTATGATAAAAGAAGTTGAATTGGTTAGAGATTCTCATTCTAAAAATAGTCCGGAAAAGTATTCTTCCCCTTTCTTTCATAACAATATGTATCAAATGACTCTTTCTAAGATGACAAAAATATTAACAAGGCAATCTCTGCCACGAGAACTTCCCATTTTTGACGGAAATCCAAGTGAATGGCCCAATTTTATTTATCATCATAATAATTCTAACGCTATTTGTGGATTTTCAAACGAGGAAAATCAATCTAGACTACAGAAGTGCCTAAAAGGAAATGCCAAAAAAATTGTTCAATCCCTTTTAATAATGCCACAAAATGTTGACAAAGTTAAAATCGTTTTGGTCGGCCAAATCATATAATAATGATGTTGTTAGAGAAAATAAAGAAATTTCCACCAGTGAGAGAAGAAAAGCTTGAGTTATTCATAGAGTTTTGTGATGAAATCAAAAATTTTGTAGCTACTATAGAATCGCTCAATGAGGAAGAACATTTACATAATTCAATTCTAGTGAATGAAATAATGAGTAAATTACCAACCTCATATCAGCTATCATGGGTAGAACACCTTTCTAAGTTAGTAAAACCACGATTCAAACTAGTAGAATTAGGAAAGTGGCTTGATGAAAAGGCAAATGCGGCTAGTCAAATTCAAATTCCAAAATATGACATTCAGGAAAATACGTCAAAATCAAAATATGTCAAAAAAGGAGTTACTTCAGCAACGAGCTGTATTTGCTGTAAGAAAAATGTACATCATCTTACAGAGTTTTCTGAATTCAAGTCAATGCCAGTAGATGGTAGGTGGTCAATATTAACGGAAAATAAGATATGCTTTTCTTGTTTGAGTTTTTATCATAATCTAAAGCAATGCAGAAAACGAAAGGTATGTGGAGTCCAACAATGTCCAAAGTTTCATCATAAGTTATTACATAAAGACGTTCCTCAGACTATTAATGAATCCAATAATGTTGATGACTCTGCCATTGTTGGAACAAATTCTTACGTTTTTAATAATAAATCCGTTCTACTGAAAATTTTACCGGTAGTTGTCACTTGTCGAAACAAAACAGCCGAAACTTATGCACTTTCGGATGACGCATCAACAATTTCTTCAATAGATGAAGAATTTGCTAATTATCTTGGTCTTGACGGTCCCATAGAAAATCAACAAAATGATTCTAAAGTTGTTTCATTTACTATTAATTCCAAAGACAATGCTCCCAATTTTCAGATGAGCCATGTGCGAACAACGGAACTTTCTCTTCCCTCGCAGACAGTAGATTTCGATAAAATCAGGATGAAGTATCCATACATCCAGGACAAGATTTCACCGTTGAAAGATGCTCAACCCAGGATACTCATCGGACAAGATAATTGACCACTTCTAGTTAACAAAAAACTCATTTCTGGACCATGGAATGGACCCGCCCTGAGTAAAACATTATTGGGATGGGTAATTCATGGAAATTTGGATGTCTTCAGTAGAAATGAACATATCGTCTGTCATATCAGTACCCACGATCTCCGAAATGAGAAGGATGATTTGGATATTCTACACGAAATGGTTGAAGATAATTGGAAATTGGAAACTGTTCAAAGTATGTCTGATAAAGTTTTGTCGATTGAAGATAAGAGAGCACAGCATATTTTGGACACAACAATGAAACGAAGTGGGGAGAGATTTGAAACAGGACTTCTATGGAAAAAAAATAACATTGTTCTTCCTGAAAGCAGAAAAAATGCGCTAAAAAGACTGAAGTATATTGAACGGAAAATGGATAGAGATGAGAAGTACGGTGAAATATATTGCGAAAAAATTCAAGACATGGAGAAGAAAGGTTATATCAAGAAGTTGACAAAAAAAGAAGCAAATAATGTGGATGAGAAAACATGGTATTTGCCACATTTCGGGGTAACAAATGTGAACAAACCAAATAGATTAAGAATTGTCTTTGATGCTTCAGTCAGAAGTCACGGTGTGAGCCTCAATGATAATTTATTAACAGGTCCCGATTTGTATAACTCCATGAATGATATTCTGTTGAATTTTAGAATTTAGAAAAAATATGCATTCACTGCTGATATAAAAGAAATGTTTTTGCAAGTTAAAGTAAGACCGGAAGATTGCCCTGCACAACGAATATTATGGCGAGGTAAAGATCGACGAATTGAACCTGATACATATGAAATTGTTGTCGTATTTTTTGGATCGACCTGTGGACCTTGCTTAGCCCAGGAGGCTAAAAACAGAAATGCCGAAGACTTCAGAGAAAAATTTCCAGAAGCAGCAACTGCCATCATACAGCAACACTATATGGATGATTATTTGGGATCGGCAGACACACTCGAAGAGTCAATAAGTCTTATTAAGGATGTGATTCATGTACACAAAGCAGGAGGTTTTGTCATTTGTAACTGGATCACGAATCATGAAAACATCAGCCAAAGTATTGATGTTTCACTCTTAGCTTCAGGTGAAAAGAATATGGAAAAGAATGGAGAATTCGTACTGAAAAGAATTTTAGGAGTTTTTTGGAATCCTCATGACGACACGTTCAGCTTTCAAACAAAATTTCAGAAAATTGACAGCGATATTTTGGAACACCTAAGACCACCAACAAAAAGGGAAATCTTGAAAGTTTTGATGTCCATCTTTGATCCATTAGTATTTCTGGCAAATTTTTCAATTCAAGGGAAGATTTTACTACAGGACATCTGGAGAAGTCAAATTCGCTGGGATGATGAAATTACAGATTGTATGGATGAAATGTGGCAACTGTGGATTGCAGATTTGAAAACTATCCACAATTTCAAGATTCACAGACAATACTTCACTTTTGATTGAGACAAAAAAGTGAAATTCAACTCCACATATTCTGCGATGCCTCTGAAAAATGTTACGCAGCTGCAGCCTACTTAAGAATTCAACAAGGAGAGAAAGTTGAGACAAGTTTTATCACTGCTAAGACACGAGTGGCACCTTCAAAACCTCTTTCCATTCCTAGGTTAGAGTTACAAGCTGCACTGATGGGAGCGCGCCTAGGACATTTCTTGAAGAAAACCTTAGACATGGAAATTTCGGCTATTTGGTACTGGAGCGACTCGAAAACGGTTTTGTATTGGATACGGTCTGAAGCTAGAAGATTCAAAGTTTTTGTTGCCCAGAGACTAGGAGAAATACAGGACTTGACGAATTCTTCAGAATGGAAATACATCAATTCCAAAGAAAATGTGGCTGATGAAGCTACGAAGAGATTGGAAAAAATCACGTTTAGCGATAATAACCGGAGATGGATTACCGGACCAGATTTCTTGATATTATCACCAGATCAGTGGCTAAAAGAAAAAATGGAAAGGGAAGTAAATATTGATCATCTGGAAGAAAGACCTTGCGAATTTGTATTCTATCATTTCATTCAAGATAATCTCATAGTGCCTAACCCGAATAGGTTCTCTAAATGGAAGAGATTGTTACGTGCTACAGCCTTTGTCATTAGGTTTTATGAAATTATTAAGAATCGCAGTAAATTCAAGTCCGAATTAACTGCAGAGGAAATTTGCAAAGCTGAAATTCATCTTTTCACAAAAATTCAGTTGGATTCATTCAATGAAGAGATGACATTTCTTAGAAATAAAATGCCCATCAGAAGTAAAAGTCGACTTTACACTCTTTCTTGTAGTTATTCTGAGGATGATGGACTCATACGACTCAGTGGAAGACTGGACCAGTCAATTCAGTTGACCGACTCTGCAAAACGTCCTATAGTTTTAGATCCTAACCACAGAATAACTAAACTTCTGATCCAACATTATCATGGAATGGTTCACCACCATGGTCAAGAAATGGTAGTGAACAATCTGTGAATGAGATTTTGGATATTAAGAATGAGGCAAGCGGTAAGAAGTGCTTGGAACAGCTGTCAACATTGTTAAAATTAAAGAGCTTTACCGAGAATTCCAATGATGGGACAACTACCCCCTTGCAGGATTGAACCCACAATCAGGGCCTTCATTAAAACAGGCGTTGACTATTTCGGACCTTTAGAAGTATCAGTCAAGAGGAGCCGAGAAAAAAGATATGGTGTTATTTTCACCTGTATGGTCACTCGAACTACTCATCTTGAAATAGCACATGATTTGAGTACGAATTCATTTATCAATGTACTTCGTCAGTTTGGATGTCGGAGAGGATTTCCTGAGGAATTATATAGTTATAATGGAAAAAACTTTATAGGAGCTGAAAAGGAAATATCTCAAGAACTGAAGAAGTTGAACCAGGATGAAATACTACGATTTTGTGCAATGAAAAAAATTAAATGGGTTTTCAATCCTCCTCTAGCACCTCACATGTGAGGATGTTGGGAACGACTTATTCAAAGTATAAAAAAGGTTTCAAAAGAAATTTTAAAATCAAAGTACTATCCAGAACATATTCTGAGAACTTTTTTGATTGAATGCGAAAATATTTTAAATTCTAGGCTTTTAACATATGTTTCGTTGAACTCTGAAGATGCAGAGGCATTGACTCCTTATCACTTTCTCATCGGTCCGTCGTATGCTGTACTCTCCTGTACCGAAACCAGCGATAGGGATATGGATTTGATGTCCAGTTGGCGTGCTGCACAGAAATTATCTGATTTATTCTGGTTCAGATGGACAAAGGAGTATTTGCCAAGTTTGATCAGGAGATCAAAATGGCATGGTGATTCAAAATCTGTCAGTGTAGGAGATGTTGTTTTAATGGTAGATCCAAATGGACCCAGAAATATTCGGCAGAGAGGTATTATCAACGAAGTTTATCCTGCCAAAGATGGTAAAATCAGGATCGTCGGTGTGAAGAATAGTAGTGGCACGATTTTTCGACGACCAGTTTCAAGACTCATCCTTTTAGATGTTATAAAATAGTAGTAATTTGTTATTCAATTACTAAGGGGGAGAATGTTATAGATTTATCATTGTTATCTGATTACACCCTGTATATCGTTTTTAGTTGACATTTGTTAGTAGTGATCAAGGTTGATGTGAAAATATAAGTTGTTGAAAAAAAAAATTAGGTTTTTGAAAGACGTCTGACTTTTCTAAAAGAATATAAAATTTCGTTCTTCGACCCGGAATAAATAATAATTTGCAGCTAATTCAAAAACATGTACAGACCAGGAAGTGGTGACTTAAACTGCTTCAAGGATCGTTTAATGCACGCACTCAAATTATTATATTCCAAAAACTCATATATTGTTTCATGTGGGGATGTTAATATACATTATGATAAAGGGAATTCTTCTGACACCAAGTCTTTCTATGATATCTTGGCTTGTTTTGACCTTACTGTGACAACAAATGCTCCTACCCGTAAATTTAGGGACAAAAATGGAATCTTGTATGTTGGTACCATAGATGTCTTGATAACTAACTTTTTATCAGATGTTTATAGCAGCGAAATAATTGATTTCAACTTGGGTGATCATTGTGATCATTATTTTAAGCTAAATCAGAAACTGGATTCTTCGCGGAAAAATTTACCTAGCAATTACACTATGAAAATACGCAATATGAAACATTCAAATTTAAAAGAGTTTAAATTTCTAGTCAACAAGATAGATTGGTCGAAACTTCATTTACTCTCAAACCTGGACGATTGCTACCGTGAATTCTTAGAAAATATCAAATGGTGTTTTGAGGCCAGCTTTCCCCTCACAAATATCAAACAAACAACTGTATCAGCAAATTTCTGGATCTCAAATGACATTTTATCTATGGGGTAAGAACATTCAGATTTGCATTGGCTAATGATGAGTTTCGGAAACGAGATAGTGAGAGAGTCGTACTCAACTAAAAAAAGAGAATATAAATCCAAAATGAAAGATGCGAAATGTGCTTTCTATACTAATAAAATCAATAAGGCTACAAATAAAATGAAAGAAACGTGGAGAATAATAAATAGTATAAAAGGTAAGACAACAAGAGATAATTCAGAAATTGGCTTGCAGTTAGGAAAATTGGTGATTACTGATAATTAGGTTATAGCAGATACTTTTGCTATAACATTTTGCAAATGCTGGTACTGCTATGATTGCAAATGTTTTTGGAAACGATAAAATCGTAAACAGTTATTTATCCAGTTAAATAAATAGTGTTTTTATACCATATTTATCAGAAAATGATATTATAAATATTGTGGTCTCTCTGAAAAACAAATCTAGTTCAGGTATAGACGGGATATCTCCGAAGGTTTTCAAAATTATTTGTCAATCTGTTTCATCTCCACTCACGCACTTGATTAATTTATCATTACAGTTGGGAAAATATCCAACTGCAACGAAAACTGCTGTTGTATTTCCATTGTTCAAAAAAGGCGACCCCCTTATTATAGATAACTACAGACAAATTTCCTTACTGCCCACATTCTCAAAAAATTTTGGAGAAAGCTGCTTATAACATATTAATAGATTTTTTGGAGGAGTATCAGATAATTACTTCTTCTCAGCATGGCTTTAGAAAAAATAAATCTGTGGAAACAGCTACAAATCAACTCCTGAATTTTGTGTATTCAGAACTTGACCAGAATAAATATGTCGTCTCAGTTATGTTCGATCTGTCCAAAACCTTCGACAGTATTGATTTAAAAATTGTCAGGGATGAACTTTATTACCTAGGTATTAGAGGAAGCATGTTGGATTGGATAGAATCCTACTCGCAAAATCGATCTCTTATTGTAAAGATGGACATATGTCTAGTAGATCAAATATTCCGTTGGGAGTTCCGCAGGGATCTGTTATAGGCCCGCAAATTTTTTTATTATACATTAACGATTTGACGTGTCATACATAAAATTTTATTCTAGATCTATGCCACATAACCTGGTTATACCAAAAGTCACTTTTGCAAAATGTGTGAGGCTTCTTGGAACTCATCTAGATTGTGACCTAAAATTTAGTTCACATGTATTTGAGAACATTTATTTGAGAACATGTATGTTCTCAAATAAATAAGGCTTTTTATATGATCTTGCAGATGAAGTATGTGCTAAATGGGGAGGGACTTCTTAATATGTATTACGCTTTCGTCTACAGTCACTTAGCTTATAATACGGCATTGTGGGGAGGGGCATGCGACGGGAACAGAGTTTTCTGTGCTCAAAAGCGTATAGTGCGGTTGACCTTCCACATAGATTATCGGGAAAGTTGGAGAAATTGTTTCACTGAAAATGAAATTTTGACTTTTCCGTGCATTTACCTACATTTTGAAATGGTCAAAAGTTTTCAAGAGGAGTTTCAACAAACAATCAGTAATAGGTTGTTTCATAAGGAAGGACGTGAAAATTAAAAAGCTGATGGAGTTTTCACTTCAGTCTATTGTCTTTCTTCTCATTCTGATTTACAATTGACAAATCGTTCATTATCGATACAGTTTGCATATCCTACATAAATATATTTGCAATATTAGCAAAACGTAGTTGACCTAGTTATAAATGAATACATGAATAAATATTTTAAAGAATAAGTACAATTATCTAAAGGGCACTACATCTCCCCCTTTTAGAAGAATGAACTTCATTCCGGCCGAAAATGAAGGTCATTCATTCCTACAGCTACAAAAGAAAATAGGGGCCATGTATTTTAGCTATGTATTTTAGCCATCTATTATTCAGTATAAACGAAATGAAAAACTCTTTGTTTTTTTTTTGATCCCCTTCTCCTAAAACTACCAAAAATAGATACTTCCCAAAATTATTTCATTATCCATACTTATTAGTAATACTTAAATTACAGATACAATAATTTAATAGTCTGAACCACGCATTATTTATTTATTTTATTTCTCACTATATATATAACTGCACTCTGTTTTTATGCACTGTCGTAATTTTATTGTCTTCAAGTTTTTTAGATCACAATTGACATTGTCGCAACTAACGATTGAGTATGGGCCTTTATACCAATGATCAAACTTTGATCTATTTTCGTTTGTTATCGTAACCAAGTCTCCAGGGTTTAAATTAAGGGATTTTGAAGTTTGATCATATTCAATTTTACATTTCTCCTTTTCCCTGATCAAAAAATCTCTAGCCCTTTGGTGAGAAATTTGCAAGCGGTATTTGAGCTCTAAATAATAGGCGTCAGGGTTATATACTGGGTCTATTTTGTCAGTCAGTGCGTTTGTCAGTTCGGGTTTTTTTCCAAAAACTAGTTCGAAGGGTGTATAGTTATGATATATACTGTGGGTCGTATTGTAACAAAAACTATAAAATTTTATCCATTTGTCCCAGTCTGTGTGTGTATCGTAAACGTACATTCTAACATACTGGTTAAGTACCCGATGATTTCTCTCACAGCCACCTATACTCTGATGATGGTGGGCAGTGGAGAATTTTTGTTGGATATCTAGTAGTTTACATACTTGTTCAAATACCTCGTTTTTATATTCAGTTCCCATATCAGTCCGTATTCCGCGCATAGGACCATAAACCAAAATGAAGTTATCAACTATGGCCCTTGCGATAGTTAAGGCGTCTTTATTAGTTACAGGCGCTATAACAACGTATTTTGTTAATTCGCACTGAGCTGTAACCGCATAACAATTACCGTCTGATGTTTTAGGAAATGGTCCTATGGTGTTTATACACGTAATATCAAATGGCCGTTGAGGCGTTGGTGTAATCACTAATGGTTCCCTATGACCAATTTTACCTTCATTTATTTGGCATTTTTGACAAGATCTTACATAGTTGGCTACGTCCTTAGACATATTTTTCCAACGAAACTTGGTCCTGATTTCCTTCAAGAGCCGCTTCTGTCCACAGTGACCACCAAAAAGTGGATGATCGTGGTACTCTGTTATAAGTCTTTCTTTTTTGCTTCTATTTGTGATAATTGTGGGTTCATCATATAGTATTATACTTACATTTTTCAATGTGTTTATACCCTTCTCTTTGAACTCATTTATTGTACATATTGTGAATATAGGATCCTTAGTTTTCAATTTTAATTTATCAATATTATTTTTGCTAGCTAAAGTTTCAAGCTGAAACAACACTTTCTCTAAAGAAAAGTTGTCATTAGCAAAATGTATTATTTCCATATCGCTGATCTTGTTATTTTGACCCAGGATTATCTGAAGATAATCTGGCTTAATCGCAAATTTTAAATACGGGATATTTATAGTTGTAATGTTGTCAGTGGTTTGAAAAACTTTTGGTTTTTTATTTTTTGGGCTAGTATTTGTCGTATTTGTATTTTGAAATTGTTTTGTCATTGACCGTGTTGTAGCGAAAATTTTTGTAGATGTGGTGAGGATGTTTTTAAGGTCTTTTATGTGAATACGAGATAAAGCATCTGCACCAACATTATATTTGCCCTTAATGTATTCTACCTCAAAGTCATATTCCTCTAGATCTGAACGCATTCGCGTTAATTTGGAGGAAGGATCTTTCATAGTAAATAAATAGACAAGCGGTTTGTGATCAGATTTTACTAAAAATTTATGACCAAAAAGATATGGCCTAAAATACTTGATTGCCCAATGTATGACAGCTAACTCTTTCTCAATTGTGGCCTTGTTTATTTCGCCTTTTGTAAAGGCCCTCCAAGCATAAGCAATTGATAATTCGATTCCATTAAAATTCTGTGAAAGAATTGCTCCGCAAGCTTGTTTAGAGGCATCGGTACTCACTATGAATTGTTTTTCAAAATTGGGGTATTGTAATATTTGAGGTTTCAAAAGGCATTGTTTTAACTTTAAAAAGGAGTTTTGGCACTCTTCGGTCCAAATAAATTTTGATTTCTTCTTTGTTAATTTGTTAGTTATTTAGAAAAGCAACAAACCTTTTTACCTCATCAGCGTTTGTAGGCACCGGGTATTTGTTTATAGTTTCGTACTTTGACTTGTCAGGTAAAATTCCATCGCTTGTAATAGTATGACCTAGATACGAAACGTTATTTTGAAAAAAAATGCATTCATCAGCGTTAAGTTTAAGACAAAATTTTCTGCATAAGTCAAAAACATTTTTTAAATTAGAAAGGTGGTGACTTTTAGAACAGCCTATAACGATGAGATCGTCCATGTAAAGAAATGCTTTTTCTGGGGTTATTCCCGAAAATGCTATGCTCATCATACGAGCGAATGAGTTGGGAGAAACCTTTAGCCCAAAAGGTAATCTAGTAAATCTAAATAATCCTGAGTTTGTACTGAATGAAGTGATATCGCGAGAAGTTTCTTGTATCGGTATTTGATGGAAGCCTGACTTCAAGTCGAGAGTACTGAAAAATTTGGCTCTTCCTAATTGGTCTGAATATCATCTATCCTTGGTAAAGGAAACTCATCTGTAATTAGTTTTTTATTAAGCAACCTACAACTAGTCTCCATTTTTTATCTCCGTTATCAGAATTTTTAGGAACTAGTAAGATGGGACTATTATAACTAGAAATGGATGGTTCGATAATTGAGTCTTTCAACATTTTTGATATTTGTTTATTTACTTCTGAAATTTGTGAGTGCGGCATTCTGTAATTTTTTAACGTAAACTGGAATTTGATCTGTTAGTTTAAATTGCTGATTATAGAAATTAATAATTGTTAGACTATCATTTTCCAAACAAAAAATATCATTATATTCTTGACATAGGTTCAATGTATCCGATTTTGCGAACTCAGGGATTTCGCAATGTAATTCTTTAAGTAATAATGTTTTACGCTGGTCATCGGCACGCTTTTCTGATATATGCAATATATTGAAATTTTGTAGGTTTTCGGTTTTTATTTTAAAATTTTTAATTGTCACACTTTCCATTGTCGTATTTGAGACTTTGACAAATGGGCTATTCGGAGATGCAATACTGCTGGCTATAAAACCTCCTGGAGCCAATTCTTCGTTTAAGATAACTACGTCAGATTTTATATTACATAATTGCTCTGCTTTTCTTATAACTTCGCAACGAGGTGGATTAATAAGTGTATTATTGTATGGGCTATTAAAAATTGGCAAAATTACTTCGTTATTACAAATCTGCATAGAAATAGTCCAGTCATCGTAATCTAATTTACACTTATGTTTAATAATGAAGTCCCTTCTTAATATACCATCTACTGGGATCGGAAAATAACTTTCCACTACTTGAAAGTTGTGATATACATAGGAGTCGGCGAGGAAAATTTTTGTGATGGTAGTTGCAATGGAACTTGTACTACCTTTTGTGACCCCTTCTATTTGGACGTTATTTGCCCTGTTGACTATTTGTTCAGGTTTAATTTTGTCTCATTTAAAGAGAGATATGTCCGCCCCTGTGTCAATTAGCAAGGTAACATCTTGATTACCTGTCATTTGGGTTTTAATAATTACGAAATTAGTAAGTGAAAGGTCCACGTTAAAAATATTTATTGATTCCCCAAGGGACCCTGTTGGGGAAACTCTATGTTTTCCGGCTGATGCCCAAAGTCGTTGGGTTCTCCTTCATATGCTCTAACATATCTACCGCCTGCTTTCCTGGCTCTAGGGTGACCATAGTTAAATCTATTTCCCCCAAAATTTTTATTGTATTGGTACTGGTATTGATTGTGCGATTGAGCGTGAGGTTGTCGATTTTGATTGCCACGAAAACGATTGTTATGCGAAGCCCTATAGGCCCGTCGGTTATTGTTATAGTATCCTGAAAAATAGTTAGTGTATTCTCGAGTATTAGAGAAAGTGCCTGCTTTCATTATCAGCCTGACTTTTTCAGAATTAGTATTTGATTTAGTGATTGTGACAACCGTATCAGTGCAATAGGTTTCTGCTGTATCCGCGGGTACTCCCTCACTTATATAGGCCCTTTTGAGATTTCAAAATTTCAATTTCATTGGCATATTCGGAATTATTTTGTTTGTTTGTTCTAAATTAAGAAGTTTAGAGGTAACTGATTTCGAGCTTTATGTTTTCATACCGTTTTTAAGTTTGTGTATGATCTGAAGCAAAGTCGTATCATTGTCGGTAATCAAGTCTCTAGTTCTACCACTTAGTTTAGTTTTTACGTAAGCCACAGCATTTGCCTCGTGGCCCTCAGAATTTACATTGAGAAGTGAGAGTGCGTCTAAAAACGTCTGTAACTCATTTGCACTTCCGTCAAATTCATTGGATACTAATTTACTAGCTGAATTGAAAAAATCGATAGTTGAAGTAGCCATTTTCAAGTCCTTTAGGTGTCTGTCAGTTGTCAGGTCTCGATCTGAATTACCGTTTTGTTCGACGCCGTCACTATCTCCTGAGTCGAGTTCAATAGTTTCGTCTTTTATTGCGAGGTTTATAGGTTCAAGACAAGAACTAGGGATTTTATAATTTAAACGCAGAACTTGAAATGATCTTACTACTCCATCTCTAATGGGTGTAAATAATGTTATGAATCTGAAGCCGGCCCTGACCGATATCCCAGTCAGCAAACGCATCTCTCTTCGCGAAACAGCGAAGAGAGAAACAGTGCATGAATCCCGAAATCCCCAGTGAGAGATCCGGAGCGTTCGTTGACGATATAAAAAGGTCGCTCTCCGTCCCGAGGTGTAGTCTGTACTTAGAAAGTGAATCGTGCGTTTAAAGAAAGGAATCTAATTGTGAAGATAAATTAGGCGTTATTTACTGAGAGTTGTATATAAATTAGTTGTGATAGTGAAATATTGTCAAAAATAAATTTGATTAAGACAGTTAATTCTTTAATTCGTTACAATAACTTGACTACTAAATGTCGTTATTCATCGTCCAATGACGAGAATATTTTGATTACTAATAAATGCATTATAATTATAGATTAAATTTTGTATAACTTTATAACTGTTTAAAGACCGATTCCCAATCGGGAGACATACATTAAAATTCAAATGATTTTCCAATCCCTAATTGAATAACTCAGCATTACAACCATATCAGTCAATTCTAGAAAATATTCAATGACAAGATATTATATCATGAAGTTTCGAATTTAGTTGTGATTGTTATCAAGAGTCTATGTTCGTAAAAAAAAAACTAAAAATGCGATGAATTTTCCATATATGAACGCAAATTCTCGTAATGTACGAGGAAAACAAAATCACATACCAGCTCCAGCGTTGCGTTGCGCAGCATCACTTTTCTTTACTCCTGGGATGATGAATCGCCAACTCGGTTGATACTGGTCGATACTACCTATTTAACGTCTAGACTTGGTTAAGCGCTAGCGACATTAGTCTGCGACCTTAGAACCATACTTCGGGATATGTCGCGTTTCAACCCTCTTCGGTAACTCTTTCGAAGATGTAGTCCTACTAAGACTAGCAGAAGGAATGTAATAATGTATATAAGCACCCTTATATCCTTCGGAATTTTCAACACGTCTTCTTCTACGATGAAATTGGAGTTGACTACACCACTGCTAGCAACTTTACTTCGTTTTGAGTTGGTGGTACCCATTCCGAATTTTTTAGAGTAATAAAAACTTCAACTATAGGCACTTGAACGCGTTGGCAGGATCGCCATGTAAAGGTTGTTTCATAAGGAAGGACGTGAAAATTAAAAAGCTGATGGAGTTTTCACTTCAGTCTATTGTCTTTCTTCTCATTCTGATTTATAATTGACAAATCGTTCATTATCGATACAGTTTGCATATCCTACATAAATATATTTGCAATATTAGCAAAACGTAGTTGACCTAGTTATAAATGAAAATGATTAATGTACAGGGTGTATATACATAAATAAATATTTAAAAGAATAAGTACAATTATCTAAAGGGCACTACAAATTTGATGGTACCAATACATCGTACATCATTTTATGGAATATCACCGCACTATGCGGCAGTTCCTCTGTTGTGAAAGAATTCTAAACAGGTCATTTTGCCCAATTATATTTTTAAATTGTTAAATTATATTTTGAAATTGTTGGTAATGTAATACTTCTGTGTTATTTTTTCGACAAATCATAATTATGTTTTTTGTATATACCTACATATTTATCTGTTCCTTTATGAAATGTTACTTGTAAGACGTGCCTATGTAGTTTGTATGACAAAGGGTGAAAATAAATGACTATGACTATGACTATCACATTTTAATAAATTGATGGATGTAGCCGTTACTGTGTGGTAGAAAATCATCAGGGAAAATGAGAATTCTTCAAAAATGTATTAGTAAAATTATAAAACAACAACAATAAAAATTGACGCTCCAGGGCGACTTCATTGATTCCAGTGGCGCATTTGTTTTTTCAGCTGCAGGAAAACCCGAAAAACCACATCATCTGAAGATCTTGATCTGCCAATGTCCTCTGTCTCATTGAACAAAATGTAGGGTGTCTCCAGATGCTCCAATAAATTCAATACAACGCCAGAACATTTCGTGACACGACTATCGTCAAACTTGAACCAGTTCGTTTCATCTTTGACCAAGACGTAATAATGATCAAATCCAACGCCAGATCCACAGTGACCAATGACTGCATGAATATTATAATAGTGGTCTGCTAGATTGAACTGTTCATTTATTTCAACCCTTCGGAAGAGTTCATTATTGAAGTGATTGTTTGTAACATATTCTGTCGTGTTGCGGAGTAAATTATCAAATTCGTCAAGCTCTAACTGACTTGACCAAGTGAGGGAACACCTGAGGGCGTACATGAGTTTTGGAATCGCCAAACAATTTTTCAAAAGAAAAAATGTAACGTGTTTTGGAAGTTCATTCAATCTGGTGGTCAGCAATTTGAGTGGTTCCCGTTTTTCTCGGAGATGTTCTCAAAGTGAATTTCTAGACAGAGGAGCACCCAGAAGACTCCATTTAGACTTCTCCAAAATTCATATACCAGGAGCCAATTCCAAAATGATGGATTCTGAAATATTATTCGGAGTTGACAGAGTAATCAACTCGCTTTTTCAAAATTTAGTTCACATCTAAAATGTTTTGAATAATCGATGATTTTTTCTAAATCCTTCGAAACACTGTTTTCATCGCCAGCGATTGAGCCATCGTCCAAATACTTACAATTGAATTCGGATGATGAGCTTCTAGTGAGATCGTTGATGGTCAGACAAAAAAGAGCAAGTCCTGAAGGATCACCTAGTTGAACACCTCTCAGACAGAATCAGATGTTCACCAATACTCAAATAGGAAGCTGATTTATAACACTGAATTAGGAAGAGATACAATCCACGAAACGAATCTTCAACCTTACGAAGCATGATGTTTCTATCAATCATGTTGAAGGCATTTTTTAAGTCTATTATCAGGAAAATTTTTCAATCGGGATTTGGATGAAGATTAATATATCTAGAAGCTTCACATCCACCTGAAGTATCGAAACCAAACTGTAGTGGACGTAACATCGATCCTAGTTCATCTTTAATCATCATACAACCAAGTTTAGCTACCAATCGACGATAAAAGGTACCGACGGCAATCGGTCTTACTCCTCCATCCTTTTTGCGAAGAGCACACAGTGAAGCGCCAAAAAGTATAGGACAAATTTCTGGAGAAACACTACCAGTAAAAATGAAGTTTCATCATTTTGTAACAGAGCTGTGACTAATGAGGTCTTGCATTTGGCTGGGGCGGAAAGAATCTATACCACCAGCCGAACCAGAACGAAAAGATTCAATTGCCTCCGATACTTCATGTTCTGAAAATTGGAACACCGGAAACTCTGAAAAATCGTGTGGTGGTTATGAATCCAGAGAAAGTGTGAAGGAATCTGATCGAGGGTGTTTTGATCGAAAAACCGAAAGTGTGGATTCATCGATTTGGCCAACGTATCACTTGAGTATTTAATCAGTTCGGACTTCCATTGTCTAATATAAAATGTATTGAAATGAAATCTCTGAAAAAAAACGAAAAAGATCAACCGAAACTTACAATTTTATTAAAAAGAAAAACTGAAATTACAAAGAAATAGCATACAAGCAACAAACAGAAAAATAAAATATTTTAATATTAATAAAAGCTGAAAATAAAAAAAAAATTAAAAATAATATTAACAAAAATGAAAAATAAAAATTAAAAGATTCCAAACCAAGTTAAGTCACGACGTTTCGATGATATTCACATTTTTGCCATCGAGATAACACACGTCAATCAGGCAAACTACCATTTCATTTGAAGTTCAAAGGAATACATATATAGTATATTTCCTATTCGTAATTGATCATAATTGTGGCGTACACCGCGGTTCATTTTTAGTAATCTTTGTCTTTTGAAAAGTTGTTAGGGACATCCAATACTATCACAGGAGCTCACCGTACAACTGATATTGCTTTGTGGAATTTATTTTCTCATAACATCTTATTAGACTACAGTCCAAATGAAAGAAATTACTCTCAGATCGTTGAACACAAGGCATTGACTCAAAATTGCATGCCATATTCTTCTCTGCATCTAACTATTGCTATTGTACGTTGCACTCAGAAATATTGGTGAATATTTATTTTCTCATATGAATGGTCTTAAATTTCATCCACCTGGGTGGTGTGAGAGTACACGTATGCTACTGATGTGAAATTAGTAAACGATAAACCAAAAACAATTTATCTAATACAAGGGCGATGCAGAGAATGTGAAAGATGTGCAAATCGTAGACAGGAATATTCTACACCATATAGAAGCTGAATAGAACAACGTCATACATACAGCAAATACGTCTGTCCGTGGTAAGTATCAGCACAAACTCCGACGGATTTGGTCATCGTAACTGTCGAGGAAGAACAAAGTTGCTACAGTGAATATACTTGTCCTTTCGACACTACTCTACTCTTGATTAGGTGACCTAAGAATCCTGTTGACTATAATGTCTTTGAAACTTTCTCTGGTACGTTGCCAAAAAACCTGATAGGTGAAGTATTCTTGTAATCATTGGTATGATATATACTACTCTGAAATAATTAAATATGAAATGATTCAAAAAACATTTGTGACAGTAGTTGTATCGCAAAGTGATCATCTAATGATAATTTCAGATAGGTGATAGAAGTAGCCGACACTCCATGAAAATCTATGATAAACGCATTCAAAAACATTATATTGTGAGATTTGTACAAAAAACTGTTTTCATGTAAAAAATAAGTCATATGACTTTCGATTGAAAATTATATTAGAAGTAGAAAATTAACTAGAAGAATATAAATACTTTTATATAAATACGTTTATCATTCCGAAATCTCGGTGTGAAATTCGAAATTGGAAAAATTTGTGGACACTAGTGGCTATAACTTATGAATTGTCTGAAAAATGGTATCGTATTTCATGAAAACCTACATGGTCCGAATGTTCATTGATGAGTATTCATAATAATGACGTGGATCAATAACTCATTCTGAAAAGTGAGTGCAGTGAGATATTTTAACGAAATGTCCTGAACATTTCACTATTCATTAATGGCTTGAATAACCATATTTGAAATTGAGTATTACCCTGCATACTAATTATTCGGTGGATTGATTGGAAATATTTTTTACATTAGAACGAAACACTGTCTGTCGACACGCGTTTCACTAAGTGAGTTAACAATAATGAAAGGTAGAACTAGAACCTTTGGCATATAATGAATCCAATAAAAGCCCCAAAGCTGAAACACTTTAGGCAACATTTATGATATGAAGTAAACTACATTTTATGTTGGTGAAACACATTGTCGTGAAACAAAACTAGTTTGAAATTTCACGAGCTCCAGTATAAGGACCGCCCACTCAGAATGAACAACACGAAAATGCGGAAAAACATTGGTTTTCCCAAGATATTTCAGCCTAGTTTCGAAAATTAAGTTATGAAATGTCGTTTCCTAAGCGATAGAAAAATCTTTTGCAAGATTATTAGCCTTCGCTAATTTTTAAATAGGGAAAAAGCTGATTTTATGGAAAATGGCTTTTTCAGTTAGCTAGATAGGGAAATCGTGCTTTCTTCAAAGAAGCATCGATAGAGATTCTTAGCAGCTATCGTTTGATACCTCGATCACGTTTCCAGTGCTCGTGGTTCAATTTTTATTAGCATTTGAGTTCGAAAAATGTAAGATTTTTCAAACGCATATTTTTGCAAGAAGGAACAGGAATATCGAGACGTGGCATAAGACTTTTTGTCTTAGGATGCTGAGATCTATATGAAATCAAGGAAAACGAAAATTCAGGTTTTTCGCGATTTTCCGAAGATTTCCGAGTGAGGCCGAAGACTGTTAGATTTCATTTATCGTACAACGCAAATTGAGGAAGCGAAACGAAACATGAAAAGAATGAGACAGAAACAGCGGCATATAGACGTCAATGGAAATTAGCAGAGCGGTATTCCTACTTCAAAGCCCAGCGCCTGCATAAAAACAGGTCGTAAACGCTGGCAAATCCATACGAAATGAGTTTTTTTCGTAGTGGAACTATTGAAAGTAGGTCAGTCAGGATCGCACGGCTTTTGCGATCTCTGGTTGGCTGAAAGTGGCGCGGAAGAGAGCCCGTTTATTTAGGATAAATATGCGGAGTTCCGTGTCACGATAGTTAGTCGAAGTTTGAACATTTAGCGGGTAGCAGCAATTTTTAAGAATCCGAAGATTTCTTAGAAGTGTCTCTGGTTCTTTTCAGAACTAAATAGAGACAAAACACATCATTGGAGTCATCAGGAAGCTGCGGTTAACACTATATAGCCAATTTGGAGGAATTATTACTGGAATTTGGAATTCTCAGGATCCCTTGAAACCAAATCAGGATATATTAGTGGCTGGATATTTATTAGAGGAATTCCAGGACCGTGAACATTTTGGGAGCTGCTAAAACGGATACTGGAGCGGATTACTGGCTAAATATATTATTGTTGCACATAACCATACTTTACGTTTGTCCAGGTTCCTTTTGGCACCCCGCCGAAGGAAAGCAGCCCAAATCCTGCAAAGGAAGAGCAGGTCCCTACTAAAGTTGCTCGGTCTCACCCACCCGATCACCTTGCGGTGTTAAAGATCGAGGTGTTTAGAGATTAAACTCGAGAGGGTCAAGACATCATTAGTTACGTCCTTCGGGCGAACGACTCAACTTAACCGTTGGGACCTTTCCAGGACTTCGATACCTTTCCACCTAATCCTGCGAGCGGCCCTCATCCTAGGGTGCTGTTCAACCGTTAGGCTCCCTGTTCCTACATCACTAGCTCAGTTCACCCAGTAGGCCTTGGTTAGGAAAGTAGCTTTCGCGAACCAAGGGTGAACTTAAAAACATAGATTTCCGTGAATCCTACCCTCTGACTATTTCCTCGTCAGAGTCATATTAGGGACTTTTGAAATCGAAATGCAGACTAGGGCAAAACACGCGCGAGCGCAACTTGCCGAGAATACGCCAGTGCCAAATCGCGAGACCACAAGTTTCGGTCAAACTAACTTCCTGTCAGACATTTTCAGTCGCCTGAGTGCGACTCCTACGAGCCGACAAGGAACCCCTTTGGAATCTGGTTTCACAGGAAACAGTATTCCCAGAACTCCGGTAGGATCAGCCAGTCTGAGGCTAGGTTCTACTCACCGTTCTTTTTCAATAAACGAGGACATCAGTGCCTCTCCCTTGGTCGCAGAGCGACAAACCGCGGGCATTGGTGGTTTTTCGGCAAGCCGAATAATTCGAGAATTCGACAAGTCTCAAAGGACAAAGTCGTCCTCAAATCGCGATAAAACAACGCGAAATAGCATGTTGGAATTAAACCGCATTAGGGAAAATAAAACCTCGGCGATGAGAAGGATTGATCTCTTACATGCGGAAGTAGAACGTCAGGAGACGTTGCTACAGAAAACTGGACACCATCTCCGAGGAGATGCACCAGCTAGACCGCAAAGCGAACCCCAATTAGGGCTTCGCGCGATGTTATCTATGCGAGTACGATCCCCTATGCTGAGATCGGCTCCGAAACTACGAAATTCGCAATTTTGTTCCCAACCGGAACAAAAAGCAGAAATCGGAGATTTTTGCCGACGGCGAAAACCGGAAGGAGCGTTCCCTCCGAATCCGATAATTTTGCCTGAACGCGAGATAATGAGACACATGACGGAAGAGTTACCCACTTATGTGGTAACCAGGAGTCCGAAGATACACAGGGTGTACAGCCATCCTGTAGAAATCGCATGTGCACAGGAAATAGAGCCATTGTCGAACCCGACAAGAGATTCATGCTACGGACAGCGTTTTCAAAGCAACGAAGGCTTTGGAGATGCTGGCCACATGGAAATGGAACAAAGCGTCGAAGCACAGGTCGTCCGACGCCAGGCGTCGCGATGCCCCCAGGTCGGAGCATTTAGCGATCCCTGGGAGGAGAGGGGTGCGTTGCGCACAGGAGCGCCTCGCATCTTGAACCAGCTGGATACTGACGACCTAGCGGAAGCGCTAGGGGGTGGTGGAATGCCAGGGGGTCACCCTGAAGCCGAGAGAGGCTTGGGGCGGCTTCATGGCGGGGTCAGTACCTCCAAAAGGAGTCATACGTTCCAAGAGAGCTAACTGAAGCAAACCAACCTCCCGTCGTACTCAGACAGGAACTGAGTCCCAAAATCCCTGGGGCTCAGGTCTGGGAGGCCAGCCGGCCGTTACGGCGAACGGTACGCGCGGTCGGAGGGGGCGGAGTCGTAGGACACGCCCCCTCGATGCAAATCGACCCAGATGTAAGTGTTACCGGAGGACATGTCGCCCAAAGTGTGGGGCTGGAGCACGAGGACGTGCCCAGGAAGGCCAGAAGGCCAACCCGAATTCACGAGGGGGAGACAATGGCAGAACGGGTTGTGTGTGATCCCGAATGTTTCAAAAACACTCTGGCGCCTAACATCAACGTTTTTAATGACCAGTACTGGGCGGGTACTGATGACGTACATGAGGTACGAAACTCCGTTCAGGCGGAAATTAGGCAAAGGAGAGGGTGCGGGATAGCTGAAGAGGGTGCATGGGGAATGCAACCCCCACGAGCTGACGCACGAGTGCCATTGCTACAAGCAACCGGACAACAGGAAGTTGATAAACCGGTCGATAAAATGGAAGAATTGTTCACCCGATTGGTGACGGTTCTGGAGAGTCGCAGAGAGCCACAGAGAGGTTCGGAAAGCGATTCTCAAATCTCGAAAAAGGTCAAGGTGCCTTCTCCTACCTTTAGCGGACTGGAGAATGAGGACCCCTTTGATTTTTGCAAGAAAGCTGAAGAGCAGCTTTTGGAATTACACCCTTCAGTGTGGGTAGCGACAGCCGGACAGTGGCTGAAAGGCGCAGCAGCGCAATGGTTCACGCCCTACAGGAATATGACCCTGGATTGGGCATTTTTCACAAACCGTTTACAAGAGCGTTTTGATAATGAACTCTTGGTGAGTTCATTAGAAAGCAGCTTATACGGAGTGGACCAGAAAAAAGGCGAATCCATAACGTCTTTTATATTGAATAAATTGGGTCTAGCCAGGAGGCTATACCCAAGCATGGAAGAACGAAGGATCGTTCAATTAATAATGAATAGGATGTGTGCAGAGGTGAAGGTTCACCTCCAACTGCACACATTCACCACCATTGAAGAACTGACCCAGAAGGCAGTGGCTGTGGAGTCACTGCTAAGAGGCAGTGTCAAGGAAAATAGCAGTGGCACAAATCGTCGAAACTACTACGAGGACAGAGAGCCTCGTCGTAGCAACGCGGGAAGCCACGACAAAGGGGGTCAAAGAATGGACCCGCCTAAACTAAACCACAACGAGGACAGAGGGCCTCGTCGTGGCATCGATGGAAGAAATAGAGGATGGGACAAAGGAGGCCGAAGAGAGGACTCGCCCCAACAACCTCGTCAGCGGCAGGAGCCGATAGGGGCTAGCAAGAGCCCGGAAAATAGGAACGCAGGTGGCAACAGACCAGGCGAGGGCAGGCCAGCACCCTCATCAGGGTGTCTGATCTGCAAAGGACCCCACTGGGTCCGAGATTGCCCGAAGCAACGGCAGACGACTGCCAACAGCGATGGAAAGCGATACCAGGCGAAGACAAAGCCTGATGGGAACGCAGTCGCGCGGGTGGTCGAAGCGACTCGACCGCGCGACAGCAATAAGGAACAGCAGAAGCCGTCGGGAAACGCCAGCGGGGGCTGCAAGGGGGCTCCCGAGGGCGGCTCCAAGGCGAAGGGCAGGCAGTGAATACACTGTCTGTCAAGGAGCGAGCACGTCCTGAGGGATGTGCTCCAACGATGGTGGAGGGACCACCCAACGAGGGAAGGCAGGACAAATCGGGGAGATTTGTACCTGGACCGCCGGCGGGCGTTAAACGTGGAAAGATAGTCGGAAAGCAGCTGGGGGCTGGAGAGCTCAAGCTGGAACCGCCGGCGGGCGTTAAACGCGGAAACGTTGTCGAAAAGCAGCCGGGGGCCGGAAAGCTCAAGCTGGAACCGCCGGCGGGCGTTAAACGCAGGAACGTAGTATTGGAGCAGGTAGGAGCTGGCAAGCTCAAGCCTGGACCGCCGACGGGCGCTAAACGCGAAAATAGGGAAACCCAGAACAAGGCCAAGGGACTTAGTTCTGGTGGATCAGGTGGCCAAAACCAGGAGGGGCCAACGGGACCCAGATCTGGCAGGTCAGGTGGCCAAAATTTTGAAAACCTAATAGGACTTAGGTCCGAAGGGTTAGTAGGCCATACCGTCAGGGAAAGCCAGACTGAGCCAAGTGGACTCAAGTCTGGTGGACCAGCAAGTCGAGTTGAGGTTGTGGAAGAACAGGACAGGCCGGAGAAACCTGTGCCTGCCACGCAGGAACCCATCGGCACGAGGACGGATCAACAAGTGGAAAGGGAGGTACCCGGACCACAAGAAAGCGGCACAGCGGTGCCTGAAGCAGCAGCGTCAGAAGACGAGAAAGCAGCACGAAGACAGAGGCTGGAAAAAATTATTCGTCGTGTCGGAGAGGCGAGTAAGATGTTACGAGATATGTTCTCGAAAAGGCAACTTGTTGTCTTGGACAGGCTGAAGCCCTGTGAAGGAGGCATACCTCAAAGCAGGAAAGGAGCCCTTCCAGAAAGGAAGAACAGCGTCACAGCTGTGCTCCCAACCCGCAAACATGATAGAGCGATTGTGGAGCGAAACCAAAGAGAGTTGAGAGAACGGGAGCTGATGTGTGCCACAGGCGTTTTCAGCGTACCCAGGATGGGTACTGGAACTGGAAGCGTGACTGGTAGCCGAAGTCGAGTGGACTCAGGTCTGGTCATTCAGCGAGCAGCAGATGCCGGGGGAATCCTGTGTGATGGAAACCCTCGGCCAACGAGATGCAAAGCCGAACCCAGGTGCGCGCAAACCCTGAGGGGTCCCTGCCCGGCCAGCAAGGGGGACGCACAGCAGCAGCAGGCAGAAGTAGTGGCCAGGCAAACCCAGGGAGGTCCCTGCCTCGCCGAAACTACGGACGCACGCAACCAGGCACAGGCGGTGGTTAAGCAAACCAAAGGTGGTCCCTGCTTTCCCGGAGAAGCCGCAGCCGACAACCAGGCGGAAGCAGCGGCCAGGCAAACCAAGGAAGGTCCCTGCCTCGCCCGAGCTGTGAAAGCCAACGGAGAGGTGAAAGCAGTGGCCAGGCAAACCCAGGGAGGTCCCTGCCTCGCCCAGACTGCGGAAGCCGACACAGAGGTGGAAGGGGAGGCCGAGCAAACCCCGAGAGGTCCCTGCTCCGCCAAGACCCCAGAAGCCAACAGCAGACCAATGACAGACCCAGAGGAGTTCATTTTGACAGATCCACTGGGCAGCGGATATCGGCGAAAGCATGCGGAAGCTACCCTGAAGTTCTCAATGAAACCGATCTCGGAAGGTAGTAGCGACACGATTGCGAAGCAACGCCGACACCAGGCAAGGACAGATGCAGCGATTGCTGAACCAAACCCGAAGGAGCCGAAGGAGCGGCAGCCGAAGTGCGTTACAGGCACAACCGGTGTATCCAGGAGTGGTACGAAAGCCGGGGGTGTGACTGGTAGTTGTAGTCAAGGGGAAGGACCCTTGGCTGGTTCACAAGGAAGTGGACCTTTGCGGCGAACGCGCACGGAAGCTGGAAACCGCTACCTAATGAAGCCGATCCTGAAAGGCGGTAGCAACGTAATCGGAGACCTGCATCGAAAATTGCCGAAGATAGATGCAGTAACAATGAGGTTTACCAAACCGAACCTACAGGAGCTGAAGAAGCGAGAGTTGGCGTGCGTTACAGGCACGCTCGGCGTATCCATGAGGGGTACATATGCTGGGTGTGTGACTGGTAGTAGTCAAGAGGACTCAGGTCAGGTCGACAAGGAGGTAGGAGCTGTTAGAGGGACCCTGCGAGAAGGCAGCTCTCAGCAGACTCGAAGGAGTACCCAGAGTGGTACAGAAGCCGAACCAGCAGTCGCGCAAACCCTGAGAGGTCCCTGCCCGGCTGACAGTGAAGAGGCACAGCAGCGAGGTGGTACTAGACGGCGCGGTAGCACTCTAGGCCACCAGGCGGAAGTAGCGGCCAGGCATACCCAGAGAGGTCCCTGCCTCGCCCAGGCTACGGAAGCCCCCAGACAGGCGGAAGCAGAGGCCAGGCATACCCAGGGGGGTCACTGCCTCGCCGGATCTGCGGAAGCAACCAGTGGGACAGCGGGTGCGCCCAGGAACGTGCAACGTGAAAGCGACCCCTGTTCAGAGGCGAAAGGGGAGGCCGAGTATACCCAGAGAGGTCCCTGCCCCGCTGTGAACCCGGAAGCCAATCAGAGACCAAGGAATGACCTACAGGAGACCCTTTTGGCTGGTTCACTGAAAAGTGAATCCTTTAGACGAACGCGCACTGAAGCCGGCTCGAACCTTCTAATGAAGCCGATCCTGTATAGTGAAGGCGCGGTGAACTATATTGGAGATATTTGGTTGCAGCAGAACGACGCAACGAGGGAGCTGAAGCAGCCCAAGGCACTGGTGCACAGTGGGGGTTCGCAGAGGCTTCTGCGTCGAACTGCGGGGCCGGACGCTCACGGTGGGAGTCTCGTCTGGAACGAGGACTGTCTGCCAGGGTGCTCTTGGCCGGCAACGCACAAGGCCGAAGGCGGTACTGCTTTGGAAGCAAGAGATACCAGCCGGAAGCCGAAGCGGACTGTCCACTGGGGTGCCAGTGAACGGATACCCGAAGCAGTGGGACAGCCTACCCAAACGACATGGAGACCGGAATACCTAGGACATGTCATCACCGAAGATGCAGGATGCCTACTATCAGAGGAGTACCTACTTCCTGAGGTGACCCTGGAGCAATTGCCAGAGAAATTGGCAGAAGAGATACCAAGAAGCGGATGGGTGGACCGACTGCCCAGCAGGCATGAGAGGCCCCATCTGGAAGGTATTGAAGATCCGGCACAACGCGCAGCCGTGCCGAAGAACATGAAGAGGAGGAAAGGCTTACCACCCGAAGAGGTAGCCTGGACTCCAGGAGAACCACCTGGAAAAACAGGAAATGGAATGGGATCGGTATGGAAAAGGACCGAACCAAACACACGAGAACCCATGAAAAATGCTGAAGAAGCAATTGAGGGAACCATGCAATGTAGAAGATGGAATTCTCTACAGAAGACGACCGGAGAAATACCGGCGAATATACTCCTAGGTTATACTCCTCCTAGACCAGGAGATTGGAGTATACCTAGTAGACGAGGACCCCTACCTGAGCAACTCGCGGCTAGAGCCGAGAGACTCGAAAGGGCGAAGCGTAGGCAGGAAGTCTACCAGAGGAAGCTATTCCCAGATAAGGAAAAGGAACCTCCCAGACGGTACCAAGTCGGAGACGAGGTACTCGTCAGAAACTTCGCGGGAGGCAACTTCACACCGACCCTTACAGGGCCATATAAGGTCATCCGGATCGCAGGACCGGACACCTACGAGATCAAGCGAGGCGGCGTAGACCGACTGGTTCATCTGGACGACATCAGGAGCCATGTCAAGAAGGTCTTGCCAAGACAGCAGGATGTGCGCGTCGAGGAAGAGGATGATGAAGATCCGCCACCGGAGGAGGTGGTCGATCAAGACGTGGCACAGGCGGAAGAACCGCCAACAGAGCCCAAGAGGGACGAAAAATTAGAAAGACTTCGAGGGATGCGGAAAGTGACGCCCAGAGACCCACCGGTACCTCCCTGGAAGCAACCGGATATCGCGATTGATACGCGGGACCCGAAGGTCAAAGAAAAGGTGAAGCGCCTTGACAGGACCGTGAAGGCTAGCCTGCAGCACACCAAGGAGTTGGTGACAGCCGCGAAGGGGCGAACCTGCCACCAGTTTGTCAAGGGCGCGGAAACGTCTTCGGCAGAAGATCGTGAACCACCTGGAGGACAAGCAGCAGAGAAAGTCGAGGGGAGAAAACCCCAAGAAACAGACAGGGCGGATCTGCAGGAGGGGCCTGCGGAGAAGTCCGAAGGTCAGCGACGATTCACGGGTGAGCGTCGTGTCGGAGACCGACGAAGATCCCGAGTCATATCGCTCGAACCCGATAGCACGCAACGCGATCAGAGCCAAGCTGCGACGAGGGAAGACCTGCAGAAGGTGTACCCTGCAGCAACGGGGGACGGTGACAGCGATAGTGACGATGAATGCGCCAGACCTAGGGTGATAGTGACCAGAGCCCTGGTACACTAGAACCCTGTGAGCGGAACAAGTACTGTCCTATTGGGGCCACGGTGGCGTGCCAAGACAGGAACCTTTTTTAAAGGAGGGGGGTGTCGTGAAACAAAACTAGTTTGAAATTTCACGAGCTCCAGTATAAGGACCGCCCACTCAGAATGAACAACACGAAAATGCGGAAAAACATTGGTTTTCCCAAGATATTTCAGCCTAGTTTCGAAAATTAAGTTATGAAATGTCGTTTCCTAAGCGATAGAAAAATCTTTTGCAAGATTATTAGCCTTCGCTAATTTTTAAATAGGGAAAAAGCTGATTTTATGGAAAATGGCTTTTTCAGTTAGCTAGATAGGGAAATCGTGCTTTCTTCAAAGAAGCATCGATAGAGATTCTTAGCAGCTATCGTTTGATACCTCGATCACGTTTCCAGTGCTCGTGGTTCAATTTTTATTAGCATTTGAGTTCGAAAAATGTAAGATTTTTCAAACGCATATTTTTGCAAGAAGGAACAGGAATATCGAGACGTGGCATAAGACTTTTTGTCTTAGGATGCTGAGATCTATATGAAATCAAGGAAAACGAAAATTCAGGTTTTTCGCGATTTTCCGAAGATTTCCGAGTGAGGCCGAAGACTGTTAGATTTCATTTATCGTACAACGCAAATTGAGGAAGCGAAACGAAACATGAAAAGAATGAGACAGAAACAGCGGCATATAGACGTCAATGGAAATTAGCAGAGCGGTATTCCTACTTCAAAGCCCAGCGCCTGCATAAAAACAGGTCGTAAACGCTGGCAAATCCATACGAAATGAGTTTTTTTCGTAGTGGAACTATTGAAAGTAGGTCAGTCAGGATCGCACGGCTTTTGCGATCTCTGGTTGGCTGAAAGTGGCGCGGAAGAGAGCCCGTTTATTTAGGATAAATATGCGGAGTTCCGTGTCACGATAGTTAGTCGAAGTTTGAACATTTAGCGGGTAGCAGCAATTTTTAAGAATCCGAAGATTTCTTAGAAGTTTCAAGTTGCGGTCAGGATTTTTTGAATGAATTCGTGTCTCTGGTTCTTTTCAGAACTAAATAGAGACAAAACACATCATTGGAGTCATCAGGAAGCTGCGGTTAACACTATATAGCCAATTTGGAGGAATTATTACTGGAATTTGGAATTCTCAGGATCCCTTGAAACCAAATCAGGATATATTAGTGGCTGGATATTTATTAGAGGAATTCCAGGACCGTGAACATTTTGGGAGCTGCTAAAACGGATACTGGAGCGGATTACTGGCTAAATATATTATTGTTGCACATAACCATACTTTACGTTTGTCCAGGTTCCTTTTGGCACCCCGCCGAAGGAAAGCAGCCCAAATCCTGCAAAGGAAGAGCAGGTCCCTACTAAAGTTGCTCGGTCTCACCCACCCGATCACCTTGCGGTGTTAAAGATCGAGGTGTTTAGAGATTAAACTCGAGAGGGTCAAGACATCATTAGTTACGTCCTTCGGGCGAACGACTCAACTTAACCGTTGGGACCTTTCCAGGACTTCGATACCTTTCCACCTAATCCTGCGAGCGGCCCTCATCCTAGGGTGCTGTTCAACCGTTAGGCTCCCTGTTCCTACATCACTAGCTCAGTTCACCCAGTAGGCCTTGGTTAGGAAAGTAGCTTTCGCGAACCAAGGGTGAACTTAAAAACATAGATTTCCGTGAATCCTACCCTCTGACTATTTCCTCGTCAGAGTCATATTAGGGACTTTTGAAATCGAAATGCAGACTAGGGCAAAACACGCGCGAGCGCAACTTGCCGAGAATACGCCAGTGCCAAATCGCGAGACCACAAGTTTCGGTCAAACTAACTTCCTGTCAGACATTTTTAGTCGCCTGAGTGCGACTCCTACGAGCCGACAAGGAACCCCTTTGGAATCTGGTTTCACAGGAAACAGTATTCCCAGAACTCCGGTAGGATCAGCCAGTCTGAGGCTAGGTTCTACTCACCGTTCTTTTTCAATAAACGAGGACATCAGTGCCTCTCCCTTGGTCGCAGAGCGACAAACCGCGGGCATTGGTGGTTTTTCGGCAAGCCGAATAATTCGAGAATTCGACAAGTCTCAAAGGACAAAGTCGTCCTCAAATCGCGATAAAACAACGCGAAATAGCATGTTGGAATTAAACCGCATTAGGGAAAATAAAACCTCGGCGATGAGAAGGATTGATCTCTTACATGCGGAAGTAGAACGTCAGGAGACGTTGCTACAGAAAACTGGACACCATCTCCGAGGAGATGCACCAGCTAGACCGCAAAGCGAACCCCAATTAGGGCTTCGCGCGATGTTATCTATGCGAGTACGATCCCCTATGCTGAGATCGGCTCCGAAACTACGAAATTCGCAATTTTGTTCCCAACCGGAACAAAAAGCAGAAATCGGAGATTTTTGCCGACGGCGAAAACCGGAAGGAGCGTTCCCTCCGAATCCGATAATTTTGCCTGAACGCGAGATAATGAGACACATGACGGAAGAGTTACCCACTTATGTGGTAACCAGGAGTCCGAAGATACACAGGGTGTACAGCCATCCTGTAGAAATCGCATGTGCACAGGAAATAGAGCCATTGTCGAACCCGACAAGAGATTCATGCTACGGACAGCGTTTTCAAAGCAACGAAGGCTTTGGAGATGCTGGCCACATGGAAATGGAACAAAGCGTCGAAGCACAGGTCGTCCGACGCCAGGCGTCGCGATGCCCCCAGGTCGGAGCATTTAGCGATCCCTGGGAGGAGAGGGGTGCGTTGCGCACAGGAGCGCCTCGCATCTTGAACCAGCTGGATACTGACGACCTAGCGGAAGCGCTAGGGGGTGGTGGAATGCCAGGGGGTCACCCTGAAGCCGAGAGAGGCTTGGGGGCGGCTTCATGGCGGGGTCAGTACCTCCAAAAGGAGTCATACGTTCCAAGAGAGCTAACTGAAGCAAACCAACCTCCCGTCGTACTCAGACAGGAACTGAGTCCCAAAATCCCTGGGGCTCAGGTCTGGGAGGCCAGCCGGCCGTTACGGCGAACGGTACGCGCGGTCGGAGGGGGCGGAGTCGTAGGACACGCCCCCTCGATGCAAATCGACCCAGATGTAAGTGTTACCGGAGGACAACATGTGATGCAGAATCGGTTAGCGAAATGCGCGTCTAAAGACAGTACTTTTGTTCTACCGTGGGAAAACTGATTTTCATGGATTTTTTTCACGCCATCATAATGTTTCACGAATGAAAAATCATTTCAAATGAAAATCAGAGAAACAAAAATGTAGATAGATAGATAGATAGATAGATATTCATTCATGCCATTACACAAAGTGTTTTACATACGTCAAATCAATAATTTGATAAACTTAAAAGAACACATACATACATGGTCATGAAGTGACCCTTCTTTACAGTAATAACTTCAGAATTTCACTTCTGATGGAATGAGTCTTGTTCTTGGAATTTTATCATAATTTTCAGGGATTTGAATTCAATTTCAGGGTATTCAATTCCAGGGATTATTTCTTGTTGTCCTTCCATTCCTTTGTGACTCAATTAAAACGAGAAACTTATCATTCCAGAATCCAATTTTGATGGAACATTTCCAGCCGAAAGTAAACCCCATTTCATTGTTAGGGAAATTTTTGTATCGATTTCCCAAACCAATCGAAAATGGTACTGGATTTTCCTAACGAATAACAACATAATTATCGGTAAGCCCAACTCTCTAGCAATTGTAACTCCATTCGGTTGATCCTTCAGCACTATAAAACCCAACTTGAATCTGAGCTGGATTTCGATTCGAAATGAACTAGCCAAATTTCCATTCTATTGGAGTACACTTAGTGAACAAAGGACGGATATTCATGTAAATTTTCTTCGAATCCTATTCTTGTGCAAATGTATACGAATCGAGAGTATTGAAGAGGTGCAATTGGTCTTTCAGATATGTGGGTTAGTTTGTGGAATTCTTGAATTATTGTATAATCTTATTCACAGAAAATTGAGTCACTTGAAATCGGAACCCTGTGATATTGAATCACATTACTAGTTGTCTGAGCAGTTCTTTCATTTCTCTTGATACACCTCCAAAACATGGTTTTTGACCGGTTCAACGGAAGATGAGACATCAATTCGATGTTTTGACTGCTCTAAAATTCACCTTTTTGGCGAGATAATATATGTGAGAGCTCGCATTGTCATAATGGAGAATAATTCGTCTTCGGCGATTAGTTTTACGAATTTCTCCGAAGACTTTCGGCAAACAAGTGGTCTTGAACCACTCAGAATTGTTGCTCGAGTGGAATAGTGGTAACACCACCCATTTTACCGAAGAAACAGACGACCATTTGCTTCGCTGTGATTCTTCCATGAACAACTTTTGTTGGATTCATAGTACATTCGGTATTGCGCGAGATTGATAGAATTTCAAGAAGGCAAACATGCTGGTACATCAAAGAAAGCCGCCAAGGAGCCATTAAAACATATTTTCACATTTGTCGTAAAAAAAATTTAAACTTCTTCTTCCTGAAGATGATCACCTGGTGATCGAAACACGTATTGAGGTGTTGAAATAACGGTTTGGTGTTGGGATAAAACTTCAGTAATATTTAATTAGGTCTATGAATTGTAAAACATTACATTTTTTATTTTTTTAATTGAATTTTCAATTTTTTTTAATCTTCATCTAAAAAATATGGTTCGAACTTTTTCCAAAATTTGATGAATAACTTCTTTCGTTAACGAGGGATTATTTAAAACTCGTGAAAAACTGATATCGGAATATATTTCTACATTAAACGTGTCCCTGTGCCTGATACACCAATAATCAAGATAATCACTTTCATTATATAAATACTCTTTTGGTATAACATTCAAACACAGTATTACTTCTTCGAATTGCTTATCGAATATTTCTCTATCGAAAATCAATCGAAATAACAATTTTTCTCGAAGATTGATATGATCAGAAAAATTAATACACTGTGAATAATTGAATTACAAATTAATATTGAATGCAATTCAAACATTGCAAATAATCTCAATTATTCTCAGAATATCTCCAATTCAACTAACGTAGGTTTACAAACCAATTCTGCAAGGGTCGCTACAAGAATTCGAGTTGAAATTATCAACACTGAAGCAATAAAGTTATGCCAAGCTGCTCTTTACTTAAATATTGATGTACTTACTTCAATATCACCTGGTTTTTCAAAATTTTCCGATGGGGACAACGAACTATTTCAAAATTATTCACCTTTTTCTGCAAGCAAAAAATGATGAGCCTACAAAAATAAAGGACTGTAAGGTAAGGCCTGCTGCGTGCAGCCTAAATTGAAATTAATACTGAACCATCAGGTGATTAGTTGATGATTTGATTGTCAACTCCAACAGTATAAAAATGTATATGTTATCCCTGTTACTACCCAATTTTTCTCAATTCTCAATGGAGTGGTCGGTGTCAAGGCTATGGATACTCATCAAAGAAATCAAGCTAGACAATGAGCTCTAACAAGGCAGTGAATCAGGCTATGGGCTAGCTCCCCGACAATATAATCTTATCTAACTGAAACAAATATCATTATTCACAAACTAGTATACGCAGAGTGACCATTTGATTATTATAATTAAATATATTTTTTTACCAAATATTAGTCTATCTCATGTGTAAAATTGAAACGTATTCAAATAAATTTTGTTGATTTTATACTGTTTTGATACTGTTAAGTTATATACGCTTGCGCTCCTATCGGATTTGTTTTAACTAAAAATGAATATTTTGGCACCAACTCACTTTCACTGATTGTCTTTTTTGCGTCCGGTATAAGGACGTAAAATAATCATGGATGCAAAATGAAATTTACCGAGCCTGTTGAAGGACGTGAAATGATACTCAGGTGAAAACACCTCATCCTTACCTATAATGTGAACCTACGATTTTATAGGCACGTGTGGCAGATAGCCAACGGAAAACAACAACTAACCCAACTAATCTCGCGCAGAAAGTTGAAATGAAACCATCAAGCACCTGTGCAAGGTCTTCCATTTGGAAGATTCTCCAAAAGTTTTCTTCTATATAATAAATGCTGAAATTAATTCCATATAGTCGGAATGACCACTGGAATGACAGCGTTCTTCATTTTCGACCTCAACGGCGAACTGTATATATGGGTCATAACTTTCGAAGATTTCTACTATCTCTGATATTTCGTCTTCGGGAAGACGTAAAAAATATCATCAATATATTTCTTTATGAAAGAGAGGATGAAAGGTAAAACTTGTAAGACCAAATATAGTAGCTCATCCATAACATGCGCTGCCAAAATGGGGCTGATGTTGGCTCCCATAGGGGTCCCAAAACTACATCCAGATTGGCAATCATGAAATTGTCAGTTAATCGTTTGATATTCCTCTTGAAGACGATCACTTGGTGATCGAAATACAAAGTGTTGAAATAACGGTTTGGTGTTGGGAAAAACTCCAGTAATATTCAGATAATTGCAAATTATATTGATTCGAAGTAAGCATTCAATTTTCATCAGAACAACATCGTAGCTATCCACATGCGCATTGTTTCATGCGTTGAATATTCAAGTTCACTGACGAGAAACTAGTAGGTACTCGAAAATCGGTCTATCAGTGGTCATCCCGACCAAATGAAACTCATTTCAACTTTTTATCACTTGGTGATCGAAACACGTATCGAGGTGTTGAAAATAACGATTTGGTGTTGGGATAGAACTCAAGGAATTTTCACTATTGAGCTATGGAATCTTTTTTCTGATCTGATTGATATGAATATAACCTCATCAATACATCCTGAGATATTTGTTGAAAATATCGTTGAACAATTTTCCAATATAGTCGTCGAAGCATCTATTGAAAAAACTTCTGAAATTGAAACACAATCTCGTCTTCTGGTGAAATGAGAAATGCGAAACAGTCTTCCTTAACAAATTAAAGAGAAACTATTCAGAGGCAAATCTAGATGAGACTCATCATCAAATACAGTGAAAGAAAACGTATGTTGGAAAAATGAATTCCTCAATTTCATTAACTGATATCTGAAAAAACATTGACAGAATCGAAGGTTTGAATTCTAATATTGTAAAAACATGTCTGAACGGAGATGGTGATATATTAGAAGTAGTAAAGAAGAAAGTAATACAAATCATGAAATTAGGAAACAACAACAACAAAAATTAATTGGCACTCCGTGGCGACTTGATTAATTCCACTGGCGCATTTGCTTTTTCAGCTGCAGGAAAACCCATAAAAACGTCCAGCACTACATCATCTGAAGATCTTACTCTGCCAATTTCCTCTCTTTCATGGAATGCAATAGTACTTAATTCAGTCCGTTTCGTCTTTGACCAATACGTAATTATAACGAGATTCAACGCAAAAATCACAATGAACAATGTCTGCATGAATATCATAATAATTGTCTGCTAGATCGAAGTGTTCATCTATTTTGAACCTTCGTAAGAGTTTGGTGATTCCGTCGGAGGTTGTCATGTTTGAAGATCATCAACGTTATTATTATATTGACTGGTGCCTCAAATATACTTGTTGGTGCATGTTTGGTAATACAGTTGATCATCACCCGTTGAAAGTTCTATTTTCAGATGATTCAACAATAAGCTTTGCACGGACTGGTTAGGAGTCATATTAGGAGACGCTAGTTGAAGTTCCAGAAAGTCACATACGTTTTTGTTTGAACATTTACTACAAAGTGAACCAGGGGAGATTTCTTCAGCAAAAGATCTACAAACACAAGAAGAGATAGACTATACGGAATCGTTCAATCCAGAGCGGTCAGAAGTATTGATTCTGCTATTTTTCTGCTAACGAAGAGCAACAATCCTCTTGTTGTTCTTAAAAGCATCTAGACTCCAGGAAATCGGTTGGTGGAAAAGATGATACAATCTTACGAAACTGCAACTGTTTGAACAATTGTTTAAGTTTTTTGAATAAGTAGAAAACATTCTTGTTTTCGTTCATCGTTAAAACCTCGTTCTTGAAATTTTTTGTCAAAAACAACACTCGTAAAATACTATTTATATAGCAAGTGTTTCCTAAATTATCTTATCCAATTTTTTTCGCAAGATTTTCAGGACGACTGTCTACTGATTCGATGGAAATATAATATTTGAAAATGAACAAATAGCAGAAACTCTCCAAAATTTTTTCAAGGGCACTCGAGTGATGGAAAGTACACTAATGAAATTATAAATATCGATTTATAGGAAGACAACTATTTTCCTTTGAATATTTCTTTTACACTTCTCGAACAAAAACAGGATGCACTGATAAAGGCACTTGATTTTAGTTCTGGTCCTGATAACATTCCATATATTTCTTACAAAAATTAGGTGAAAAAGAAATGAATTATCTCCTCAGTATTTTAAAAAAATTCTATCACAATAGTTTCGCAAATGGTCTGAAGCAGTATTCGTACCAATATCAAAACCAAACAAAAATTAATCAGATCCACAGTCTTACTGACCCTTACCTCTAACATGCACAAAGTGCTAAATTTTGGAAAAAATCATTATTGCAAGACTCGTCTACTTTCTAGAACAGAATAATCTGATCATTTCAGAGTAAAGCGGATTTAGAAAACAACGCTCCACATTAGATAACGTAATAAATTTAGAATCGGACATACATGAATCCTTTGCAAAAAACATAAATTGATGGCAATATCTTGATATATCGAGCGAGTCTTTGATAAAGTCTGAAAAAAACTGATTATAAAACAACTACACTCATGGGGCGTTCAAGGCAGCATTGTTGTATTCATAAGTAATTTTCTTTCGAAAAGACTGTTCAGAGTGAAAACTAATGAAATACTATCAAATATCAAAATACAGCATGAAACTTCACAAGTTTCATCTTCCAGTACAAAACTGCTTATTTACATAAATGATATACTTAAGGGTATATAACCCTTTCAAATCAAATACTTAAGGGAGTTCCGTCACCCACTAAAACTATTCTGTATGCTGACGACCTAGTGATATACACAAGCAGCAAAAATATCCACTTTGCAGCTAGAATACTACAGGACTCACTGCAAGGTCTTGAGAGATGATCGCAAAAAACTGTTTCATAATCTTCACCAACAAAATCTAAATGTATTGTTATGAAAAACGAAAAATGGAAATTTCCATGTTTTTTACCACTTTTATAAGTTACTGCAGTTTCGTCCTATACGGACATTTTCAAACATATATATTGAACCGAGTTCAACTTCAGTTACTAATAAAAGTGGTGAAAAATATAGAAATTTTCATTTATTATTTTTAATGATGATCTCCAACCACGTGAGAAACCATCATAAGTATAAGTTGTAGTAGTATTTCCTCCATAAAAAATAACGATACATTATCCACTATTATGTTTGGACTCATCTTTGACGGAAGATTGAAGTGGACAACACATGTGAATGAACTGAAACAGCAATGCCAAAATGAAATAAATCTCATAAGAACCATAGCAAGTCATTCTTGGGAAGTAGACTGCATATCGCTTATGCGGTTATATCGGGCAGTAGTTAGATCCAAAAAGACTATGAATGCAATACATGATGCCGCTATGAAGATCTCCCTAGAAGCACCACTGTGTTTCATTCCAGTGGAGAACTCATATGTAGAAACTAACGAACCCCCTATAAAACTGAGACGAAACTATCTGAGTCTCAAATATGTTTCCAGAATATCAGCAAACCTAAACAACCCGACTCAAAAGCTAACGGTTCCCGATCAAATTAACCCCATATATGAGCAAACGACACATTTATCTTCCTCCTTTCACATCACAATCCACAGAATATCTGTTACCCTCATATTTGACGATACTCATTCTATTCGACAAAATTATGTGTTATGAGATATCAGATCTGGGATATTTTCAAACAGAAATATATTATGAAAGTTAAATAACACGATACCTATGAAAACTCACTAATACAGTTTATTGTATGATTTTCACTACAAAGGGTTTTACCAAACGCTTTCTTCAGCGTAAAAGTATAAGTTACTTCTTACAACTATTTTATACTATAACATATTACCTACTATGCCTACTTTCTAATGAATGAATCTACCTCAAAAGGTTAGGTATAAATTCATTTACTATATGCATAATAAACACTCTTTAATAAAGTTAAAACTAACAGAAAAAAGAGTAGCTATTAGAGAAAACATTTCTTGGAATCTAAATTTAGAAAATATTTTAGTTAACCGTCTCCAGAAATAGAGTAAAGAACGTTTTTTGAATAATTCAACATTTTCAATGTGATAGAATCGAAAGAAAATAGTTTTGTTAACAAAGTATAATAAAGTTTAACTAAAAAATATATACAATGTAGAATGTGTTATGAAACTTAATAAGTAGGTAAGTAAATTGTAAAACGGCCATGTAATAATATTTATTATCTAATGCAGGGTTACCTATTTCAGTTGTGTTTCTTTTGAGGAAGTTTCGATTCATGGGTGCTATGAAAGGCTGGAATAATTTTTGAGTACCTACATGCAGGGTGAGCATGTAGGTACTCAAATTTTCATGGTTGGTAGTTGTTAGTGTTTTTACACGCTACCAATATGGACTGTACTTATATATTTACTCGTATTAATAACAGCCCAAGTACTTTCAACAAACTATATTTAATAATTTTTTTCACGTATAGTCAGTGGGCATACTTGAAGGCTATAAATCAAATCATCTAAGAGAACAATTCGTTCAGGCCAGTCTCAACACTTTACACAGTAGGTTAATGGACTGACACCTATCAGAAAACAACTACTCTCCTGGCTAATACCACGAAGGGCGTTGGATTATATCTGACAGGTGTCAGTGCAGGATTCTTCACAGAAGTTATTCCTGCATATGCTGTTGGCGATAAAACTGCCGCAATAGATTTTCAATTAGTGGAACACACTTGCAGACCGGTTTCGGGCTGTTTGGCCACTCGTTTGGCCAATTATTAAGCTTGAGTGACAATTAATATGAGAATTTGTCAACTTTCGTGGGTTACACTCCAGGAATTCATAAAAATTGTTACAGGCTACCATATGACGTTTATCAAACTGCAAAACTATCTAAATTGCTGATTTCAATGGGAAGGGGAGGGGCGGAACTTATAGAGCAACAGAAAGACCACAACTCTTTGCCTGCCAAAATAATTCATTGATAGGAACACTAATTTCTGAACAAAATAAATTATTTTTATCTAATATAGAAATAAATTGGTTTTGCAATAGGTTAAATGTCAACTATATGAAAACAATAAAAATATAAAACTTTAAACAGGAAACCAAAATAATGAAGATAAATGATATGAAACAATGGCAAAATTGAAATTAGAAAAAATGAACAAAGAGAGATTCCAAACCAAGCTACTTCACGACAGATGTCGATAATTAATATCCACAATCGTCCCCAAATGATGAATGTTTGATTTTTATTTTCTTGTTCTTTTCATTTGTGGTAATTATTTCTGTATAACATTTCTTCTTATGAAATTTTCATGAAATTTCCTCGTTGTCATTCTAACATATGTCAGTAAAGACATAATGGAAGCGGTAAAATCTAAATTTCAATTGGTATCTTATGATTGATTCTTTGGCAACATCGCCGGATGTAAAATAGTTGTTATGTTCAGATAATATATACAGTGGAATTCGTTTATAATGACATTGAAGGGAATTGACAAACACGTCATAATAAGCGGACGTCATACGAAGCGTTTCGTAAAAAAAACCTCTTTTATGTGAATATGTATGTACCTATGTATTTTATCAGAGAAACATAGCTTGATGAAATCAAAATAAAAACTGTACGTAATAAGTACGATACATGTGTATGTATGTTATATATTTTTATTTTTTTATTAGGAAATCTGTAATTTTTGCCTGCTTTTGTTTTTTCATTTCAATGTAATAACAATCTCTAATACTATTGTGTATAGAAGACATCAAATTATCATTTTCAATATTGCTATGAACCAATCGTGAAAATAATTCTGCAGCCATTAATGCCTCTTCTGCGGCAGGTAATAGTTCGTCCTCGACTTCGTCTTCCCATCACTCTCGAGTTGTTCCTTAACATCAATGTTCTGTACAATATTTTCATCGGTGGATTCTTCGGATGTGGCGCTATCGATGTCAACATAATCTTCCCACATTTCCGGTGCTGCTAAAGAATCTGAACTTAGGTTTCGTAACCACGAAGATAAAAGGACATCATCTTCTTCATCAAATTCATATTCTCTTATTTGAACAGGTAAACCGTCATGGTTCTCAATGAATCCTGCATGTTTGAAACAGTTGTGAATGGTACTTTGTGACATTTTATTCCAGGCATCAGTAAGCATCAGAATTGCATCTAGCACCGTTATTTTTGTGGAGAGTTGTTTTCATTATCATCAAGATAATTGATCATTTTGAGCACAAGGTTCTTTCTAAAATTGGTTTTGAGTGATCTTGTTATTCCCTGATCTATTGGCTGTAGTATTGATGTTATATTCGGTGGAAAAAAAGCAAGTTCTATAGAGAATCAGTAACTTTCGGATGCGCCGGGCAATTATCAACCAGCAAAATCTTTTTCTTTTTCTTCACCAAATCACGATACCAATCTCGAAGCCATTTTTCAAAGAGTTCTGACGTCATCCAAGCTCTACGATTATTAGCATAATCGACAGGTAACGATTTGACACTCCTGAAACATCTTAGTTTTTGTGACTTTCCAATAACCAGCAATTTCTTTTTCTCTGAACCGCTCATATTTGCTGCTACCATGACAGTTATTCTATCTTTCGACAACTTGCCTCCAGTACAATTCTCACCTTTGAATTTTGAAGTTCTGTCTGGCATTAATTCGTGAAATAGTTCAGTTCCATCAGCATTAAATATCTCATCATCAGAAAATTATCTTCGTAGATTCGGCCAAACAGATGTCAACCAGTTTATTGTTGAATTTTGATCAACAGACGAAGATTCGCCGACAATTTTTCCCGCCACAATGTTATGTCGAACTTTAAAACGACTGATCCAGCTTGCAGAACAATTGAAGTCTAGAATAACAAAACGCGCGGCAAAGACATTTGCCTTTTCTTGTAACATAGGGCCGCTGACAGGTATTCCTTTTTTTCTTGTGATTTCAAACCACTGAATTAATGCTTGATCAACATTTTCTTGTCACCATTTTCGAAGCCTCTTCGGTTTCAAAACATTTGAATTGAACGATTGCTTAATCCGGTTTTTGTTTTTGGAAATCATTGAGATTGTCGACTGACCCACACAAAATTCCTACGCGAGAGATGAGTTTGATTCTTCATTTTCTAATCTGCATATTATTGCACCTTTCACAATGAATTTTATATGAAAACCAAACTTTGTTGTGTAATTACGTCATAATAGGCGGTTGGTCAATATAAACGGAGTCATAATAAACGGATTCTACTGTACTTGTGAATACCAAAAAGTGCTAGACATGTGAACAAAATATATAGTGAAACGAAAGGAAGCAAAAAAAAAAATATATATATATATATATATATATATATATATATATATATATATATATATATATATATATATATATATATATATATATATATATATATATATATATATATATATATATATATATATATATATATATATATATATATATATATATATATATATCGAAAGGTAAGACCTCGTTAGTCCTCAGCTCGCACAAATTTCTCAACTTAACGAAAAATCAGATTTCAAACAGATATATATATATATATATATATATATATATATATATATATATATATATATATATATATATTTAAATATTAAATTCTACAAAAAGGATTTGAAGCTTTATATCTTCAATTAATTATCTGCGAGCGCTTTCGACAGTTGGTAGTACTGTCATCTGGCACTCCTCAAACTGAACTGGTCATTCTGTTGTCTGTCTCTTTATACGGTCAGAGCGTCTTAACTCAGGTATTTCAGGTACTTCAGGTAAATTTGCCTGTATTTGTTCTGCATCAGGTACTCTTCTTCGTGTTAGATTTTCTCTAGGAATGTGTATGGTTTTGTTTAATATATTGAATGTGAGATCTTGTTGTGTTTTGATTTGTACTTGTTCCTCGATAAGTGATTTATGACTGTTGAATTTATGGATGTTCAAGTTTTCCCAAATGTCCATGCGGTTTCCCTTGTTGATTTGTTTTATTAGTTTTATGTTCTCTGGTGGGGGGAAATTATGTTTGTTTTGTATGGCGTGTGGCGTGATATATTTTCCCCCACCAGAGAACAAAGAACTAATAAAACAAATCAACAAGGGAAACCGCATGGACATTTGGGAAAACTTGAACATCCATAAATTCAACAGTCATAAATCACTTATCGAGGAACAAGTACAAATCAAAACACAACAAGATCTCACATTCAATATATTAAACAGAACCATACACATTCCTAGAGAAGATCTAACACGAAGAATGATGCAGAACAAATACAGGCCAATTTACCTAAAGTACAGGATTATTACTTCATAAATTTCAATTTTGAAAGAAATATTCAACATGAGAATGACATTTTTGACATTGAATAATGTGGAATACTTTATATTATAATTTTTCAATTTTTCAATGTCGACATGAGAAACGACATATTAAACTTAGGGAGTAAGTTGGTATTTTTCTCCAAAGTTGAGCCATAATTAACTTCCCCAAATATTTGTATGGCAATAGGAAACAATCTATACTTATAGTTTTTTTTTCTCAGAAAGAACTATTTCCATTGAAAAAAATCACTCGTCAGTCTCGAAAAATGAAAATCAACATAAAACTCCGCGAAAAGCAACAAGTACTCACACGTTGTTTCAAATTTAATAATATCGTCGACGCTTACCATTCAAAACATGCACGATGAGCGTCTTGGGATTGGCGTTGGAGGGATTGCATGTATATTTGCCGGAATCGGAGTCTCTTGCTCTCTGAACCAGCAAATAGCTGACGGTGTTGTCGCCCTTTTCAGTGATGACACTCACACCGCCCCTTGGTGAGTCGTAGTTGATTTCCTGGAAAGTAAAAGAAAATTGAAGTAGAACGAAGAAGATCAGCTGGCTCGACACATTTAACGGGGTTCATGAGGGAGTCGATTTCGAAACTGACAACTCGCCGGTACCTTACGAATTACCGACGTTGAATGAATCGAAATTTCTGGATGTCACTTCTCAGAATACACAATTCAATTGATAATAATTCTAGTTTTCAAAGACAGGCTTGCCTGACTTTGAAGGGTATAATTCTAATTCACTCTCCAAATATTTATGGCGAGAGACTAGATGGACAACATGCTGAATTGTGCACATATCCAATTTGCACAGAATATACTCAAGCGGAGCAAATCAGACTTCTGATCGATACTGAAAGTTACAGCAATCCAGAACTGATCTTCGTCTTGATGTTTCCACTAGTCAACAACGACCTTTTCTATACAAGTCCTAATCCAAACTAGGGAGAGTGTTGAGGAGGCAATACTATGGACAAATAGATGTCGTTTCATTGATGAATCAAAAACATCGTCGTGTTCTGGTGCAGGTATATAAAGTCGCAGGCCCAGGGACTGCCTAGGAGCCCATATAGCAATAGATATTTCAGAAATATTTTATGAATATACATTTAAGGATATAGCATTATGCTATGGATATGCCATGGATATGCCATCTCCAGAAGGTATATATTATATACCTCCTGGAGAATATTTCCTGGAAGTGCTCCTGGCGAACTTTTGATGCATTCTAAAACTATTCCTGAGGAATATTCTTGGAATATATTGGAATATTCTCAGAATATGTAAGGTATATTCTATTAAGAATATTCCAGAGATATTCATAAAATATTTGGGCTATTCTTAGTATATTATAGGAATATAAAAAAGGGAATCATCATAGAATATTTTTCAAATATATTTTATGAAAATTTTAGGAATATTTTGAATATTCCAAGAATCTGATGAGTAAATGCTATCAGTCAGGCATATATATATTATATATATATATATATATATATATATATATATATATATATTCCATAAAAATCAAAAAATATATAGATAAGTACTTTTTGATCATTCCCATATTGATTTCAATTCAAGAGCCACCGGTGGATAGCTGTTTCAGCCTATTGGACATCGTCAGTACCGGGCAGGCGGTCATCGATTGAAAACACAATGAGAAAAAACAAGAAAGTACTTGATAAAAATAGCTGCGTAAACGCAAGCGAAACATAAGTGGAACCACCTATTGGTGTGACACCCAAGTCAACTTGCCAAGTTTTTATGTCAGTGTTGGTGGTTCGACCAATCAACCGACAACTGCGGTAGCAGAAATTCGGGAAGTTAACCTGAAATGCCATCGGAAAACGAATCCACATGTTCATAGAAATGATATGAAATCTAGAAAGGTTAATGCAGTCAAGCTGCTGGAAAATAATTCCAAGAAAATCAAAAAATGAACAGATAAGTACTTTTTGATCATTCCCATATTGATTTCAATTCAAGAGCCACCGGTAGACATACGTGGTTCCACTTATGTTTCGCTTGCGTTTAGGCAGCTATTTTTATCAAGTACTTTCTTGGTTTTTTCTCATTTTGTCATCAATCGAGGACCGCCTGCCCGGTACTGACGATGCCCAATAGGCTGAAACAGCTGTCTATCGGTGGCTCTTGAATTGAAATCAATATGGGAATTATCAAAAAGTACTTATCTATATATTTTTTGATTTTCATGGAATTATTCTTCAGCAGATGGACTTCATTAACCTTCCTAGATTTCATATATATATATATATATATATATATATATATATATATATATATATATACAAATATGAAAGTTATTGAGTGTCTTGATATAGAAACAGAAGATGATGGGCCAAAAGCCCGAAACACGTGTCTATGGTTTGCCACTTTCATGAGTGCTATGTCCGATATTAACTTCTGTTTCTATATCAAGACACTCAATAACTTTCATATTTGTATAATTTCCTGGACCCGGATGTCACGCAGGTAGCTATAGCTGCCTCCGTGGTGATTTTGATAGTTTTCTTGTGAACACGAGATCTATCAACTGAAACCACAAATGTGCGGTTGGCTCCTGCTGGTGGCTCCGTGCATTTGTATTTATATCTTTTGGTAACCAAGTGTTGCCCATCCTTACACTTGGCTGCACCATACTGATGATGGGCCAAAAGCCCGAAACACGTGTCTATGGTTTGCCACTTTCATGAGTGCTATGTCCGATATTAACTTCTGTTTCTATATATATATATATATATATATATATATATATATATATATATATATATATATATATATATATATATATATATATATATATATATATATATATATATATATATATATATATATATGTATATATATATATATATATATATATATATATATATATTCCGCTATTCTTTTTGCGTCCATACATTGTATATTTACATATGATCCAGCGTTCTCCACCTTTCTACGTCCGTATACGGACGCCGAAAGGTTTTTCTGTTATGGTGTCGTCATAATATCAATAAAGCGAGTGCAGGAAAAAGTATTCAGTAATAGTTAATCTGGTGATTCATATTTTCGCGCCATAAATTGTCGGAAACCCCGAGTTTGGTCTGAATGATGGTTACGTCAGGACGCAAAAAAGGTTGTTGAATGTACAGCCAGTTCCCGAAAGTGGTTCATGTCTTTCTTCGCTAGGGGGTGTTCGCGTCGACACAAGTATATCTTGTTGTATATTTTTGCGACATGTCGCAGACGATTGAAACTCCGCAAATCTGACAACATTGTATATTCCGTGTATTCTATGGGAATGTCCAAAATTCATGAGAATTGGGTAGTTGTTCGTTCCGTGACAAATGATATGTGTTGTGTTGTGTTGTTCAATATGGAAAATTTGAGAGCAATGAATTCCAGTGCACGGTCCAGCAGAATACTCCAAATGTGCCTTAATTCTGGAACTGAGTCTATAAAATTACCAGAGAAAAATAATATTCTTCCTGAAGGTAAGAAATGAGTGTTAGATAATAGTAATGAGTTTGGTGTTTCCTTACAATTTGTGTACTTTTCATATTGCAGTGCATATTATGAGTGCAATAGGTGAATGACGATAAATTGTTTCGAATATTACCTCGGAATGAAAAAACATTTTGAATGTCAATTTTTTTCTACAAGAGGTCACAGCGCGAGTTCTCGGCAAGAACGATGTCATGGGCTTTTGCATTGCTCACACTGCACTGCTACCTCTGTAATCTGTTAGTAACGATTTTCAAAATAATTGCATTTCTTCAAACAGTTTTGTTCGACTAAAATTTCAAGAGATATTTTTTTCCACAAATAATCGATTTTGTTAGTGATCAAGGTACAAGCACTTGCATGCTGCAGCCTTTAAGATTAGAATTTTACGATATTTAGAGTGACCTAATTTGATGAGTTTTTCCACTACTTGACTCAAGAATACACTGTGTCCGAGATAAGAATAAACAGCATGGGGATATCGGAAACGGTAAGTGATATGGGGTCGATTGAATTAGAGAAAAGTAGCGCATTTATGTGCCTAATAATATGTCATTTGGGAAATTTTAATATTTCGAGTGATTTCGGAGATATCCGAGAAAAACCAAAATTTGTGAATTTCGTTTTTTCAAAACAAATAGCACTTTGCCATGAACACTTTTTAGGCAGAACGTAAGCAGAATTTTTCTGTGACGTTTCGTCTTGTAGAAAACATCATCAACTAAACCAAAGTATAGCCTGTATTGTACTCCATCGTAGATACAGCAATGTATTACATAATATGATTTCATGACCATTTCTCACGCCAAATGAGGAGTGATTACTTAATCTGCTTTTCCTCAATTTTAGATAGTAGTTACGCGCTGGAAAAAAATGTCATATTTTGATACTCGAAGTAAATTGATTAGTCTTATTCAAAATAAAATTTAACTTACCACTTGCAGGAATTTTTGCGTTGCTGAATATAAAGATGAGTCGCAATTTCAAAAGTTTACTTTATGAAATGTAATTGTAATGTAATAATTAGGAGCTCTTATGTATTACAAAAAAATAAACAGAAATTCATAACAAGGGTTCAAATAACCCGTCGTTATTTTCTGAGAACAAGTACGCTCATCTCACAGACGAATTTAAAGCTTGAGTTTACATATTGGGGACAATATTGTTAAAGGCCGCAGTAACCAATCTTAGCAAATCTTCTTCATTTTGAAAATTATGAGAGAACATTTGATTTTTGGTATATCTCCGAAGAAAAAAGTCTAGTGGGGTTAGGTCGGGGGACATTGCAGGCCATTGTGTCACTATGAGTACAAATTCACTGTCCTGGGCAGTTCAAATAATCACAAGCAATTCTAGCGTTATGTGCTTAATCACCACCTTGTTGAAACCAGCAGCTGTGAGTAACCCCTAAAGGCAAATTATGTAAGCGTCTTCCAAATCCTTCACTAACAAATTCATGTTCCGCTCTTTTGTTGAATCGTTTTGGTAGATGAAAGGCCCAATTACATTCGTACCGAGATTCTCAACCCACATGGTAAAATCGAAACGCTTATTAAAAATGCCATTGTTGGTGAATTAGGTAGGTAGCGAGATGTAAAATTAGGAACGGCAATATGTCAACAATTCTACCAAACAACAGTATTATTATGACAATATAACATTGAGTGTCACTTTTCCCAGCGCATACTATTTAAAATTGAAGAAAAGCAGGTTAAGTAATCACTTTTCATTTTGCGCGAAAAATGGTCATGAAATCATATTGTGTGATATGTTGCTACATTCAAAATGAAAAATGGAGTCGTATACAGGGTATACTTTAGGTTAGGCCCATATGAAAATATAAAGTTGATGATGTTTTCTACAAGACGAAACGTCGAAGAAAAATTCTGCTTATGTTATCGTGGAGTCCTCAAAAAGTGGTCTTGACAAAGTGCTATTTGTTTTACATTTCTTCCGAAAATAAATCTAGGAGAAAATAAAAACGAAATTCTCAAATTTTGGCTATTCTCGGATATCTCCGAAACTACTCATAATATTGACACTTCCTGAATGGCATATTATTAGGCACATAAATGCGCCACTTTCCTTTAATTCAATCGACACCGTAATACTTACCGTTTCTAATATCCCCATGCTGTTCATTTTTATTTGTATAACTGGGTTAGTGATAGTACCGATCCCCTTTTTTGATTTAGATGGAAAACCTGATTTTTCTCACTATATAGCAATTTTTAGTGTAGACGAAAATTTTCAATTTTATAGATATAATTGAAGAAGATCAAGAATTAGTTTTTCTACTAAGTACCATAATGATACGGAAATATCTGACTCAAAAGTTAATATATTTTCTCATTATCTCAGAAATGGATATTAATTCTTTCAGTTATGCTAATTTCCGTTATTTTGAAGAGATTCACAAGAAATATGCTTCAAATTTTCTTCACAACTGTTGTAGTATATATAAACAAAAATTAATACCACTCTCAAGAATTTTATTAATTACTATGTGAGTTAATTTTGTTCATATTTTTCATGTTGAAAATCGCCAACAAATTTCCAACACATTTTTTTGCTGATCTTTATTAGTTTCTAAGTCAAATGTAGCTAAACCATGCTTTCAATTTTCTCTTCAAACAAAATTAAAATTTTCGAACTGTTTCAATCTCATTTTGAAACATGAAAATTTTTCGAATATTATTTTTTTTAAAGTAGTTTGTCGCTTGTCTAGCTGTACTTTCCGTCAATACTATTTTTCATTAAATAAAATGAAAACTAAAAATAAGTTCAGATCTTTTTTTACTTAGTCCTGAGTAACTTCTCAAGATTTGTTATTTCAAATGTTTAAAAAACAGTGTATTCAATTTTATTTGTTCGGCTTCAGGCGATTTTGATATTAATATTAACATTTTCGAAGAAGATAATCGAATTTATATAAATTTTATTTTCTAATTTTTTCTAGGTTTTCCTGCATGTTCCAGTACTATACAAGATACACAAATTTTATCAATTCCATTGAAAATACATTCAGAAAATAACTCCGTAAAGAGTTGTTTGTTTTCATCTGACAGTGATGATGACCCAACTTATCTACCAGATTCTGATTACGACTGTGATGAAAATGAAACCATGGGATGTCGGACTGAAAATTATGCATTTCGAGTGAGTAAAATGAATAGTCCAAAATCTCTTTGTTTTATTCAAAATTCTGACAAACAATCCATTTCAACTCAAAAAACTCAGTTTAATAATCCAAATTCTCCAATTCATATGAACTACGAGCAACGATACATGTTTATTTTAATTAATCAAATGGGCTGAGTGCATTTAATTGCTGGAAAAGTTAGCCTAGCCTTCAACTAATTTATGAAATCTATGCATTAAGAGAAATAATTCGGATAAATTTTTCATAAGGTTGAGTGAAATTATTCCTTCTGGTATTTGATATTCACTTTTTCTCTTTAGGCCGAATGTCACTTATCACAATCTTCTATCAAATTGTTTTTTATTCAGGCAGCTGTCGGAAGTCATCCTAGTTCATCATTCAAGAATAGAATGTGTAACGTAGACCTATCACATCATGAGTCTTCTGAAGATTTTTACATACCAGAATGCAAAAAAATTGTCATAATATCCAACAAAATCATTAAAAATTCTGATACACCAGAACACAGCCAGATTGCCGAGCAAAATATATTGCAACCAGTTTCCTTGTTGGTCAGTGACGAAACGGTAAGAATAATATGTTCTGTGTTGATAATATTATTGATAATAGGGTGTTATTGATGATGGGTCAAAATGGGTGTTTCCGTTAACCAGCTGTTATCGTCTTACAACAACACTCGAGGTCGAAACTTATGCTAACTGAGGTTCACCAATGTCTTACCTCTCAAAGCATGAGTAGGACGCATCAACCAACTGAATACCGTTGGAACATATGGAGTTGAATTCAATAAAAAACGGGGAAACGTGAAAGCGCAATGTAAAGCATGGTTTGAAATTTCCGCCAAGAAACAGAGGCTATAGTCTACAAGGCAAGTGATCAAGGGTCGAGTTTTTTAAATCTCATTATTAAAGGATTCAAGTTGACAAGTATATACTCCTTCCCAAACATACACACACCACATGATCGCAAAGACATTAATCATAATGTGTTACCATTCTTTTTTTATTTTTTCATTAAAACCTAATCTTTAATTAGTCAATGCTATAAAACTAAACTTTTCGTTTAAACTTCCTAACCATATTATCTCCTAATAAGGACGGTAAGTAGAAATTGAACTGCAAAGAAATAGTATTACATCTACATATGGAATCTATTGAAAACTTTCTTTGAAAGAGTATTTACTCTAAACTATAGAAGAACTGTTTGATGTATAAATTCAGTCGAATAGTTGGTTAGCGTGAGTGCTAACTTCTACTATTATGAATGCGGAAATGATCCCTACTCTGGAACGAAAGGTGTTTGATACATATCTTCTATTCCATGCTACGAATTGCATATTATAACGAAAAACGTCGCTAATTTTTTGCTTGTACATGCTTTACTTTTGAGGGTTTGTATGGAGATCACAGTTGGTTGACGAAAAAACACAGTTTTAGCTAACCTTAAAAATTGGACAACGAAAGTCTTAAATTCATTCAGTTCAAATTTCAGTGCAATCATTTTGTTACAGAATGCAGATGGTGACGAAAATATCATTTCAAGTACAACAAATGAACACGTTGAATTGGTAAATGAAGCAGGTATCAGTAAAACACAAAAAAATTCCAGAACAACAATTTATAAAAGTATTCGTAATCCAGATTTTTGCTTTTTTTGCGAAACGGAAGTAAAAAATTTCGCAAGACACATTCAACGCAATCATGGTGGGGAAACAGAAGTACAAAATATTTTAGCTTTACCACCTAAATCCATCGAAAGAAAACGCGCTATTGCTTGTCTGAGAAAAAAAGGGAACTTCATTCAGAATTCAACGACTTTTTCAAAACCAGTACATAAGAGCCTGCTCAAAGACTCTGAAGAAAATTACATTCCTTGTCCCTTCTGTTTGGGATTTTATTCTCGTAAACTCTTATGGAAACATAAGAAAATTTGCTCTCTCAATGAAAATCCCCCTTCGGGAAAATCCAGTGCGGGACAAAATTTGGTGCTACGTGTCGATCAGACTAATTTAGACTTGAAAACTAAAGTATTTCCACGAATGATAGCAGACAAAGTTTCTCTAATTGCCAGAAAGGATTCCCTCATATGTGCCTTTGGATCTAGATACCTAAACACACACAGAGAATTTCATCAAATTAACGTTTGTTCAAGAAAAATGAGGGAATTGGCAAAAGTTTTGATGGAATCCGAAAAATTGAATTCCTCCATAAAAAATTTATTTGATCTCCTTCAGCCACAATACTTCGATCTCGTGGTTCAGAGCGTGAAAATTATTGCCAAATATGATCCGCAAAAAGAAGAGTTCAAATCACCTACTTTTGCTATGAATATTAGTAGGTCCTTGAAGGACTGTTGCGATATAGCAATTTTGCATATTATAAAACGGAAACATAATTATTTGAACTTGACTGCCTCTGAAGCTGAAGCACATGTTGGACTATTTAAAAAATTATTAGAAACTACATGGAAACATGAAATTTCGACTAAAGCAGGAAATGACCTAAACACGAAGACTTGGAATAAAATAACTCTGGTTCCCTTGGCAGCAGACTTAAAGTTGTTTAGGGACTATTTGATAGAAAAGGGAACGAAGGCAGCACAAAATCTGAAACAAAATATTAAAAACTTTAAAGCTTTCAAAATTTTAATGGAGACTATATTTTGCAGATTACTTCTTTTGAACAGAAGGAGAGTTGGAGAACTGCAAAGAATAAAACTGGCAACCTATATGTACACAGAAAAAAGTAATAATAAAAATTATGAGGAATTCGCCGATGCCGTAACCCCAGCAGAGAAATTATTATTGAAAAATTTCAAAAGGGTTGTTACTAGAGGAAAAAGGGGTAGAGGAGTTCAAGTTCTTTTCAGTACAGATGTACAGGACCATATGAAATTGTTACTTCAGGCACGATCTGAATTTGTTAATGAATCTAATTTATTTTTATTTGCTAATCCTGCATCAAAAGAGCAGCCTTTAATAGGATACAAAGTCATTCAGAAGCATGCGCGATTGTGTGGCGCGGTGAATCCGGAAGCATTAACCTCAACAAAGTTGAGAAAACATTTGGCTACTTTAACTCAAGTTTTCAATATGACTCAAAATGATATAGAGCAGTTAGCTACGTTTATGGGTCATACAATAGATGTACATAAGCAGGTGTATCGTCTTCCTGATGATGTATATTAGACTGCAAAAATTGCCAAGTTGTTGATGCTAATGGAAAGAGGGGAAGCAGGAAACTACAAAGGAAAAACTTTAGATGAAATAGATTTGAAGATGGATGATGACATTCTGGAAGAAGAAGATGCAGAAAATTATGACATGAAAAATAATTTGGAAATTACTGAGGGCATAAATGATTCAGCCAATACTCTAGACGAAGACATTGAGGCATCGCAACAAAATATAAGAGAATCAATTCCCACAGTGAACAAAAATGCAAATAATTTCAAAAAGCGATTGCTAGTACCTTGGACAAATCAACAAAAAAAAGTTGTTACAAAATTCTTTCAGAATCACATCAATATGAAGAAACCTCCCAGACGACACGAATGTGAAAATCTGATAAGCAAATATCCTGAATTGCTGGAAAATAAGTCTTGGGCAAAAATCAAAGTATTCATCCAAAATGTATACAAAAAGAATATTTAATTTGGACTTTTACTTTTTTGTTTTGATGTTTTAGTCAATATTGATGTCAATGAATAAAGTTTCTTTTACTTTTTTGTTTTGATGTTTTAGTCAATATTGATGTAAATAAATAAAGTTTCTTTTTGATTTTTCAGTTTACTGATATAAAGTCTCCTGTCACACCATATCTCTTTTATTATTCTCTTCATTTGATTGGCATTGCATCATGTTGTAATGATATCTCATTACATTCACCATGAATCTATCGATTCGTGGTGAATGTTGCTAGTTCGGACTTCCACTGTCTAATATGGTGTTAACAGGTTCGAAATCAATGCTGTTGGGAAACAAATTTATTGTAGCATGAAAATTAAAATAAATCAATTACGGGTTGTACAAAAGCTAAGATATCAATTACAATTAACAATAAAACGTGATAATAAAAACAAACAAAAAACAGAAAAAAAATCACAGTAAAAAATAAGAAAAATTTATAAATCTATGAAAATAAGCTAAAAATTGAAAGATTTCGAACCAACTTACTTCAAACCAAGTTACTTTGGGTGATGACGTCAACACCCGAAGACGATTGTGGATACTAACAATCGAAACGTCGTCAAATAACTTGGTTTGAAATCTTTTAATTTTTCCTTTTTAATTTTCAGATTATTGTGTCTATATATTTTTTTTGTCTTATTTTTTCACTGTGAATGGAATGGAAGTCCCAACTAGCAACATTCAAGAACTTTTTACGTCCATGCTATATACAATTAGTGTTCCAGAGGTACAAATCAAATCAGCACCACTTCTGTATGCATATACTGGTATTCTGGATATATACCCCTTCCACTCTATTCTCCTTGACTAGAAGTGGCAACACTGCAGGACGCAGAAATGATTACAGATTGAAAAATAAAATACTTGAGGACGCAAAAAAGGTTGATTAATATGTCGGAATTTGAAATATACAAGGAAGCCGAATCGGTTTCATTATGTACGAATTCAGAAATGGTGGTATGATATAAATATGTGGTAAACTCTTTTGATTTTGAAGTTAGTTTAATATACTTTGTAGCTATCTGTTGGAAAAAGCCTGAACTTCACATCTATCATTACAGAATCCTGTATACTCATATGGACGCAGAATCACCACCTTCATGTAAAGACGCAGAAATGATAGACGGATGTATATATATATATATATATATATATATATATATATATATATATATATATATATATATATATATATATATATATATATATACACATACATAATATTCATAAACAATTATATTCCAAAAACAATACATACTGAAATATTCAACTAGAAACACTACCAATATCAAAAATAAAAAATCTTATTCGAGATATTTATTCACTGAATAAAATATTCCTAAATATTTTCATGTTAAAAATATTAGAAATGTATTTAAATTTGAATGTTCCTGCTCTCAAAAAAATGTATAATGAAATAACAATTTTGTGAATTCATCAGCACTAATTGGAAAATAATGAATATATCACTTCACTGAAAGAGAAAAAATTTATTACATGAAGAAATGAGCGAGATATAGATTTCTCACTTCAAAAACTAAACTCACAAATGAAATATACTGAAGATACACAACTGAAATCACTCTCGTTCAAACATGTACTCAGTCAAACCAACAAATCCCACATACCAAGTCTCTTCGGGCCTAAAATGTAGTATAGTAGGTTGAGCACCATGAATTTATTATCGAAACTATTGTCTTTTACTTACTTTTCTCAAAGACTGAATATGTAACTCTACTGTTTGAAGATGCAAAACAAACTATTTACACACTAAATACGACAAAATGATACTTCAATTATAACACCAATGCCAACCGTTATGTTGAACCAATTGTCTTGCTTCCTTTCGGCGCAGTAGACCAAAACCAATTGTCGATTTCAAAGCAAAGCTGTCAAGCGTTAAGGGGCAGCCGCTTTCACAGAGCTTCGACTGTCGCGGGCTACACTTCAATTGACCAATGAGAAACGTTTACTCCAATACTTCATTTCTCCATTTCTCTTCCTCATTTGCCAGGATTTGTCGCTTTGTATTTGAATAATTTTAAAAAAAATAGGATGAGAATAAACTGATTTATTAATGCAATTGATTCATTTATTGAACCATCTGAATTTTTTGTTGTTTCCAATAGTTGGAGCAACTCATCAGAATCTTCGCGATGAGTTCAAAAACTGGTTGACACTATAAGGGTTATATACAATAGGTTATGCATTCAATTAGAATCTTCAAATATTTTTGTTTTTAATAATATCGAATTATTTAAATACTTTATCATAAGATGATTCAAAATTCTAGTGATACACCGAATATAATATTTCGAAATATACCCTGGGGATATATTCTAAAAATATTTCATATGATATATTCGATCGACAATATTCTTAGAATAATCCATTTATAGACATTCTATGCACATTCTTTTGGGAATTATTCTGCCATATTCATTCAAGCATCTTCTATAAATATTCTAAAGACATGTTTATATTTCAAGAATATTCTATGAATATTTGGAATATATACGTTCGTTTTATGATTAGAGAAAATATTCCATGAATATCTGGTGCTGTGTGGGAGCCTATGCCACCGTACTTTAGGCATCTATGCCATTGTTTATGTTGGCGGAGACCAACTTCAAACATGAATGAAAACTATTTTCAGTTAGTGAAGCTTATTCACAAGTAGTTGTCACTCATTGAGCAAAATGGTAGTGAACTGTTGAAAAAGACTCCCCTCAAGAGAAATATTCAATAAATTATTTTTGATATGATTTCCTATGAGGCAATGGAAGTGCCGTTTTGTCAGGAAGGCGATGCAAATAGTTTCATTTAACGAGAACCTGTCACTGGTATTGCCTGAGGATTTCTCAAGCAAACATTGAATATCTGGACTGCCTAATGTCATATTTCCGACAGAATCTTACAGGATTGGCCCATTCCAATACAGCAATGATAATCTACATGTTTACGTCTACGTAGGTCTACGAAGAAAATAGTGTATACTGTTTCTGTTTGAAAGATAATGATACCGCAGATCATTTTCTGTATACCTCGCCGTGAATATTATATAGGTTTGGAAATATTTGGGAAAGTTTCACTTTCACCATGTGATGAATTACTCACCTAATGACATAGTTGTCTCCTATGAAAGAATTGATTCATTTGGTCGAGTTGGGATAGTTGTGAGCTGTCTGGGATGGTTGGTCGAATACACTCACTCACTTCGAACAAATCTGTTTTTTCATTTCTCTAAAAAATGTTTAGAATCAATAGGGTGTTTGGGCGGCACTATTCCATCAAAATTTCTATTTTCTGCATCATTTTTTGTGAATTACGGACAAGAGCTGCTGTTCGAGTACCAAAAAAATGTATTGATATTTTCGAATTCCATGCATCACGCATGGAAAAAAAAGAAGGAAAGAGAGTCGTTCGAAAACCCTTGACGCTGGTACATGTTGAGATTTTTGAGTTCAGTTTCGCTTTTTGTTATACTCTTATATCATCCATATCTAAAGAGACACTGTAGTCAAGAAAAAAAAAGGCCAGCTTTCTGCATTCTGGTTAGTAGCTCAATTTCTACGATCTTGTATCGCCGAGTATCGAATGAGAATCAGTTCTTTTATATTATTTATACAGTTAATTCTCTCTCCTAATTCATCTACTACAGAAGGAGAAAATATTACGCATTCTTCCCTTTTTGATATAAAATTCATGAGTTAATTTCGAAGTAACTTCTATATTTCACAATCTATACAGTAGAATCTACCAGCAGGTATGAGTATATTGTGAGTGGAAATAATTTGATACACCGAAAGTACAAATGAATCTCAGTTGCGATGTTGATAAAGAGGACTGAATACATGTAGAGAAAGGATTGAACTCATTGAGTCTTTTCTCTATCTTTTGCACCTTTGAGGCATTCAGTTTCTCTTTCAAAATTTCATCATATTTCATTGAACAAATTACTCTGTGAAAACTGTTCAATTATCATTATCATGCATTACTTTATGAATTATTGAAATTTGCCTATGGATGAATGTTTCGAAACATATTTATATCCAATTTGACACCTAACAAATGGATTGAAGAAGCCAATATGATTATGTGCCCAATAATATAATATAAACTTTCGTTATATCAGAGAGGACCTCTGCGCCGCGCTCTGTTGTCTCCTGATTGTACTATCATACATACTCTCCCAAACTTGTACTACATACGTAACCGCACGTTTAGCTACCGTCTCATAAATCATTCCAACACATTCTTTCCTCAGCCCAACATTCTGACCGATCCATCTTCTCAACTTTCTCTCATTGTGGTCTATTAATAATAATTCATAATCCGCCACAATTAACGAGTATTTCACCCTCAAGCTCAGCTCAATCATTATCTTTCCATAGCTATGACCTGGGGTCTTTGATCTCACCTGGCTGATTAGAATATGCATTATGTATTTGATTCATCATATCCCAAACACATCTCGACCACCCATGCTTCACATTCATCCCATACCAGCTTTCATTTCCGTTCTATATCGCAGAGTTCCCTTCGATGATGACGAGTTGGTCATCCGCGTAGGCCTGTACTTGTATACCATGTTCAATATGTACTTGTATACATGTACGTCAAAGCCTTCTATGCCTTTCTGATTCATTGAAACCATTGTGTCAGTCTCGAACTGAAGCCCTGTGGACAGCCTCTGTTCATTCTTTTCACTGTACCGCAGTTAGCTGTTCTCCTTTCTGAGAATCTCATGCACGTTTTTCTCAAAAGTACCGGCATTTCCATTAGCATTATACACCTCTTAGTTACTGATGCTCAAGCGGTATTAAAGGCATTTGATAGGTCCAATGCATCAACCAGAATATGTTTCCTTCCTTCCCTGTTATCTTTCACCTTGTTCACCACTTTCTCTACAGCCATGATACTCATACCTACCCTCCTCCCACCCTCAATTGATATTGATTTGGAAAAAATTATAACTTTTTTCCGCATGGCCATGGGCCTGGGATTTCCGCCCTTTGCTCTGTTTCATACTCTAGAAAAGTACCTTCTATCCATATAGACGTTGAATATTTCCAACATTCGGTTACGTTTCGAATGAGTTCGTTAGAAACCCCATCCATACCCGTATTTCTCCTATCAAATGGCTGTTCCATGACTGTGTGCAGTCCCCAATCGGAAAGGTCGTTTTTCCTCTTCCTATGCGCCTTCATCTCCATCTCTAATCCATCGCCTGGTCAAAATGTCGATAGAGGGACTTCCTTCGGAAAGAACTAATTCAGCAGGAGCCTACTGGTTTATTTTATCCCCATTCACGACGTTAGAATGGACTAAGCCATCTGTATCAACATTGGGGAGTTGATAGACGCAGTCCCATGGATTTTCATCTGGGATCAGCTCTTTCCTCTTCCTCAACCAGGCAATTCTATCATCCCCTTTTATTCTTCCATACCTCTTATTTTCTGTTCTATATTCATTCATCCTTCTCATTCTTGCGTCTCCCTTCCTTGAATCGTGAAACTCTCTTCTCAACATGAGATATTCGATTGCTCTCCAGTTGGTTTCTCTTACATTCATTACTTCAGCTCTCCTCATCTTTAGAAACCCCATCAGATAGAACTCAATCATTCTATGATTTTCAAATTTTTTTCCATATTAGACATTCAGGTGGATATCCACGCGACATTCTTGACATTCACGTCTCCAATCAGAATCTTACTTTCTTCCTTCCCATTCATCAAATATTCTCCCAATTTCGGCTCATCGTAAATATTCATAATTTAAAAAAAAATTCACATGAATAGTTTCACATCTTCTTTCACAAGAGAAAAGTTAGACCTATTTTAAAAATCACGCAAAGTTCCAGTTACGTGGTTTACGTAGAAGAAAAACCAGAAAAATCAAATGAATAGGATGCGAGAACAAAAGTCCTCACAATAGTAGAGGAACTGCTATACATGAAATAGTTTCAGCTTAAAATTACCTATGTTTCGTTGAGGATTATCCTGTAGTTTCTAGATTGCAATTACTCTGAACATTACATTCTCATAAAATCCTTAAAATGTCTCAATTGTAAAAAGTTCATTTGGAAATTAATTGCTTTCTTTTTTTTTGAGATTGTTGAGTTCTTTGTTTGAATATGAAGCGGTAAAATGCCAAAACCTTCTTTTCCCACAAAATGAATCTCTCCTAAAATATACTTTTTTCAATTTGACCAAGATTCTTATGGCTCGGATTAAATCATATAGGTGAATGAATATCATTACCTAATGTCATTGATTGTATGAGAAAATTCAACTGATTCGTGAGACAAAGTCATAATTTCATGGATAAATTGAGTACTTCATTTTATGTTCACCGTTGAGAATGACGTGTTCCATGTAAGTGAAATTTCACCTTTTCCATATACTACATTGTGTAGCAATTCTGTTGATGAATTGTAATTCAGTTCTATGACAAATGTTTGGAGTGATAACCGAATAGAAAACAGTGTTTCAATCTAATTTTTAATGAATTTTAAATTTTACAGAAAACACTGTTTTCCACTCAGTTTTTACTCCAAACAATTTTCATAGAACTGAATTACATATTTATAGAATAGCTACACAATGTAGTACATGAAAATAGCAAACAAATGTCATTATTTACCGTCATCGATGAGATCAATGGATTTAAGGTAAAAATATACCCTTCTCAATTTTTTCAATTCTTCTCATTCTTTGAAATATTCCATTATACTCTGGAATTTTATAATGGATATTTATCACAGTAATTGAATAACTTCACCTTTCGTTTGATTTTTCTCTGTGAAAAATTGAATCGGAACTTCTTCCAAAAATAATACTTCTTCCATGTATTGAAACTATTAAATCAATGGGCGTATTGTGTACCAAGTTGGCGTCAATAAGGAATGATCCTTACTTATTTTGTTACTTCAACTTTTACTTATACAACAAGCTTTTTGTTTTGATCTTCATATCTCATTTCATAGATACCAGATTTTCCAGTTTTCATCCCTATATTTCAAAATGACTGATACGTGTTAAAGTGAAATTGAGACGATAACATTTTTTATTCTTTGACGTCTTGTTTATGAAAAATGCTCAGAAGTGTTCTCAATTTGATATAAAGACAAAAAATTCTAGTACTTTCAAATGTTTCCCTGATAGCTCCAACTATCACAAGGTGGGGCAGGTCGTTATCCTCTCACTTTTTCCATAAGTGAACAAGATAAGTTGTTGAGAAGAATGTTCTCAGGGACAGAGACAAAAACAATGAGTATAATTCAAACATTCAATAAAGTGATTAGGTCATGATTGAATTGTCTAATTATTATTTTCACAGAAATACGATGAAACGTAGTATACCACCGGAGTTGATTGAATTTGAAAAAAATGAACAGAAGAGCAACTTACAAAAAATTGCTCGTTAGGATTATCAATTGTTTGTCAACCATGAAGATTGAATGATAGGAACTGAGAATTCTGGAGTTCAGGAAATGCGTAATGAAGTCTGCAATAAATAGTAAAATCTCACTCCATGGGCGGGATACGACACGATTTCTGATCCTTGATGGCGGAACATGTGAGAGGTTATTCCTAAAAAATCTGCCGCACACCATCCTCTGTAGGAAGGGCTGAACGACCAGTGGCATTTGCCAATTAACTCTGGGTTATTCAGCGCCCACCAGTTTCAAAATTTCCTTCTGTGGCATGTAAAGTTGTTTCAAATAACACCAGGCCTATACAAAATCCACCTTATCAACTGAGGTAGAAATTCCCAAAGAAACAGGCTACGCCACAACAGATGAATACTTTCCCAGAAAATAAATTATACTTTTTGAGAAACTTTCTCCTGAAAAAAGAGGTTGGACCAAATCAGTTGAACAGATAAAGGAGTCATCTTTTGATAAAAAATGGAAAATAGTTCGGTTTGAAGAGAAAAATCTCAAAACAAGTGGTTGAGGCTAATAGGAGCAGCAATGCCATGAAGTCCTTTTAAAAAAAATGAGGCACGAGAACTATCATCCGTAAAAAAATTACTATTTTATATTGGTCATCCTGGATTGATGAGTGGAATTTGAAACCTCACCTCACCAGAACAGAAAAAGTGTTTCTCGACGCGTGTTTCGCTAACCATATCAGCATCATCAGGATATACTACTACTCCTAAGGACTATGCTAATGTTTTCTTACGTATCTAGATGCCTGATTACAGTACAAGGTGAGGTTTATTGAATTGATTATTCCTTGCTACTTGACTGAGGAATGCTTGAAACTGTTGAGGCTCGTGTATGAAAACAAATTGTCAGATGCCTTCGAATGTTCAGAATTCAGAAAATACAGAATAAGTTTCATGAACGATAACAGCCCTCTGTTCGCATTCTCACGTAATCACAGGTAGAGAACAGGTTACGATTACATATCAGTCAGAATAATATTAGACACCAGGCGTTATTTCAATGACCCTCATTATGTAAGGTAATGATGATTCATTTGTATGTGTATAAAATCATAAGCATAGTCTTCAACAGTAGTAGTCATTTCCTGATATAATAAGTCGGTTAGTACAATGCGCGTCAAAAGGCAATGTTTTTGTTCTGGTGAGGGAAAAGCATATTGGCCACTATTCACTCTTCGATTATTCGTTTGAAATTATCACAATAATTTGTATTCGATGACAAATTATTATATGATCGGAGGTAAATATTTATACTAACTAGATACAGGTAAATTAAGTGACAGTTAAAAAATTAGTTCAGTTATTTTCCTGATAAGGCCAATTTGGCCCAGAAGAGACCGTTTTGGTGTAGTAAAAGTATCTCCATTGAAAACATCAGTCTGTTCATAATATGCGCACACAGTACATCACTGCATCGCGAAAAAAAGAAATGATGCCCTCCTTGACCTTCACCCTCGTATCGTACCACTATAGCGGGGAAACATTTTCTTTTACGATCTTCGTACTTATGTGAACATCATATCTTAAACGGTTAAGAGGGTCTTGGGACATTTAATTTGAAACCCAAAAGTAATATGGGACTTGAGTAGGGTGATATAAAGGATGACGACAGGAATGAAGACCGTTTGACATCGTAATCCCACTGATAAAGTTGAAGGATCGGTTTTTGGGGAATTTGGCTCGTTTCTGTTCGAGTATGAAATTGAATTTGCCGTTTTCGCTTTATAAGATAGTACAATTGTCCTGGATATGAAGTCGGAGCGGCGAATTATATACCCGGTTACAGTGGTGCTTCTGTGATGCCACATTAAAATGTAAGTAGTTGTGGAGTAGATCATTTGTCTCTGGAAGTTGGGAACGTTTCTGTGGGAAATATGTTCAGAGCTTTGCAGTTGGACCATACGGAGGGGGGCATGAAAAACATACTGCTTGGATAGAAGGACTTTTCTGAAAAATACAAAACCACTTCAACATTGTTTGTGTGAGAAACAAACTATTAAACACAAACTTTTGCAAAAACCTTCTACCAGTCAAGCACGGATGTCACTTCCAAACATTTGTTAATGCTGATTTGCTCATTCAGAAGATAAAAAACTTTGAGATACCAACAACCTGTTTAAGGTGAATAACTTGTGAATTATTTAATGAGTTTCTATTGCAGATGAAGAAGGAAGTTGAAAAATCCCCATCGAGCCATAAGTTTTCTCTAATATCAGCGTACATTTGTAGAGCTTTTTTCCAATGGAAATCATTTGAAACAAATTTTATATCGCAGGGCAAACTTTTTAGTTTACCCCGATAAATTACTGCGTGAAATCAAAGTATTTTTCACAATAAAAAATGTTTTTTTTATCTTGTGGTACCTAACAATTTTGCCTATTAAAAAAACTGCTAAGAAATAATACAATAGATACTCATCTTTACGTTTCTAAGATATTTGCAGTTATTCCTTTTGATTAGAATTTTTTTGTCAATTTCTGAAGACGAAAGCAGATTTTGGCCTCCGAAACGCAAAGATTGATATTGTTATTTCTTAGCAATTGTTTTGATGGGCAAAATTGTTAAATACGACAAATTACTAATGAATAGAATTTTTTTTTTTGTGAAAAATACTTTGATTTCTTGCAGTAACTTATCGGGGTAAACTAAAATGTTTGCCCCTTCTACACTTGTATGAAGTTAGTTCTCCATTACAATTTTGATATCTTTCAGATTTTGGAAGGTAACAAATACCCAAAGAAGTCGATGAAAAACTGATTTTTCTCCACATAAAATAACTTTCGTTGAATATTCAAATTCATCAAACTGGGATAGTCAATTCCGATAAGGGTGAAGACAGTTGAACTCTGTTTCTTGAAGGAATTTTCGTCAATTGGTAAAAAAAGTAATGCAAAACTATATCGGTTCTGCAGTGGTGCTTTTGCAGCTATAGAAGTTGCAGTATTGGGACAAATCGTAATAAATTAGTACAATTAATGATATTTTTCGTAAGTCATCTGTAGATGAACGAAGATGATTTTAAGATGACATATTTTCATACATACTCAAAATATTCAATGAAACTACAAACAGAAATATTGTATTCCATATTCCATAATTTTCTTAGAACTGAAGGAAATGCGATTTTTTCCACTCAATTGAAAGTCTTTATTTTTATCGATGTATCGAAACAGTTAGGAAAATAATGATTTTTCATTACAAACAGACAATGGACAAATAGGCCACATTGAAGAAAAGGGTCGATTGTTTTGTTTCATTATGAAATAGTTAAATATGATGTGTTTATGTTTATACGGTCATCCGAAACACGAATAAATACCTACTGCTCTGCATGCAAGTCCTACATGATACATTCTCCCAGGAGCTGATAAAAATTCGGAGCATAAACTAAATCAAAACAGTGAATTTTTTATACTATACAGGATGGAGCACCGAAAACGAAACAGATCCAATATCTTCAAAACACATGTGTTCTGAAAAAAAAAATGCAGAAACACGTCAATTTGCAATCCAAGGGGGACATCTTTCTATCATAACCTCAACTGTCATACCTCTCTCCCACCCCTCCGTGACTATCACCCAAACAATTTGAATAAGGGAAGGAGTAAGTGTGACACATCGTTGAAAAGGTAATTTCATAAGGAATTCAGTCATGTCAATTTTAGCTACCTAACTTTCGATTTTGGCGCCTACTTGCGGAAAAAAACCGTTCCGTATTCCAAATTATGATATTTCATTCTTAAGCTAATTTGACATCGATTCGGTGACAATGCATTATGGAGTTTTTCTAGGGGAAAAACAAGATGACGGCTTCACAATGGCGAACAAGATTAACAATTATGGTCCTATTTGATTAAAAATTGATAAGTGGTGGTTTTCAGGGTCGGGAATTATGAATTGTTTTCCAATGCAATAAATCAAGATGGTGGCTCCAAAATGGCGGACGAACGATTCGATTCAACCAATACAATTGAAAAACAAAACAGTAGTTTTTTCTGCAATATAGCGCCAAAATGAAAAGTTGAGTAGCGAACACTCACATATCTGAATTCCTTATGGAGTTACCTTTTCAATGCTGTCACCCTAAGTACTTTCCCTAATCAAATTTTATGAGTGAACAAGGGGTGAGGAGAAAAGTATGACAGTTGAGATAACGATAAGATTTGTCCACCTTGAATTTAAAATTGACGTGTTTTTGCATTATGTTCACAACACATGTGTTTTGAAGAATTCGTTTTTGGTGTTGGGTTAAATCGAACCATAATCACAAATTTCGTCCGCTATTTTGGAGCCACCATCTTGATTTTTTGCTTTGAAAAACAATTCATAATTTTCGACCCTGATAAACACCACTCATCAATTTTGAATTAAATCGGACCATAATTGCAAATCTTGTCCGCCATTGTGTAGCCGCCATCTTGTATTTTTCCCTAGAATGCATTGTCACTGAATTAATAATAATAATAATAAATTTTAATCTTCAGAAACATACAGTTTATAGACACGTCAATACATATGCTTGAAGCAGTTAGAGATACATTACTATAACTAAGTTAAAACAATAATAATAATAGTAAGTCACTTGACTACGATAAATACATAAAGTCATAAAAAAACATGTAAAATATAAAATGCAGAAGTTACAAAAAAAAACTAGTTGAAATTAAGTGATAATAAATATTGAGATTAAACATAGATACATACATGTGAGACTATTAGTTTAGGTTGGGTTTATGACTGCTCAGCGAGTATACGTCATCAAGCCCCCGTTTATCACACAAGTTTCATATTCCTCTAGTGAGTAGAAAGCGTTGTCCGTCAAGAAGAGTTTAATAGTGAATTTAAACGTATACATGGTTGCATTTTTCAACTTATCTGGTAGCACATTATATAGTTTGTAGATGAGTGAGTTTTTGGAAGATTTAGCAAGTCTATATCTGGGTACTCTGATATTATTGGCCCCGCGGGTATTGTGTTCGTGGACAGCGGATTGCAGAGTTAAATTCGGCAGGTTCTTATGTATTTCCAGTAGTGTGCTCAAAATAAAGAGAGATGGAAGAGTCACAATTTTCAGTGCTTTATAAAGTGGTCTGCATGTATCCCGATGATTAGCGTTGGAGAGAATTATCACAGCCTTTTTTTGTAGTATGAATATTTTTGGTGCAGCTGTTGAGTACACACAGAGCCCTGAGTAACGTCCAGTTTGACATCTCTGAAACCGGATACACAGTTATTGTATAGCACCGCTTGAAATCTGTTAGTTAAGTAGGACTCAATTAAGTCCAAGGCTTCCCCTCTCATGCCGTAATAATTGAGTTTTTGTAGTAGAATATCGTGGGAGACGCAATCAAAAGCCTTGGACAGGTCGCACAGGGTGATACCCATATGGCGCCCCTGTTCAAGACCTTGGACCAGGCTCTACAGAATCCTTGATGCTGCACCTATGGTTGAACCATCGGATCGAAAGCTAAATTGAGAGTTGCTGAAGTAATTATTGTCTTCGAAGTACTTGGTCAGTCTTTGCTTTGATAAGGTTTCAATAATTTTTGAAAATATACATATTATATACATAATATAAGATATTGTTATGTACTTGGTACATTATTGTGTTTTATGAAAAAAGAGAAAATATGAATCGGTATTTTAGAAGATAACAAAGTAAAATTAAAATATCAGAGATAAGTTTATGTCAGTGATTAATAAATCACTTGGATGAACCTGGGTCATCTACAGGTTTTCTTGGTTTTCCCTTCGGCCACCCCTTTTTCTTCTTTTTCTGAGAAGACAGGGATGAAATAGATTCTGTATCAGATGATATTCCTGGACTTGGGGTTCGGTCAAGGTTTTTTCTTTTCATTTGAGAAGTTGTTAGTTCCCTTTTCTTGGTGCAGGGGGTTGTCGGTTTCATGAATGACAACGGTGATATTTCTGTCGTTACTGCATTTTTAATTATTACACTCAAATGAGTTAATAATTCTTTCACATGGTCTGTTATATCACCCTGTACATAACAGAAAGTGATAATAAACAACAAGGTCGGATATGACATAATAAAATGGAAAAATATGCTCTCTGGTGTCAGTGACCAAAAACTTATTTACTTATTTATTCAAAATTCAAACTCTAGAGGTTCAATTTATATTGAAGACAAGCACATTTGCAAATCGTAAACCAATCGGAAAAACCAAGAAATATTCTATAACTTTGAATGAAGTAAGAATCTCCACTTCTGCAATAATCTCAATAATCACACGCTGGAGGCATACATATATATATATATATACATATATATATATATATATATATATATATATATATATATATATATATATATATAGCTTAGTTCGAGGAATGATACTCTGACGGAATTCGATTTTCAAATATCAGAAATCATCGACTTTATGTTGACGATATACAGTACCTTGCACTGACGAGTGGCCAAACAGCCCGAAACCGGTCTACAAGTGTGTTCCAATAATTGAAAATCTATTGCGGCAGTTGTATCGCCAACAGCATATGAAGGAATAACTTCCGTGAAGAATCCTGCACTGACACCTGTCGGATATAATCCAACGCCCTTCGTGGTATTAGCCAGGGAAGTAGTTGTTTTCTGATAGGTGTCAGTCCATTAACCTACTGTGTAGGGTGTTGAGACTGGCCTGAACGAATTGTTCTTTCAGATGATTTGATTTATAACTAGTCTTCAAGTATGCCCACTGACTATACGTGATGAATAATTGGACTATAAATTTCAAATTTCGTGAATCTACTTCAAAATCACAAACAATTGTTGTGATTTCGGTTTCACGAACTATCACAAAAATTCTTATACAATACTAATTCACTCCCAAATGTGAACATCGAAATTCTGTCAAAATCAATAGCTGATGAAAAAAATCTCTTTCATTCAGGTGATAGAATAAAAATTGAGAGCTTTTTTATTCGATAAAATGAATGTACATAACAAAGAAGTATTATATAATCCACTGATGATATAAGATTTTATCTACCAGAAATAATTCACAGAAATCTCAAAGAAACTAGGCGAATCCACATCGTATCGCAAGTAACCCCGATTACTCTTCCGAACTCTCCTCGAATCGATATTCTTGGAGACAGACACTCTCAATCACATGTATGTAGGTTATGAAGGCTTTATTTACTGTAATGACTGATATATCATCTTTGTTTGAAGATAATGTATGACAGAATTCACCCAAGCTGAAACGCAAGGCTCTGGATCAGACAATAGATGAATGGATGTCACGCACCAGAAAGTCGGAATCGCTGCTTAACATGTAAATTTAATTTAATGTCAGATACGGAATGTATCATCACAATCATTACATAGAAATCGAATTAAATGTGATTATACTCGCTATGGGGATAACAATGTTTTGAAAAGCTGATCTATTTTCATGTGTACTCATTTATTATTTCTGACTAATACATTCATTTGGAAAATGAAACTTCTTCCATACAGAAGTCCTAAGAAACAGATAAGATTTGTTTTTTATTTTTTTATATGCTAACAAAAACACTGTCTTTCGACGAGCGTTTTGCTAACAGAATAGCATCTACAGATGGAGAAAAGAGCCAAGTTTCTACGTCTAAGATAGGTTTATAATAAGTTGTTTCATAAGTTTTGCCCGTTTCAATGTCATATGTTTTTAAGTTCCATATCGCAATATATATTTATTCTACTGTGTCGTGATATATACTGATCGATAGAGAATTGTGTACCTACTCTAACAATGATGCCGTCCCCATTTTTCTAAATTTCAATTCCTGCCTCTTTTCTGCTTATCATTATATGATGTAGAGTATGAATAAATAATATTCATGTATTACTATATGACAGTGATTTTCGGATAATTTTCCTCTACGAATCAAAATTGAACCAACCAGGAATTTGACAAAGATAGCGTTAATGAACACACTGTTCGACGTTGGTTTGCGTAATTTCGTTCCGGAGATTAAAGTAGGTCGACCTACAGTAATCAAGAACGAGGATTTGAGGACTGACCCATCACAAACGGTACGTGGGATGGAAGAACTGCGTGAGTTTTGATGGTTTAAAATGCATTGAAAAGGTCAAGTATCTCGAAACGCGGATGCGTCATGATTTGAATAATCGACAGGAATCGTCACGTTTCAAGGTATTTTTTTCTTTGCTTCTGCGCAACCAAAACGATCCTTTTTTCGATCGGATTCTCACGTGCGATGAAAAGTGGATCATCTACATCTACGACAACAGAAGTCGTTCAGGAGTGGTTGAACACCAATGAGCTGCCAAGGCACTTACCAAAGACAAAAACACGTGAAAAAATAGATCACAGTAACTGTACGTTTGAAGGTGGTTGACACTGTTTTGTGGTATATTCCATCAGTTCGGACTTCCATTGTCTAATATAATATTAATTGATTTAAAGCAAATGAACTTTAAACGTTCAAGCCAGTCTCGATATACCTACACAGTAGGTTTAATGGACTGACGCCTATCAGAAAACAACTACTCCCCTGGCTGATACCACGAAGGGAGTTGGATTATATCAGACAGGCGTCAGTGCAGGAATCTTCACAGAAAATTTCCTGTATATGCAATTGGCAATACAACTGAAAGACTCGACCTATATGGAACGGGCACACTTGCAGACCGGTTTCGGGCTTATTAGCCACTCATCAGTGCAAGATAGTGACCATCATCGACCTAAAGTTAATGATATTCCACAATTGAAAATCGGAATTCTTTCAGAGTATTTCATTCCTCTTCCGAAGTTGGAGCGCAATAAACTGGAATTTGGTATATTATGCATCGTAGTGGCAAAACTGTAAGTACGCTTTATACTTTTGACTCGCTGAACTTTGTGAAAACCAAGTACAATCACGGATCAACAGGGTGGTCATCCGTATTTTTTACGTTCGTGTGGACAATTTAGTGCGGTTGAACGTCAGGAACGTACTCGAAAACGAAATACTATGGCAAACGTAGTTTTGGCTAACGAACAACTCGCGTAACTCATGTCGCGAATATCACTAGCAGGTAACACTACACAGGGTGTTACTACTGGCGGCAATTTTTCGAAGTGCTTATCATTTTGTGCCGGTTCTGTAGACTGACGTGAATGCTTTCATTGATGCCGTTTGTATATACAAAGATTGTGCTCAAGTATCCGTCGCAAATGCTCTCAAAGGAATTCCGATGTTGTTCGATGGGTTCGCGGCAAAGTGATATCAAGGCGTAAAGACTACAGTGCAAACATGGAACGATGCGCTAGCTCTATTGAAAACCACATTCGGTCCACAAAAACCACCATATAGAGTCTATCGTGAACTATTCGCAACTGAGCAAGACCTAAATACTCCTACAGATATCTTTATTTGTAAACTGCGATCAATACTAGCACAGCTTCCTTCTGGAACTCTTACAGAAGAGGTTCTATTGGATATGGTTTCTGGATTATTGAATCATAGAATTAGAGAGAAAGTTCCACGTGATGAAGTAAAAACTTTTAGTGAACTTTTGACAAACTCAAGGTTGATTGAAGGAACTTTCGACCATAGTGACAAGGTCGTGACGAAAGACACTGAAGATACTCAAAGACGCATACGCTGCCAATACTGTAAAAACATAGGCCACACAAAAGACGAATGTAGGAAACTTTCAAACAGAAATTCTCAGGACCACGGAACACCGTAAACATCTGCACGTGAGCAGAATAATATCCGTGATTCGAACACCACTCAAAGTTCATCCAATCCAACATCAGATAGTACTTCTCGGAGTAATATAAGTTCCCCATTATCGTGCTATGGATGCGGTATGATGGGATTCATTCGTACTAATTGCCCTTCATGTAATAATATTGAAACGTCTTCAATGGAATTTTTCAGCATCGACACGTTCATTGCTCCTCATTCAAGACCAATTATTCATGTAGAAATTTCAGGACATCATTGTCAAGGTCTCATAGACACAGCGGCAAAACAGAGTGTTGCTGGTAAGGCCTTATATGATATTTTGAAACGCGAAGCCCAAACATTTTCTGAAGAAAATATTTTGTTGAAGTTTGCTGATGGTCAAGGTAAAATAGAGAATGTTCTTGTAACCTGTGTTGACTTGAAGGTCAAAGGCAAGAGTATACCTACCAAATTCATCATCTTCCCAGATGCGCCTAATGAAACTATCTTTGGCATAAATTTCATACAGGATGAGAAAGTTATCCTAGACGCTCATAATGGGAAGTGGTACTTCTCAGAAAACCAATCGGTTCGTTACGAATTGATGTTTGAATCTGCCACCAATTCTTCCGATCTCGCTTCCTAATCGACTTCCGAAACTAAAAAGGTTGACACCTGCGTCCGAAAGAAGGGACCATGCTTACAGAAGATCAACGTTCTCAACTCTTACTCTTTCTGAATCAGCACGAGAATATATTCAGTCTGGGGGAGAACCGACTCCCTATGCACAGCACCACATCAACACTAACGATCACCCTTCAATTGCCTTACCTCCGTATCGAATGTCTCCAGTTAAGAAGTCATTACTGAAAACAGAATTGGATCGACTGTTAGCGGAAGGCATAATTGAAGAGTGCGAAAGTGCGTGGGCCGCACCGGTCGTACTCGTCCTAAGAATGATGATGGAATTCGACTGCGCGTGGACTATCAACAGTTGAATGCCATAACAACAAGTAACTCGTATCCGATTCCGCGAATGGACGATTCACTCCATGCAGCCAAAAGAATATTTCACATGACCACGATTGATTTACGATCGGGTTATCATCAAGTGAGAGTTATTGATCATGACAAAGATAAGACTGCTTTCGTTACGCCCTTCAGGACATATCGTTACCTTTTTATGCCGTTCGGTTTGAAAGGTGCCCCCGGAACATTTCAACGATTAATGGACCAGTTTCGACGTGGTCTCGGCAGTGTCGTGATTCTCAGTTATTTGGACGAACTAATTATTCTTTCCAGTACGTTTGAAGAACACCTACATGACTTGAAGCTCGTGTTCGACAGACTTGAACAACCGTAAAAAGTGCGTGTTCGCGAGTGCCAAAGTAAAAAACATTGGACATTACATTACTTCCGATGGTATTTCGGTTGATCCCGAGAAGACTTCGGCGATAAGTGGACGTTTATCACCACGGAACGTCAAAGAAGTGCAATCCTTCCTTCAAACTGCTAGCTGGTATAGGCGATTTGTAGAAAATTTCGTAGAAGTATCTCGCCTGCTCAGCGATTTAACGAAAAAGAAGGCAATGTGGCGGTGGACTCCCGAAAGCCAAACGTCATTTGAAAAACTGAAGCAGTTGCTGGTATCAGCCCCTATAATGTATGACGAAGCCATACATTATACGTACTGATTCAAGTAGTTATGCATTAGGCGCCGTATTGCTACAAGGTGAAGGAGAAGATGAACATCCTGTAGAATACGCGAGCCGTTTACTGAATGCTGAAGAACGAAATTACTCTACGTCAGAGAGAAAAGCCTTAGCTGTGGTGTGGGCCCTAGGTAAATTCAGATACTACGTTGAAGGCTCCCCGATAGTCGTGCAAACCGATCACCAACCACTACGATGGTTACTCAGTTTGAAATCACCTACTGGTAGGTTAGCACGATGAGCTTTATTGATACAAGGTTACGATATCGAGATAGAGTACTTACCAGGAAAGCGGAACGTTGTCGCCGATACTTTGTTTAGTCCTCCTTGTGACCATGAAGAACAAGCGGCTTGCGAGTTTCTCGGTGTTTGTTGAATTCGCACCTTTCATTCGAAGGAATAGGATTGACGTAGCGCGGACATAGATTGTATTCGATAGTTTGCACGGAGACCAATGAATAATATACCGAGAGATTTATAATTATATTTTTGAAAGGAGGATTATTGAATGGTAGGGAAATTTCATTAACTTCAGTTACCAAAGTGAGAAAATAAGTTGCTTATTATTAGGAATTCGACTATAATAAGACTACTGGGAAAATGAACTGTAACATAGGATTCGTTGAAATTCTTTCTGATCAAGAAAATTGCTTCAATAGAATTTTAGTCGAAAGTGGAAAGTCAAAAGATGTTAGATTTGTTCTATCAAAACAACTATCAAACATCTTCTGCTGGATATGAGAGATCTGAGAAACGGCATGAACCACACAGCATACAATGAGGAAGTTCATACAAATTCATACATACAGTGCATTTATTTAATGTCCCCTTCCTCTTGATTTTTTGAACGGGTCAGCTAAAAAAATTTAAATTTAGGATAATGAAATCAATACATGAATAGTTTATTTTGAACTTAAATTGACAGATGAAACTTTCAAGATGGCGACTGGGCGTCATCTTGAAAGTTTGGTATTGAAAAATACTGTCAACCAATAATATACCGACAGTAAGGAAGGCGAAAGTAAGGAAGTTTAAGATACATCAGGACAATAAAATATAGCAGAAATCGTAGATGACGAGCCGCCGGCACAAAAACGATCCAAAGGATTGCAAAAGTGTAATAAAAAATAATTGAAAATATTTTTCAAGTGTACATAATATGATTACATAAATTCAAAATATTATATATTTGATTTTTGATTTTCTCAATATGATTCCTTATTATAATTTCATAAGATCTATTTGAACATATTTCTGAAAAAAAAATTCATTACGGTTGTGAATTGAATAGTTGATAAATGAATCCTACTTCGTTTCACCCAATTATGAAAAATAAAAACGAATTGAAAATAGTTGTGCATTGAAAATACTTGGAAAATGTTTTTCATAAACAATAGTCAATAGTTCAATAAATAATAGAGCTAGAACTTGAATAGCAAGCTGAGGTTGTTAATGGACTGATAATAAACAAAAAATACTTCAAACATTTTTGGCATATCTGCGAAAGTTTAAGAGTTATTATAATTTTGAATACAAAAGAACAGAGGAAAAAGACAAAATTCAAGGCCAAATAACATTGAAAGCTTTATGAAGAATAGAAAAAAAGATCCAAATATATGGCAACTTTCAATACATAATTGAGTATAAAAAATGAATGAAACGACTTTTTTTTAAATAAACAAATAAAAAACGAAAAAAATTTTTTTTACAAATTTTGAGGAACAAAAGAATTTATGAATTTTAGGAAAAAAAATGATTCCTCAATTTCAATATTTGGTCGCAAAAAACGATTGCTAATGAATGTACACATTTTTCAGCACCAAATTAATTTTTTTAAGAAACCGTTTTTTCTCTCAAAGTCATAATTTCCATCAATGAATATATTACGCAAAAAACTTTTAGATTTACTCATAAGCAAGCAGTAGAAAATAAAGAAAGTTATTTCTGAGTAACTTCCAACCGTTAGACTTCGGAACAATCGGGATTTAAAAAAAAAATTATTCACTTTTTTTATTTTTATTTTCCACTTTTTTATTAACAATTGAAAATAATTGTTAATAAAAAAGTGGAAAATCGTATTTTTCCAGTTTTAGCAACGACAGTCTATTCATTAGCCTATTGAAAATACCTTTACGGAGTGAAAAAAATTCCAGTGTTGTAGTTTGTAAATTATCATGGTTTTTATGTTAACTTTCAGTTTATAAAATACTAGCTTTTACCCGTGGCTTCGCTCGCATTTATGCCTTCAAATAAGTGTCAGTACAGAGTATTAGGTACAGTACTAAGGGTTGAAACTTTATCACTGGAAAACTAGATGACGTTAAAGTATCTAGATTTTGAGATTTTTTTAAAAACAATTTTTATCCTACATAAAAAATATATTTTTTCAATGAAAAGTATCTTATCTCACTTCTAATACCTCCAAGAACACACATAGTTTCATGATGATCGGTTAAGTAGTTTTTGCGTGAAACCATACCAAACAAACTTACATTCTCATTAGTAAGGATCTTTATTTAACAAATCCATAATTATTGGAAATTATAAAACAACAACAAGAATTAATTGGCGCTCCGGGGCGACTTCGATGACTCCAGTTGTGCATTTGTTTTTTCAGCTGCAGGAAAACCCGAAAAAACCTGCAGCACCACATTATCTGAAGATCTTGATCTGCCAATGTCATCTCTTTCACAAAATAAAATTTAGGGTATCTCTAGAGGCTTCATTGAATTCAATACATCGCCAGAACACTTAGTGACACGACTATCGACAAACTTAAACCAGTCCGATTCGTCTTTAACCAAGGCGTAATGATGACCAGATTCAACGCCAGAATCACAGTGAACAATGACTGCATGAAGATTATAATAGTGGTCTGCTAGATTGACGTGTTCATCTATTTCGAAACTTCGTAAGAATTTGGTGCTTCTGTCAGTGTTATTATTAGATTGACTGGTGCCTCAGATATATTTGTTTTCAAATAGCAGTCAGTTAGTTTGGCACATGTTTGGCAATACAGTCGATCATCACCTGTCAAAAGTTCCATTTTCAAATGACTTATTAATGGAAAAATTGAGTTAGAAACTTTTTAACCGCGGATTATTGTTAACTGATATATTTTAAAACTACGCGAAATTTTTATTCCTCAATTTCCATATTTGATATGTTTAAATAATTTTTTTGCTTGCTATGTCAGATTGGCTCTAGTTCCAGGGCTCTGTAAAAATTATAAATAATAGAGGTGCAGCTCCGGGAGTCGAAACATTTTTTTAGCTAATTTTGAATATTTTTCGAGATATTCTAAAAAAACAAACCTCAATTTTTTTCACCGATTTGTCCATACCTTTTGAAGGTTTTTCAGCGCCTTTTCAAAATTTTTCTTGAACTTCCTATGCGACAATATGGATCGAATAACACCTTGATCACAATTGTCGAGAGTTTATAAAAATTTCCATATTTTCAAGAAATAATGGTACACGTTAACTAGACAAGTTAGTATATGGGGAAAGTGTTCCATATTTCATATTTATGTTAATCCAGAGCTTCCAGTTGTATCTATCAAGTCAAACAACGGTATTCAAACTTCCGATGAGATCATAGGACATGATCACAAGATATTAGTCATATTAGTATTTCAAACCAATAACCGTGAAGTAGACAATTAGCGATGAAGGCCTTTGAGCATTTTCTGCTACTTAGATTTTGTCTAACAAATCTTATGATCAGATTTGCTCAATTTCGGATTGATATATATAGCGGACGTGTTCACTTACAATGACTATCACGAAAATTATACGATGAAGTTTAAATTTGTCATTTTATTGGCTCGTATTATCATCATGTACGTAAAATTTTTGTCTTCTATGTTCGAATAAATCTATTCTTCAATACAAATTGAAATCAAGACAACAAATTATCTTCAATTGCTGAAAAGTTCAAATCAGTTTTTTTTGCTGAAACATTTTAATAAACTTATATCATTTCTTGTGTATAAAAGTCATTCATAATCATAATGCTAGTGAATAAGAATAGAAACCTCATTCAATAATGGCAAACACATTCATCCCACTCAATATACTGTAGAAATTTTAGGTCAATACTCAAAAATAATGAACCTTCGTACATCCCTGGTTCAAGTCTTCATCAAAGAACTCAATTACAAAAGTAATAATAGGATATGGTTATTTTGATAGAATTCAATTATCACAATCCTGCTAATTATTTTGTTTGTTTTGTAGCTTTCGGAAAATCGAACTATTCTAGAAATCGCATTAGGTGGAACGGGCGATGTAATCTCGGAAAGTTATAGTTGAGAATGACTGGAAAATCGATCGAATGTCCTGTGCCACAAACCGCAACGTTGCAAAGTAGCTCTGGTTCGCACACAATTATATTACACATAATTTATATCGAGTTTGATATGATTTACATCGCTTTGAGTGGAATGTTGCCGGAAGTAACATTTTTGGATGTAGTAATGATATAAATTGAATCATCAGGATACTATTTCCGATTGAATTTATTTCACAATAATTTTCTATAGTTGATTATTTCAGAACAATAAGAAAATGTTGTAGACGAATAGTAGGTCATTTGCATTTTCCCGTTTGATACATTACAGATGAATTAAATCGAGGTATGAAGGAGGGTGAATGAGTCTCTTGCAATATATATGACTATAAAGTAGACTAATTGTCAATTGGCAGACGAATTGACCGTGTTTATACAACTGAAAAATATTTTTTTAATTTTCAAAAAAAAATAATAACTTCGACCAACGTTTGACCGTCTGCTATTCTTTCCCTGCAATATATAATTATTGAATAGACAAACTGGCAGACGAATAGACCGTGTTTAGACGAGAGTGGTAGACACTTTTTGATCACAGAAGTGTCAATGTTACTTCATAGGAGATTTTTATCAATTTTAGTGAAGAGCACCCTTCAAGCAACACAACTCCTATTACCATTTTTTTCAACAGTTGTTTTGATGAAGTGGGAATTGATAATGATAAATGTACGAGATTTAGAAATGCATAAACAATATTTTTATTCCAATATCGATATAAAAACTAAATAACTTTCATCTGATTCTATGGTTTTTTGATTTATTTCGATTGATTACGTAAAATAGTATTTTCGATATTTTCATGCTGGATTTTCATTTCATCGAGTTATCATAATTTCTCGAATACTGACTTACCTGCAGATGTTAATATAATTTTTTTTAATGTTTTCCGGCGTATCAGGTCCTTTGAACCAGTTGAATGTATACTGTCCATTATCATTGTGACACCAGCCATAATTTAATGGGTGTAACTGAGATGGATTTTTTTTTTAAAGATTGATCCACATGTTTGATATATATACTGTTTTTAAAATTGTTTGCTGTAACTCTCTGGCACATGGTGTTTGATTGGACGGCTCAAACGATGTAACTTGTTTCTTGAAAGACTCCATGTCATCTATCACGTCGTAATGTCTTTCAAATATCCGAACTTTCGCTTCATTGAGACTTTGGATAACGTATTTTTGGTTGTTGCTTACCTACGGCACACAAATTCTTCGATTATTGGTGCAGTGTCGGCAACCAAAGAAGGATTCGCCAAGCCTGCAAAAGCTTTTTTGAACTTTTCGTTGTTCATTAAAATCTACAAAGGTTCATTTTTACCTTTTTTGTAAAAAGCTGGTGTAAAATCACAGCCGGTTGAGGCATTGCAGTGCACCACACACGACCAATCCTGAACAAAACTATTCATCGGAACTAGCGTTTGAAAATCCACAACCATCAAAAATACACGTTAATATTGAAAAGACTATTTTGAAAGATACTCCAAAAACACGAATAAACTCGAAAACGGATAATCCAGCAGATAGACCAAAAACCAGACAGAAAAGTAACACAAAGTATAATGAAGCTGGAGGTAGATGAATACTCGACACTTCTTCTAACATATAATTTAAGTATTGTATGACTATTTAATATCTATCTAATATGTTCTATATTTTTCGCTCGAAAACTCAATTAAATAACCCGAACCATAAACTAATAAGCTATCTCTCGTACTAATAAACAATTATTTCGACATTAGAATATTTCATATAGATCTTCATTGTTTACAATTTCTTTGGTGATTAGTGTAAAGAAAACTTTCATTGTTTCTAGGGTATTATAAGAACGTTAGATTCATACCAGTATGGATCCTTATATTAGGGAATATACAAACGAACCGATTTTTGCTAAAATTATAGAAAATTATGCAGAACTCATCTCAACTGAACTTAAAGGATTGAAATGTTTACATTTGAATATACGTAGTATATTAAAAAATATAGATGAATTGTTGATATTTTTGAATCAATTCAATGGAAAATTTGATAAAATTATTCTAACAGAAACCTTTAAGATACACGACCTCGAGACAATTAGTATGAAAGGGAACAAAACCCTCTATAATAAGGGAGAAATAAGTAAAAATGATGGCGTAATAATATATATCAAGAAAAGTATTAAATATGAGTGTGAAGTTCAAAACATTGGGAATATCAGAGTCTTAGAAATGAATTTAACAATGAAACATCACAAAATAAATATCACTGCCATTTATAGATCCCCGAGTACATGTGTGAAACAATTCATTACCGAACTTACTGTTTATTTACAGAAAGCAAAAAACAAATGTACTCATATAATTATCGGTGACATAAACTTAGACCTTCTTTCTGATAGTGAAATAGTTGAAAAATATAACAATATATTGAACACAAAGGGATTCATTTCATATATTAATGAAGTAACTAGACCAAATAGTTGTACTTGCCTAGACCACATTTTTGTCAAAAGTGATTTGCAAATTAATTCTTATATCTTCAAAATGAGTATAACCGTTCACTACACAATTGCCTTAACACTTTATTTGGATAACACAGAGATCGATAAAGGAACGGAAACAAAAAATTCACTTATTACGGAAAACTTGAACAAGATCTATTATCAGAAAACAGGGAAAATATGTATATAACAGAACATGCCATAATACTGCAACAATATTTGTGAATAGATTACGATATCTTATTGAAAAGAATACAATTATAACTAAACCTAAGAAAAAACATGAGGTAAAGAAATCCTGGATTACTGCGGAGTTAACAGAGCTCATAAATATAAAAAACAAAAAGTATCAAATTCTACTAAAATATCCCGGGAGCAAAACACTCAGAGAAGAATATAATTCATTATAAAATAAATTAAATTGGTTACTGAAAGCTGCCAAGAAAAAATATGTTCAGAAAATAATGAATAACAGTAAAAACTCAAAAGAACTATGGAAATGTGTCGATGAGATATGCAATAAATCTAGACCTGAAACGACTATTCAATCAGAGAATGGCTCAGTGATAAAAATACTTTGGAAATTTGCAATAATTTCAATGAGTACTATGCAAATCTTGGTCAAGATTATGCCCTTAAAATTAAAGAACTGGCTAATTACAATTACAATGAACAAAGATTACAGAATTCAATATATCTATCAGAAACTGATGAAGAGGAGGTTTTCAAAGTTATTATGGAATTAAAACAGAAGAAATCTCCAGGTTATGATGGAATTCGCTCAGAAACGCTCAAATTGATTGTCAATGAAATTAAAATGCCATTAACTCACCTAATCAACAGATATTTACAGAAAGGCTGCTTTCCCAAAATGGAATAATTAATAAAGTGAAATAATAATATTGCAGACCCCAACAAAAGGTAAAATTTTGAGCTTTGCTGACGATACGGCTGTCTTGTATATCGACTCTACATGGAACCAATTGAAGATGTCTGCAGAAAAAGATATCATTGAGATCGAAAAATGGTTCTGTCACAATAAACTTACGATCAATTTCGAAAAAACCAAATATTTGTCTTTCACATCATACTGTAGTACTGCATACTGCAGTACCCAATATGGGACCCCTAAATATAGGAGAAAATGATCACATACCTGAGGGCGAGTCAATAAAATATCTAGGTATCCATTTAGATACATATTTTCGATGGCACCTACATATGGAAGAAATAATCAGAAAGTTAGAAGGTACACTTTCTGAATTCAATAACTTAAAAAACTTTCTTGATATTCAACATTTGAAAACGTTGTACTTCGCACTTGTTCAATCCCAACCATCCTATGGTATAATAGGTCGGGGAGGAGTGAATGATTATTATCTTAGGAATCTAAATGTAATTCAAAAATGGATACTGAAGATTATATTTAATATAAAAAAACTCATCCAACTGCTGCCTTATTTAAAGAAGCGAATGTATGTGATATTCGAAAACTTTTTTGTATGAGTATACTCAGTAATGTAAAAAAGGAAACATCAAAATGAAACCAATCATCCACTCCTTCAATACTAGGAAAGAGGGAAACTCTTTAAATGCACCACGATGTGACGAAACCATAGAACAAAGAAATGCAACATATCTCGGACCACGCTTATACCAAATATTATCAGAAAAAATGAAAAATATCAACAGTTCTCACATGTTTAAGAGAGGAGTGAAGAAATTCATTCTGAATACTGAAAGAGCTTTATTTTCTGATTTTGTTAATCAAACAATTTCGAACAGCAATTTTACTTAAGCATTTGTTGAGCAGACAACAATAACTATGTATTATTTCTGAAACTACTATCTCTGTTGATAAGGTTATTGATAAATTCATCATTCATTATCTTTCAATGTTAGATTAAGTATTTATACAATTAATTACAATGTATCCTTATCACGAACAAGCTATGTAATGTATATCAGTGTACGCGATAATAAGCCAAAGAAAAAGAAAAATGTTCTGGAACAGTTGAATAATTTAGACATTCAAGACAAAGTGTTCAATCGAATGTTATCTCATATGAGAAGAATCGCGCTTCAGGGTGTAGAATATGTCGTCACCGATGCTAAAAAACAAATTTGTACTTCTGACTATAGTAATATACACACATCGGAAAAGTCTAGGGATATTTTTAAAAATGGCAATAATTTTTTTTTAATCGCTTTAGGGAAAAAAAGTTGACGGGTGATTAACAAACGAATGTAACTTACAACAAAATTTATCAAATGGTCGAAAATACTGAGTGCGCATATGAGCAAAACTAAAAAAAAAAATATGGCTCTTCTTTGGCACCCCGAAAAAAAATCATAATACAAAAAAATTGGATTCAGTACAAAGTATGGCCTCCACGCTGGTTTATTACGGCCCTACATCTATCGTGCATCGACAAAATGAGATTGTCAATGTCTTGTTGAGGTACATTTGCCCATTCAGCGATTAAGAGCTCTCTCAATTGAAACGTTGTGTGAATGTTCCCCATATGCGGAGTAATTCTTCGTTGAAGCATGTCCCACACATGCTCGATGGGATTCAGGTCCGGTGATTGTGCTGGCCATGGCAATACATCAACTCCTTCGTTGGTGAGCCAGTCAGTCACTAGACGCGCGACATGTGGACGAGCATTATCGTGCATTAGGTGGAAGTTTCCACTAACAGCACCAGCAAACGGACGGACGATAGGTAGAAGAATGGTGTCGAGGTACTGTCGAGCTGTGAGGGAGCGATTTGGAAAAACGAGATCGGTTCTGCCGCCGATCATGATTCCGCCCCATAGCATTACTGTACCACCTCTGTATGTGTGGACTTCCTGGACGTGTCTCAAACGTTCATTATTTCCAGGTCGTCTCCACAGTCTTACTCGACGATAATCTGGATGAAATCCAAATCTGGATTCGTCTGTAAACAAAACTGTGGCCCAATCATTTGCATCCCAGTTTTGATGTTCTTGACACCACTCTAATCTTCTACCGCGATTGCCTCTCGACAAAGGTGGACATCTAAGTGGCCTTCTGTTGTGGAGATCTGCTTCATGCAGTCGATTTCTGACAGTATCACGACCAATGGTTACCTGGTGCGTCTGCTGCAACACGTTAACCAACTCAGGTGCTGTGATTGTTGGTTGTCTTCTTGCGGTTAAGACCAAAAATCGGTCTTGAACCGCTGTTGTAGCGCGTCCTCGCCCTGGATGTTGTTCGGCTGGACTGCCAGTTTCACGGAAACGCCGCCACAATCGACTGATAACACTTTGGGAGACCCCCAAATGAAGAGCTACATCATTTTGTCGCATGCCACCTTGAAGAAGCCCTACAGCTCTATTCATCTCAGCCAATGGTAAGTGATGGCGTTCCATGTTAAAGTACAATATTTCCAGTTCAATTGCTGAGCAAGAACTGCATATAATGTACAAACTCGACACTTTCAGATTATTCATTTTAGCCGAAAACCTACAGTTTGTAAAAAACTTGATGAAAGATTAGTTACCGTTTTTGCAGGCTTTGTTCAACCCTTAGAAATCTACAGGGTGATCGAGTGTACCAATTTATTCGAAATTAAACGACCTCATGCATTTATTTTTATATTTAGTATATTATAAAAATATCCCTAGACTTTTGCGATGTGTGTATGTATAATGTTTTGTATGTGAACGTACCGAATGTGTGTGAAATTTCAAGACAATATGCGTGAATGCTAGTGACTATAGCAATGGAAATCGATTCGTTCGACATCAGTCAATAACGGCCAGTTAGAAGCATTTGCGCAGGCACAATTCCAAAGAATACATCATTCAAATGTGAATTGGAATTGATATTTCGAAATCTGCGTCAGTTAGATACAAAAAACTGTTGAATTTGTTCCAGAACACACAACAAGGTTGGAGAAGAAGAAGTCACAAATGGAATTTTTCGTTCATAGAGTTATCATAGAATCTACGATGTCAGCATGTATTTTGATTAGAGTCGTACAACAAACATGAAATGTAATAAAAAAAATGGATATTTTGATTGAAACAGTAAATATTTTGCTTCATTTCAAGTTAGTAAAAATATATAATATACGTATGCAGAATTATCACTATCACTCATCGATAAAGCCAGACACGTGGCTTTATAACAATTTGGTATTGAGTTGAGGTAAGCTAGACAACAAAAATGCAAATCGCAATGGTTCACATATTCAATAAGACCTTCTCTATTCATACCCAAGGTGACATGGATCAATTCACTTGAGTGTCACTCTTATATATACTTTTTGGGGGTTATCGTTTTTTTCAATTAATTTGTAATACGAAACGGTTTAGAGGTAATTATATATTCCTCAAGCCAACCCTGGACTAATATTTTTATCCTACATACATCAGAAGATAAGAAATAACAATTACTGATAATTGTTTTTCATCAAACTCAATCTATAGTAATGAATAAGAACGGTAATTGCTGACATCCATTTTTCTCGAATACTATCTCTCACAATGAATATTGTATCGTACAATTTTTTTATGTTTTATTACACCCTCATAACCGGAAAATGTGATTATAAATTTTACTCGAGAATCATCCAACTGAAGCTCATTTTGTGACCAGTTTTCCAGTTGAATAAAACGTATAGTAAGATACGAATAACTTTTATTCATGTTGTCGTTTGTTGAGAGAGTGTTCGTATAACTTGAAACACCAACTTTTTTATTTTTGGTTTCTCGCAGGTGGATTTCCAAAAATCAAAGTTCAGTCGTGAAGAGGAAACCAAATAACACCGTAGAGGTTATTGATAGCCAACATCTTGGGAGCATTTGGAAAATACGCTGTCGTGTTGTTTCATTTGAATTTGTACGAAATTAAGGTTAGTACTGATTTCCCATTTATTTTCTGTTCAATATATGTATAGAGTTTGTGGTTGTATACTATATTTTTTGTTCGACTCAAAAATGTTTCCATTCATAGATATGACTCGCATAAAGTAGTGTTTCCAACACTTTTTATGAGTTCAATACTTGCAGAATATGTGTTTTGAATGACAGTTGATTTTTTTAATTATAACTGTAGCTCGCTCGTTTTCCACAATCACTTCATGTGTATGTTTATATTGAAGATTGAATTTATTTCGGAACACGATATTAACGTGTGCAGTACCAGTTCAGAGTCATCTCAACAACTACATCCTAAACCGTTTTAGCAACCTTTTCCAGAACGAATCACAGTAGCTTCCAGAATCATCTCAACAGTCTCCACAGAACAAGCTTCAAATCTCTGCAGCTTTCAAAACCTATTCACCACACCAAGAATTTTAGTTGTGAACAATATAAGCCATGTCAATAAATATAATCCAAATGATTGATTTTCCAGAAACCAAGTCGGTAATTGATAAATACTTTTTAGTCATCAGAGATGATTATTCAGAGTATATTGCAAACAAGCTATAAAATTTATTGATAATTATTGGAGAATTGGCACGCTTTGGGTTGATCATCAAAATGATGAATAATAAGCACATAGGCTTAGGATTGAAGCGACGCAGCTCCAGGGTAAAGTGGCAAACTGTTAACATTGTCTTCAATCGTAGAGTAACAACGGCAGTAATCATCAATTTAACTCATAAAGTTCCTAGAAAACTTTTAGGCGATGCTTTTTCATTATTTTAACGTCAAATTTCCAAACTTTTGAAACAAATGTCATGCCTCAAAGTTGATTTTACATTTTCAGGGGATTTTATTAAAAAATCGAATGATGGGGAAACTGTTGATCGTAAATATTTCAGTACACCAAATGAAGTTATCGACTCAGGTACGGCCTTTGCTGCTTGTTACAATGAAAACGCTGTGGATGTTATATTGAATAAATTAGGCGAATTTGAAGAACAACTGTCGTGGAGGGCTTTGAGTAAAATTGATTTGTTGGAAGGAGCAATGAATAAATATGTGATTGGTGACGGTTCTTCTTTCATTCCATTGCCACAAGAAATCGCAAAGAAGCAGGCATGCACTAATGTACGAAACAATGACGAAATGTGCTTCTCTTGGAGTATTATCAGCGCCTTGTATCGTGTAGCGGAAAATTCTAATAGAGTGTTGAAATATCCACACTATTCTACAGTTTTGAATAATACAGGGCTGAATACTCCAATGGACTCACATCAATTTTCCAAATTTAAAAAACTCAATAATATTTCTGTTAATGTTCACACTTTAGAATTGAATCAAGTGAAGGAAAGATCATTTTATGAAGTAGGACCTGCCAGACTCACGACAACAAAACGAGACAGACATGTTAATTTGTTATTAATTCAAGACAAATATTTACCAAAATTTTACGATTATGAGGCTCCACCTATCAATGATGATGACGAGACTGAAAATAAATTCCATTATTGCCAGATCAAAGACATGTCTAGACTATTAAGTAACCAATTGAATGGAAAGAAAGACAAAAAATTCTTTTGTGATAAATGCCTCAACTATTTTTCAAGTCAGCAAAAATTGAATGATCATACTGTTTTGTGCGAAAAAGTGAATGACTGTAAAATTTTTTTTCCTACATACGATCATGTGGAATTTCGAAATTAGGTTCATAAACAAAAATGTCCGTTTATAATTTTTGCTGATTTCAAGTCACTGTTGGAAAAATGTAACGAAAACATTTCAAAAGCTATCGAGGTGAAGACTGTATGAAATGGTTGCCGATGAGTTGTCTGATAATGCAAAATTTGTTGAATAAAAAATAAAGAGTATTGAGCTGATGAAAATGCCTTTAGATATTATCGGTGCTGCAACGACTTGTCATATTTGTGATTTGTTAAAAACCGTTCACCCTCAAAGATGTTATCGTGTACGATCATGACCATTATACGGGGACTTTCTGCGGATTTGCACACCAAGCCCCCTGTTATGTCAATTTTCAAAAATTATTTGTGGTACCAATTATTTTTCATAATCTTTCAGGATATGACAGTCACTTCATTATAAGAGATATCGCATAAAAGGCTGCGTGAGCATACTTTCCTCAAATAAAGGAAAATACATTTCTTTTACACAGAACTATGCTGAAACTGAAATCAAATTCAGATTCATAGATTCTTCTCGATTCATGGGAACTTCGTTGGATGAATTAGTATCCACATTTGATCAAAATGATTTAGAAATTTGAAAGATGAATTTTTCCATTTAGATGATGAAAAATTCGCTCTTTTCACCAGGAAGGGGGTATTTCCGTATGATTATGTAGATAGCATGGAAAAACTGAACGACACCGAGTCACCATCACGAGAAGAATTCTAAAATAAATTGAATGATGAATACATAACAAATGAGGAATATGCTCATGCACAAAATGTGTGGGAATCATTCGGAATTACAAATAAGGGATCGTATGCGGACCTATATTTGAAAACAGATATTTTATTACTGGCAGACGTTTTTGAAATTTTTCGTCAAAAAAGCATGGCAATTTATGGGTTGGATCCCGCGTAGTATTATACTATACCTAGGTACATATGGGATGTCATTGAATTACGAATTTTAAAAGACATTGATATGATTATGTTTGTAGAAAAGGGGATAAGGGGCGGAATATCAGTTTGTTCAAATAGATATTCTGAAGCAAATAAAAAATATATGGAAGCATACAATCCCGAAAAACCTTCAAAATATCTTTTATATTTAGACGCTAATAATTTATATGGGTGGGCAATGTCAGAATTTTTACCTAACGACGGTTTTCAGTGTGTTGAAAATTTTGATAAAGACGTAACTGAAATTCCTGGCAATGCTTCAGAAGGCTACATATTGGAAGTTGATTTGAAGTACCCTGGGAGATTACATGATTCACATAAAGATTCCCCGTTTTGTCCAGAGCATCACGCACCACCAAATTACAAACAAAAAAAAATAATGGATAACCTGTATAATAAAGAAAACTATATTTTGCATTATCGCAACTTGCATTAAAAAACGGTTTGATTCTTACCAGAATTCATAGGGTTGTGAAATTCAAACAATCTGCATGGCTGTGTACCTACATCGAGTTGAATATTCGTCTAAGGGTTGCAGCCACCAGTTTTTTGGCAAAAATGCTATATTTGGGAAAACGATGGATAACATTCAAATACACAGGGTGGTCAAACTTGTGAACCGTCGTTATGGCGCCAAAAATTTAATTGCGAGCCCCGAATTCAGAGTAGAACCGTTTTCGATACAGACTTGGTGGCTATTGAATTGAGAAAGACTAAAAATGTCTTCAATAAACCTTTATACATCGGAATTCATCACGCACTTTGCAGGGTTACGATCCAAAATGTACACCTACGAAGTGCAGGGTGGGAAAGTTATCAAAAATCAAAGGGAATTCGATATAATGTAGTCAAAAATGAAATTGATTCCAAAGATTATATCGATTGTCTCAGAAATTTTAAAGACGAAATATGTGAGCAGTTTACTATTCTATCATATGCTCACAACGATTTCAGTATCAAGCAGGTATCGTCCACACGACGATAAATGAAAATTAATTCCTACTTTGGGGGCACCATAGTTTGAAATGAGGTTATCATTTGGATTTATTTTTTATTGATGTGCTTCATTGAAAAATTTTGTCCTTGTTTGGTTATGACTGATATGTGTGTGTTACTTTGAGAACTCTCAGCAGCGGTAGGAGTTCACCAACTTCACAAGAATTGTGTGCAAACAAAAATATGTTTGTGTATTTCAGTTTTTGTAAACTATTTATTATTGTACATGAACAGGTTGATATAATTTGAATGAAATATTTCGAAATTTTGTATATGTCTTGTACACATACGTTAATATAATTTGAATAAAACATATATTGAAATTTTGGTATTTTATTACGTCATACAACTTTTTTAAAGTTGAATTTATATATTAAATGGAACAAATGTTACAACATTTTCTCATTCATTACATAAATCCTACACTATATTTTGTTTAAAATGAAATAAATATTCACGTGAAGCATCAACATACAGACTATATGAAGCTGAGGCTTGACAAAATCCTTCTATGATTTCTTCCAGAGTTATTCTCGCGTAACCATGATTGTATCATATTGAAAACACCTCGATAATAGTTACAAAAGTTCAAAGCATCCAGCATAGCGATACGATCAGAGAGCACACCAAGGTGAGTATTCAGGATCTCGTTTACATTTCGTTGAAATAGCTCTATGTTCGTGGTGTCTTTGGAAATGGAAACTTCAGTGTCATTGCTTTTCGAGTTTGAAAGCCATGTATTTTTGGAATTTCTTCCTGACGTTTCGCTGGCGCGGGTGGCTCGCTTCTTCAGAGGTTCAACCATCATGGCTTGCTGTCCGATGACTACCTTTTAGGCTTCGTAAAGCGTATTTATGCCTTGTCAGGTAATCCGTTGTATTTGTACCTGCATTTGTAGCAGTATTTGTACCTGCATTTGTACCTATATTCGTACCTCCACTTGAACCTGGAACATTAACAATCTTGCTGCCTGTTGTCCTGTTCGTTATTCTCGAATTCCTTAAAATGGGGTTCCATATTTGATTGGGGTTCACCGCTTCTTCTTTTCTGTTGAAATTATCCGTGTGTTTGTGGATCTCTATTGCCTCCCGTACCAGTCGGTTATGGTATCCCTGGTTGGGGGCAATTAGTTCTGTGTTTTCAAACAAGATTATGTGGTCTCCTTCACTCAGTGCGTGTTCTGCCACAGCTGACTTGTCTGTTTGGCCTAGTCTGCAGTTCCTTTTATGCTCTTTTAGTCTTGTTCTCATGGATCATTTAGTGGTTCCGATATATACCTTTCCATAAGTGCACTGTATGCGATATACCCCTCTTTTGTCTTCAGCCGACCTGAGGCTTTGTTGTATCTTCCTCGTGGGTTTGAAGACTGTTTCGATGTCGTGTTTGCCCAAAAGTTTTCCAATTCTATTCGTGACCCTAGGGATGAACGGTAGATATGCGCATGCAACCATCCGATCCTTTTTCGCTTTATGAACTGTGATGCCCTTCGGTCTCATGGCTTTTCTGGTCTTGGAGGCACTGTATCCATTCGATCTCAGGGTCACTTCAAGGTATTTCAGTTCCCTCTCCAGATGTTCTGGTTCACATATTCTCCGAGCCCGTTCCGTTAGATAACTCCTCTCTTTTGTCTAGGATGGTGGTTCGATAGTGAGTGCAAGTATCTATCTGTATATGTAGGTTTTCGATACACTTTGTGGGTTAGTCTGGTACCACATCGTTCTACCAGTACATAACTTCCTGTGAGACATGCTCTAAAGAGTTCGACGATGTCATTCGGGAACACGTGGGCTAACACCCTCAGAGATTCTTCCAGTGGGACATTGGTAAACAAAGACACCACATCGAAGCTGACCAGAATATCCGTCGGCTCCAGCGTTAAGCCCCTAATTTTACCAACGAAGTCTGTCGAGTCCTTGACGCAGGAGTTGGTCTTTCCCACATGGGGTTGTAGGAGCAAGGCCTGATGTCTCGCCAAGTGGTAGGTCGGAGAGCCCGGGGTAGTGACTATCGGTCTCAGTGGCATGTTGGTTTTGTGTATTTTCGGTGTGTAGAGCCTAGGTGAAACGGCTTCAGTTCTAAGAATGGCTTTCCGTGTGGTTTCCGACAGTGATGAAGAAACGTTACTCGCGCCAGCGAAACGTCACGAAGAAATTCCAAAAATCCACGGCTTTCAAACTCGAAAAGCAATGACACTGAAAACCTCAGCCGTGAAAATCTAAATATTTCCTCAAAAACTTCTACGGGGAGGAAATTTGGAGATTATACATCCAACTGGATAAAGGCAGGAAACGTTAAACACACTTAATGGAAACATTGACATTTTTATGCCGCTGCCGTGACGCCAACATAACACCAGCTTCCTTATAACTGAAACGGTCCTTCAAATCAGCTCAAGCAAATCGAATTTATTCGAGAAGTGATATAGCCTTCCTACGAGAACGTATCCATCATACAAGAAGCCAGCTAGCGGAGATAGACAATACCTCGTTGAAACTACACCTGGAACTTGGCAACCGAATGAAACCCGAAGATTGGGACAAACTTGATGGCATATCTCACTCAAAACTGGAAAATGAACGGGACAGAGTGAGCAAAAACACAAAGTGAAGTTCGAAAAACTACACGAGGCTGTATGTACAGCAGCTTCTTGGTTAGACGTGTCCAGAGTGGTCATAAACCAAACGGACCGGGTTCTCACTGAAGATGAAACGTCAGTGTTAGCACGAGGCGGTAACTTCGCGATCATGCCACGACGGGTTCCAAACGAGGAAATTATCACTGGTACAGAAGCGGCAATCAGGAATCTACCGGATGAAGAAGCGGAAGAAATCAGGATTGTGACAGCAAACATCCTGAGCAAGGCATGACCTCCTAAATGCAACATCCCAAAAAGAGAGATTGCAGCCTTAAAGAGCTTGAACTCTGATGATAGCATCACGATACTTCCAGCAGACAAAGGAAATGCCACAGTAATTCTGAAAAAAAATATAACAACAAAATTGAAGAACTACTAGATCCGGCAAACTATCGCAAACTTCAACGGGACTCAACGCAATCTAAGTTAAGGAACGTGAACAAAATCATGAAATCTTCCTCACTGTCAGAAACCACACAGAAAGCCATTCTTAGAACTGAGACATTCTCAGAACCTAGACTCTACGGGCTTCCGAAAATACACAAAACCAGCATGAGACCGATAGTCAGTACCCCGGGCTCTCCGACCTACGACTTGGCGAGACATCTGGCCTCGCTCCTACAACCCCATGTGGGAAAGACCAACTCCTGCGTCAAGGACTCGACTTCGTTAATAAAATTAGGGGCTTAACGCTGGAGCCGACGGATATTGTGGTCAGCTTCGATGTGGTGTATTTGTTTACCAATCTCGAACTGGAAAACTCTCTGAGGAAGTTAGCCCACGTGTTCCCGAATGACATCGTCGAACTCTTCAGAGCATGTCTCACAGGAAGTTACTTTCAATGGGGGGGAAAGTTTTATGAGCAACTAGATGGCGTTGCGATGGGGAGTCCACTTAGCCCAGTGATAGCAAATTATTTCATGGAACGATTTGAAAGGAAGGCGATAGACACTTTTGAATTGAAGCCAACCTTGTGGCTACGTTACGTGGATGAAACCTCCATCTCATCTGGAAACATGGAAGAGACGCCCCGAAGCGTTTCCTAAACCACTTGAACGCCCAACACCCGAACATAGAATTCACCATGGAGATTGAGCAAGACCAATGGATAGCTTTCCTAGGTGTACTGGTAGAACGATGTGGTACCAGAATAACCCACAAAGTGTATCGAAAACCCACACATACAGATAGATACTCGCACTCACTATCGAACCACCATCCTAGACAAAAGAGAGGAGTTATCTAACGGAACTGGCTCGGAGAGTATGTGAACCAGAACATCTGGTGAGGGAACTGAATTACCTTGAAGTGACCCTGAGATCGAATGGATACAGTGTCTCCGAGACCAGAAAAGCCATGAGACCGTTCAGAAAGCGAAAAAGGATCGGATGGTTGCACTCGCATATCTACCGTTTATCCCTAGGGTCACGGATAGAATTGTAAAACTATTGGGCAAACACGACATCGAAACAGTCTTCAAACCCACGAGGAAGATACAACAAAGCCTCAGGTCGGCTAAAGACAAAAGAGACCCATTATCAGCGGTAGGGGTATATCGCATACCGTGCACTTGTGGAAAGGTATATATCGGAACTACCAAACGATCCATGTGAACAAGACTGAAAGAGCATAAAAGGAACTGCAGACTAGTCCAAACAAAAAAGTGAGCTGTGGCAGAACACGCACTGAGTGAAGGAGACCACATAATCTTGTTTGAAAACACAGAACTAATTGCCCCCAACCAGGGATACCATAGCCGACTGGTGCGGGTGGCAACAGAGATTCACAAACACATGGATAATTTTAACAGAAAAAAGAAAAAAAGAAGCGGTGAACCTCAATCAAATATAGAACCCCATTCTGAGGAATTCGGGAATAACGAACAGGACAACAGGCAGCAAGATTGTTAATGTTCCAGGTTCAAGTGCAGGTACGAATACAGGTACAAATGCAGGTACAAATACACGTACAAATGCAGGTAGAAATACAACGGATAACCTGACAAGGCATAAATACGCTTTACGAAGCCTGAAAGGTAGTCATCGGACAGCAAGCCATGATGGTTAAACCTTTGAAGAAGCGAGCCACTCGCGCCAGCGAAACGCCAGGAAGAAATTCCTCACTGAAAACCTCAGCCATGAAAGTCCAAACCCTTTTGTCAATGGAAACTTGTTTGGTATTACTTTCGATGTACTGTGTGACGTAAATGTAATCCCCGCAACGTGTTGTATTTGGATCATACTCGTCTACATATCAATCGATTTGTGATTCAAAAAGTTTTCCTTTATTTGTTGCAGGATATCAATAAGGGTCGCCCATTCATAACTTGTTAAATTGATGAAACGAATGGAGAACTGCTGCTTCAAAATTATGCATGGACTGAAGTCTCTGCATGGACATTAGCCACATCGAATTTCATTAGATGACATGGGAAATGCCATCAACAGCAATGGGTGTTGGTTTTGAGCGGCCATTTCGTATTGCTCCAACGTCTGTCTATTGCATTCAGAGTTCCATTATAATCTTCACCATCAATGTCGAACATTACATCAACTTCACTACCGTAACCACTATCAAGAGTCATTTTCGTTTTCAAACTGAATGTCCATTTGTGTTTGCATGCGCTCTTATAGCTTCAGATCACGTGGTCTATATCAGATATTGTGTGTTTGTTAAACACACAAATATTTCTTCACAAAAGGCCCACTTTCATTGTCAGTGTGATTGTTTTCCATAAGATTCTATACAAAATCGACATTTTCGATGCAACTGTTGTGTTTGTTATCCAAACCCAGCCATTTGAAGTACATTTTTTTATCTTTCTTCCTCAACACTTTCTGCACGATATATCAGGGTTTGGAGTTTTTTGTAATTCTTCCCATAGAAAGCACCCCTAATAGGTGCACCCTGCATATCTTCTAGCATAAAGGTGGTGGTGTTGGTTATGTTGACTTTGATAATTTTGAATAATTCCGTAGTCCAATTGGGCGTATAGCCTTTTCCGAAAACATGTTTTGCCTTACTGATTCGTACAACATCACCGACTTTTAATTTTATCTGCCCAGCTATTTTCAGATGGGTGTATGTTGATTTGAGAATTTGTTTTCCGTTGGTTTTGGTGATTTTCGAAGGCTGTAGGCCTGTCTTCAAGTGTCGCGTATCATTGCAGAATTTTGTGATTCCAGGCGAGACATTCAACCATTTGTAGGTGCCATTCAGACTGAAATATTTGAAAAGATTTTCTTTCAACGTTCTGATCGTACGTTCAGCCATAGAAGCCTCAGTGATGCTATACGTATTGTAGTGATTTATTATATGTTTTTTCATAAAAGTTTGATATTTATTGTTGCAAAATTCTTTCACTTGATCGGTTTATACATGTTTTGGACAACGTTTCGTATGTGTCAAGATATCTGCAAACGTTTTGCAGATTTTGGTGAGCAAACGATCTCATTTCAGCCAAACCCATCTGCTATAAGTCATCTATTCCTTTGGTAACTGTTTGGCGTCAAGGACAATTTTTTCTGATTGGTTTATGTAATTCGTTGACAAGTTGAATTTTGTCTTTGGTTCAAGGTCGTGCGTCGTTGGTAAGTGTTTCAGAGAGAAAATTTAGTGAGTGGAAGAGAGAAATGTTTGACGTCATTAACGCAGGATGGCTCCCTTGTCACGTTCCAGTCACGTGATCCTAATTTAAAAAAAGTTTATAGTTATGAGATTCGAAGCCAGTTTGTCCGCGTGGTAGACGTTGTCCTTAGCCTCGACACCAATGTAAGATATAGGATATGATTGCGAATGATGGGTACTTATAGCGATAGTTTTGTCGGGACCGAAATTGACTCATTCATTATGTTTGACCACATTTTTATTTCTTATATTCGTAGAATGTTAGGGAAATTATAATCATCATTTCCTTGTAGAAGATAAAAAAATATACTCAGATTTGGAAAAGAAATAATATTTCATGTGATAGTGTATATGTGTTTTGTAAGAGTGAGAGACACGTGTGACGTAATCGACACAAAAAGAGATCTTATCGAAGTTGTGAGTTGCTAGCGCGGATTCGGTGTTACCGGTTATGAAATAAATCGTTGTTTATGGGGCAATGTAGCGTTGCCGGTTTCAAAATTAAGCGTGAACGACTGGATAAAATTGTATGGTAATGACTAGGAGGGCTCATAGGTTTTGAGTGCGTTCCAACATGTCAGAAGGACACTAAGTTGTATCTGTGTTAACCAAGTTAGCATCATAAGGAGAAAGAGGAGACCCAGAAGTGTCGAGGGTTTACGCATTTTGAACTCAACGTTGGGGCAATGGATGAGTGATGTATTCGATAATGACATTTGAAAATATGTTGTTTTCCATAAGTTTCAACCGTTTCGCGTGGGTTTATTCGTTATCGTTTCGTCATCATTGTAGTAGCCGTTTCCGTATTTGGATAATTGTGCACCATTAGTCTTTTACATTCAATATGAAATTGGAAGGAAAACGACGTTCCGTGCGTTGTTGGCAAACAAAAAATTAGTAATATTATGGCAGAGAATACAGACGTAAAATAAGGGAATTTTAGAGACGTGTCTAACAGTTAAGTGAAGATATTCAATTATATGAGTTGAAGAAAAATGTTCTGAAGTAGTTGAATAATTTAGACATTCAAGACGAAGTGTTCAATCGAAAGTTATCTCATTCGAGAAGAATTCAGCCTCAGAATGTAGAATATATCGTCACCGATGCTGAAAAACAAATTTTGTACTTTCGACTACAGTAATATATAATGTTATGTATGTGAACGTACCGAATGTGGGTGAAATTCCAAGGAAATATGCGTGAAGGCTAGTGATTATAGATATAAGCAATGGAAATCGATTCGTTCGACATCAGTCAATGAGGGTCAGTTAGCAGGCGTGATTCCAAAGGATACATCATTCAAATGTGAATTGGAGTTGATATTTCAAGATCTTTTTCAGTAAGATACAAAAAACTGTTGAAATTGTTCCAGACCACACAACAAGGGTAGAGAAATGAAAGTCACAAATTGAATTTGACGTTTATAGAGTTATCAGCAGTTTAAAGAGCTAGACAGCAGCGGTTTACATATTCATTGAGACCTTCTATATTCATACTCAAGGTGACATGGATCAATGTCAATGCTGAAGAGGCATCTGACAATACGCTTCAAAACGAGTGAACAAAGACTATTTTTTTTTTTTTCGTTTCAGAATATGTCATCACCTATTTTTCTATTCACACCCAAGGTGACATTGATCAGAGTCAATGCTGAATCAGCATCCAGGGATACGTAGTTCTCAAAGCGACAAAACAAAGGCTGTTTGTTTAGTTTTGAAATACTCATTTTTCTATAAATACCCCCTGCGAGGCGAATTGATGGGTTAGTTGTATCAGTTGTAGGTGATACCAGTGACAAGTGCAACGATTTTGTCTGAAAGTGTTTTTAATGCTCACTTCATGCGTTTTTATTGCAAGCTTTTCTATACGTTTTTGACTTTTTCTCAAATGAATTAATTCAAATTTGATTTAATTCAAAGGTGGTGAGAGTTGTAGTTGAACTACCATTAAATTTCCAAAATTTTTCTCAGATTAATTCACTTGAGTATTTTTTATTTATACTTTATGAGAAGGGTTATCGTTTTTTTTTTTCAATTATTTTGTAATACAAAACCGTTTAGAGGTTATTACGTATCCCTCAAGCCAACCCTGGACTACTTTTTTATACTACATGCATCAGAAGATAAGAAATGACAATTGCGGATGTTTATCAACGTTCAATAATGGATGAAAGTTAAGAACGGTAATTGCTTACATCCATTTTTCTCGAATACTATCTCTTACAGTAATTATTGTATAGTACGATTTGTTTTAATGTTCTATTAGATGGCAGCCTCATAACTGTGAAATGAGATTATGAATTTTATTCGAGAATCATTCATGCTGAATAAGAGATTTTATCTATTTGCCTTCGACAATGCCATAGCTTTTCTATATACATATTTATAATGTTGTAAACAGAAGATAATTTTGTGACCAGCTTTCTAGTTCAATAAAATGCATAGTAAGGTACGAATAACTTTTATTCATGTTGTCGTTTGTTGAGTGAGTGTTCGTATAATTTGAAACAATAATTTCTCTATTTTTTGGTTTCTTGCAGGTGGATTTTCAAAAATTCAAGTTCAGTCGTGGAGAGAAAACCAATTAACAACTACAACAACAATTTTTATCACACCGAGTGACGGAGGAGTATCATCCCCCATTTGAAAGGATTTTTCATCAGGAAAATACGCTGTCGTGATGTTTCATTTGAAATTATACGAAATTAAGGTCAGTACCGCTTTCCCATTTTTTACCTGTTCAATATATATATATATAGAGTTCGTTGTTGTATACAATATTTTCCGTTCGACTCAAACATTTTTTCATTCATCGATCATACGGTTCATATTGTGCGGATTATGATCCGCACACTATGCGGATCATAATCCGCATAATGTTTTCAATACTTTTCATGTATTTAGTACTTGAAGAATATGTGTTTTGAATGACAGTTGTTTTATTTGATCATAACATTTTTCAAAATCACTCCATGAAAGACACTAATCCCACTCTTGAAAAAAAAATGTCTGGTGTATGTTTATATTGGAGATTGGATTTATTTCAGAACACTACACCAACATGTGCAGTATCAGTTCAGAGTCGTTTCAACAACTACATCCAAAACCGTCTTAGCAACCTTTCCAGAACAAACTTCAATCTCAACAGCTTCCAGAACCATATCAACAGCCTCCACAGAACGAGATTTAATTCTCTGCAGCTTCCAATATCTACTCACCACACCAAAAATTTCATTTGAGAACAAAATATCGGTAAGTCATGTCAATAAATAAAATCCAAATGATTGATTTTCCAAAAACCAAGTCGGTAATTGATGAATACGTTTTACACATCAAAAATAATTATTCAGAGTATATTGCCAAACAAGCTATACAATTCATTAATAAACGTGGTATTTCCAAAATTTTTAAACAAATGTCGTGACTCAAAGTTAATTTTACCCGATGCTGAATTGATAACTTTATCGATCGACTATTTGATTAAGAATGCTAAACCTTGGGAATTATTAGATGTTTGGCATAGGTTACCAAAGGACTACCAATATTGATTTGCTTTGCAGATTCGTTTACTATGTTTCATCCATTATTGACATGAGGTACCACCACCTACATCAGCTGCGTCATTACTACAAAAAGCAATGTATTATGGTTTTGTGAGCTCATGAATAAAATGTTTTCATTGTAGAAATGAATGATTTTCATTCAAAATGTCGTTGTTGTTTCAATAATTATTTAAGAAGATGTCATACTGACATTCTATCAGTCATATATATGATATTAACGCTATCGAGTCGTTTTTCGACGGCTTTGCTCAGTTTCCATTCGTACAACAGTATACCCAACATTAAAGAAGGTAGGAAATTCTACTACTATGAAAACGCTCACAAAACTAAACAAAGAAGCATCGATATCCCTGTTGAATCTCACGAAATTGGTGACTTCGAAGAATCAATAAATAAAAACATCTCACATAAAACGTTCAAGGAAAACTCAGAGGAGTTTTTCTATCTCAAACCGAAAAATAATACGCAAAAAAGTGAAATATCCTTTCTGAAATAGTCGATAGATTTCCAACCTGCAAATAGCTTGGCTCACATACTGGGGTTCTCATCTACTCTTCTCAAACCAAACGTACATTACGAATCCGATCTTCCTGTGAAAATTATCAAAGTACGCACCATACACATAGATAGCAACATTTGGAGCCTTCTACAACGACACACCAACTCATACGATATACGAATTTGCTGTTGCTGTCAACCCTGCGTATGCAGTTGATGAAATACCTAATCATTCCATTCACCTACCCATCGTACATAGCGAAATTAACAAAATTACGCTGCGAGTGCTTGATTAACATTCTAGACTCATTAATTTCCGAAACGAAGAAATAATAATTCGTTTGGAATTGAAGCGGAAATATGGTGCTGACTATCTATAAAAATAATTCACCTCCATACCCCATGTCAGTCTTCACCAAGACCTTCACTAGTCGACAACTATCAACAACCGAAAATAAATTGTTTCTGGAATCTCTTGGTTATCATGTTGTCCAATCAAGTATTCAACATTTTCCAAAAACCGCAAATAGATGAGTCCATACAAAAGGTAAAGTGGCGTACCTACTATCTTTATGTCAATTCTTTCCGCAACAACGATGTTATTGAAATCAACGTCAATTAATCTGATGCCTTGTACGATGCTTTATACGACAGTCTGCTATTCATCAGTGGAACAGTTGAGAAGATCAGAGGGGACGGTAAGGTGTCATTCGTAAACAATGCTGACGCTTTCATGTTTCAATCTGGTAGTTATGAGCATAGTGGTAAGGAATTGGAAGCAGTTCTTGAACTTGGGATTGTTAGTACTGTTAGAGGCTTTCTCACCTACACCGACGAAGATATCAAACACTTGACCACCTCTAATTGGACTTTTCCCAACAATTCAGGCGTTATCAACACAACTCATCTAACATTCAACATGCTCATACCCATCAAGCATTTTTTGAATATTTTCAACGATCATCAGTGTGTTTCCTACGGTAAATACACCATTCGATTAGTACGTGATGGAGATGATAGCCACTGTTTCAAAATAGAAGAGACTCCTGCTGCACTAACACTGAAAACGGAAATCAAATTGGAAATATCGAACTGAAAGTTGAACGAATCTTTTCGCATGATCAAATTGAATTGCAACTTTTGAAAGCTATCCAAGGTGACACTCCTGTTCTCATACCGTTCAGAAAATGGAAACTTCATGTGCTGCCTGCTCTCAAACAAGGTACAAAAAATGAAATATGAGCCGTCATGACCTCCCCTTCCCCGAAAGCCCTCGCTATATAATTGTATAATAATAATAATAATAACATCTTCATTATTTCCTCTTTTAATACATTTAAATAAAAATAATCTTTCAAAATATATTAAAGAAAATAAAGGGCGGAGTTCAACTCAGCGACGAAGAGTGCTACTCTGGTGTTCTTCATTCAAAAAAAATATTCATTTGAATTTTGCAAAGGGAAATGTTTTGCACCGTCTTCACGGACAATTGTTCCATAAGGGCTGAGAGCATCAAAAATTCTAGTGTTGATGTGAACTTTGAAATCGAAGCATCCGAAGGATTTCCTCAAAATACTAAAGACTATTGCATCATTGTGCACGACACTGTAATAGAACACCTCCCACTCAGCGAAATTTTCAAAAAATGGAACTGAACATGTGATTTTGTTTCAGTATCAATCAAAGAGTCAACATAAGAATAGCTGCGAAAAATGGTCGAAAACGCACGAAAAATGGTCGAAAACGCACGAAAATGTATATGCGATATACGAAAATATTTTTTTTAAAAGACTTTTTTTTGAACGAATACAACGTTACAGTTCAAGCGAGGTAACAAGAATGCATGATTATTAAATTACCAATAATTTATAAGTTTGGTTTTTTCGACTTAGCATGTGGTCGCGTCTGGTACAGCGAATGTTACTCTATCCCTGAGTGATGTTGGGTCAGCGAACTCGGGTTCATAACTTATGTCAAATATTCACCTCCTGAATAGATGGACTTCACTGGGAAGGTTATCAAAATTTTTTCCAATTACTAACCTCATATGAGCTCTTAATGGTACCATGGCAAAAATGGTCATTCAAAGCATTTCCGTCGTTTTCAATCCACAAATTCAAATAGACGTCCGCTATATCTTTTCTGAATGTTATCAACAATCCTTGCGCTTGTGCTTGAATAGAAATTTTACACAAAACAATATCCTTAGGACAAACAAACCAAAGAAACATCATTTGGTGACCCCGACGTGATCACAATATGGAGAAACGTATGTGAAGCGAGAAAGTGCAGGTCTGAATCAAAGTCTGTCATCGGACTACGTATGGCCAAACAAATTTTGAAGCCGTGAAAAACCAGAATCCAATCTAGACAAACTACCTGAAAAAGTCGTTGAAGATAAATCTGGCGAGTCGACTCCCTAGATACATGAGGTTCACTCGAAGCAGTCTGTTCACTCGAGAGCCTCAAGGAATACCGAATTATCTCGACGAAGTAGTTTGGATTTGTAAAAAAAAAATTACTCTGAAAATAGAAAGACAAAGACGTGAGCTACAAAGAAAATGCAGAGAGCTGAAACTGGAAGAACACCAACTGGAAGAAAATAACCATATAGAGTTGAAGAAGAAGGAAATACCTGATACTTTACACCTTCTTCAACTCGGAGAAGAATTGCATGAAACCGAGATGGATGCCCAAGAAGAAGGCAGCAGTTACGTTCAGTCAGAAGCAAAGAGCGAAAATATCAGTAGAGAATTAGTTGAAAAACAAGAACAATGAAACACAGTATCTCAATAGGTAGAGTACACATCTGAACAATTTTATTATAATAGAAAAGAAACTATGTCACGTATTCCTGAAAAAACTGAAAAACCCACTGACAACATACCCAAGGTCGAAGGAAAAATTTTGAAGAGGAACCAGAAAATATCACAACACAATATATACAACAGCTCTGCGGAACTGTTACAAACGTTCTCAGAACGTTTTCTCTCCCAGCTTCAACAATGAAGAGATCATGCTGAAGCTGCAGAGATTTCTTACAGGAGAAGCAAAGACAACAGTTGCAGGAATGATGTTAACTGCCGATAAAGTAGACCTTGTGAAACTTTAGAGAAACGTTCGGAAGACCTGAATACATCATAGATGTTTTGATGGACAGAATCGGTATCCTTCCTTCCATAAGCGAAAATATCTTTGAAAAGCTGATTCATTATTCTGCAGAGGTGAGCAACATGGTTTCAGTCATGAAGAGTCTAGGAAGTGAACGTTTTCTCGGAAATTCACAATTTATCCGAGAATTACGTACAAAAATTACAAATTCAATGAAATTATCCAAGAGTGAAAAGATGGGAATGAAAAAGGGTAATATCAACTTAGAAGATTTCTCTTGGTGGTTGAACTAGAAAGCAAACTTTGCGTGTAATGTTAGTACCCCACGCAATGAAACTTTCTTATAGAAATACGCAAATGAGATGAAGGGAAATAAAAGAGTATGCAGTACCTACTCACACCCAGAACACTCAAAAGACGTGTGGTTATTGTGACAAAATACATCCAGAAAGAATCTGTCCACAGATGAATAAGAGATGGAAAATGCTGACCGGAAAAAACTATGTTTCAGTTACCTTCAAAAGAATCATCGAAACTGAAAATGTAAAAAGAAGAAGTTTTGTGAAACGAACGACTGTAAACTTCATCATCATCTTCTATTACACAAAGAATTTGAAGCCGATAGATAGCAATCAGGCAGCGATAGGAAGACTTACTAATGATGATAATCGAGGAAGAGTATGCTCTCTGCTCAAACCTTTTAATACGATTCTTCTGAGAGTGATTCGTATAAAATTTTACAGTCCACGAGGTGTTGTCCCTATTCTCGCCCTTTGTGATGAGGCATCTACGGTGACACTATCAGATGCAGAAGTAGCAAAGACACTTGGGCTAACTGGATCGAAGGAATCACTTTGTCCACAATGGACAAATGAAAATGTCATGGTTGAAGAAAACTTCATTCGTTTAGATGTGACTGCTTCCAAAAATTTATGCTGACAGCAGAATGTTCACAATGAGAACAGTCCGAACTGTCACTCATATTTATGTCGTTATCCGAACAACACTTTAACATATCCGATTGGAAAAAGTTTTCACATTAAAACGGTGTTCCAATAAAATATATCGATCACGAAAAACCTTCACTGCTTATTGGACAAGTTAACATACATCTGTTACTTGAGAGACAGATAAGAATCAGCCCAGAAAATCCTGTAGCCTGTAAATGTAACTTTGGTTGAGCTGTACACGGACCATGTCCAAATAGCAGGAAAAACTCCTTCAAAGCCCATACTTCACATATTTGTAAAAAAGAGACGACTGATGAAGAGCTGCACAATATGGTGGAAAAATCTTATCTGACTGAAACATTTGGTACTTTGATCACAGCCAACTAACCATCTCGTGAAAGTTAGTGAGCATTAGAACTGATTACAAACAACTTAAAGTAGATATGCCGGAAAAATCTACGAAATCGGTTTATTGTGGAGAACCGATAACATACAGGTACCTGAAAGTAAATTCATGGCACTCGAAATACTAAAATGTGTCGAAAGAAAATGTCGTCTGAACGAAAAATTTGAAAAGAAATATTGCAAGAAAACTATAGAATATGAAAAACAGTATTTATAAAGAAGTTGAGCTTAGAGAAAGAGCAAATTGACAATTCTCATCGTTGGTATCTTCCTCATTTCTCTGTAGAAAATCCAAATAAGAAGAATAAAATCAGGCTAGTCTTTGATGCTGCAGCAAAATCAAGAGGTATGAGCTTGAATGATGATCTACTGTCTGGTCCAGATTTGTTGCAGTCATAGGTTGCAATTTCATGGAAATTTCAACAAAGGCGATGTGTCGAAAGAAAATGTCGTCTGAACGAAAAATTTGGAAAGAAATATTGCAAGAAAACTATGGAATATGAAAAAAAGTATTTATAAAGAAGTTGAGCTTAGAGAAAGAGCAAATTGACAATTCTCATCGTTGGTATCTTCCTCATTTCTCTGTAGAAAATCCAAAAAAAGAAGAATAAAATCAGGCTAGTCTTTGATGCTGCAGCAAAATCAAGAGGTATGAGCTTGAATGATGATCTACTGTCTGGTCCAGATTTGTTGCAGTCATTGGTTGCAATTTTATGGAAATTTCAACAAAGGCGATTCGGTTTTTGTAGAGATATTAGGGAGATGTTCCATAGAGTGGGGATACAAGACCGAGATAGATGTGCTCAACGATTTCTTTGGCGAAATTCACCATGATTGTTGTTACAAAATTATCATGAAAAATTTCATCATAGAGGAGTAGAATTGGTCATAAATGAAATCAGATAGAAATACTGGGTGATAAACTGTCGAGTTGCAGTCAAATCAGCATTCTCAAGCTATTTGAAATGTAGGATTTAGAAAAGCAAACCTTCACCACCTCTAATGAATCAAGTACCTGAAGCACGATTGAAGAGAGGTGTTAGAACTTTCATTGACACTGGAATGGACTATTTCGGCCCAATTATGGTGAAGATTGATAGGAGATGCAAAAAAAGATGGGATGGGCTATTCACATGCTTGGCTGTTAGATATATCCATCTAGAAATTGCACATAGTCTAAGTAGCGATTCCACGATTCGAGCAATACTAAGAATATTGGCTAGAACAGGACAACCTCAGGTGATATTCTGTGACAACAGAACAAATATGAGGTGCTGAACACGAAATTCGCCAAGCTATGGAAGAAATAGATCGAACAGCGATTATTGATTCTTTGTCATCAAGAGATATTAGCTTTCAATTTATTCCACCGTCTGCTCTTCACATGGGTTAGGTTGATGGGTTCAGTAAAAATTGTCATCGGCAAAGTTCTATGACTCATCTCTGAAAGAAAAAACTTCACGAACCCTTTTTGCGGAAGCGGAGAAAATCGTTAATTCCCGTCCATTGACAAAAGTTTCGATGGATTCAGCTGATGCGGAAACACTTACTGCGCATCATTTTTTGATCGACTCTTCCAATGGAGAAGATGATTTGATACCAATCAATCCAGATGCGAATACTCTGAGAAGAGAATGGAAAATTTCTTGAATGCTGATAAATTCGTTTTGGTTTCGCTGGACAAGAGAATATCTGCCAACCTTGTCGAAGCGAAGTAAATAGACTAATGACTGCAATTTCATAGCACTCAATGATATAGTCATTCTGGTCGACGATCGAGTACCACGCTATAAGTGGAAATTAGGCAAAATAACAGCTGTTCATCTAGAAGTTGATGACAGAATTCGAGTTGTCGACGTAAAAACGTCTACTGCGGAATATAGGCACCCAGTCACGAAAATTTGCAGATTGAAGTTAGAGGAGAAGTAATTCCTCCAGCACCAGCGGGGGGAGAATGTTATTTTAATTTATTCATTTTTTTTTAGTTTGTCTTTGATTTGTTGATAATATGACCCTGTAGATAACAAAAAAAATGGTTTGGATATAGTTACCAATAATTTGTCAAAAGAAAAGTCAATAGAAGTTGATCCCTACTGAAAGTAGGATTCAGTTGGCATTTTCGAATTTGATTATAATTATCAATGAAACAACACTAACTTCAAAAGTATATCACAAATACTCAATCTGTATTGTCAGATATCGTCTATCGAAATGAAGAAGATGAAATATAAATACGTTTATCCACCATCATTCACATAAGGAAAAAAACTTCAACATTAATTTCACTATTGATTTATTAATTGATGGAATATTTCGTTATCATGCAATATTAGAAATATCCGTGAAATGTGAAAATAAAAATGTAAAAACTTAATCATACATTGAATTACACAGCCAAACACAATGTACTTGTAACCCAACACCAGGCAGCGCTGTGTTTGGCATCTGTAATTCAACCAGTTACGTTTACGTTGCAATGAATGCTGCAGTGAAAGACAGAGAACATATTATCTCGTCGGGTGCGGGGATGTTGAAGCTTGACTTTGCAACTGACCGCATTGAGGAGTCTCGTTTGTCTTTGATATTCGACGACTCAGTTCTTTGTCCATTCCATAGATGACGTCTTCGTGAAGCAGCTTACTGTCGCCTTCGATTCTTTGATAATCATGCATGCATATTTTCAAGAATCTAATTTGATATGGTCAATCAGTAATGAATAACTTGAAAAATGTTCACATCGCGCTGTTGTGATTAGGAAAATGATAGTTACACTATTGTTAACGTACGAAAAAAACAGGTTGATACTTTGATTTGAAGGCAATTTCATTTTCTGTATGACGTTTTTTCCATTTCGCATTTTCATGTATTCAATTTACAACAATAAGGAGAGACGTTTATAACTAATCAAATATGTTTTTTCTGCTATGTAGATTCGTTCTCTACATAAAAATTGTTTTATTCTGTTTCCGAGAATATTTTGTGAAAGAAATTTAATATACCTACAATATATGTGTTTTTTAAATGATGATTTTTCCATTCGAATGATGAAGAACTTCATATACTGGAAAAACAGACCCTATCATTAATATAACCACAGAAATAACCCAATTCGCTGATGACACTACTTCATTTTGGCATTGCAAGAATGAAAGGGAACTGCATGATTTGATCAGCATGGATATTATAAAAATAAAAGACTGGTGTGATGCTAATCTCTTGTCATTTGATATCTCAAAAACTAGCATAATCACCCTCAAGTGCTTCACAATAGATATCTACCTGGGTACTCAATTAATAGAAAACAAAATGTCAGCAAAATTTCTTAGATTACAATTCCATAAAAATTTGGATTTTGAAGATCACATTAATAACCTATGTAAAAAAAATTCATCAGGATGCTTTGCAGTCAGAGTATCAGTAAATGAATTGTGCAGTAATATGGCAAAAAATGTGTACCTTGCTCTTAAAGATTCCCGTCTGAGATACGGTATCTGTTTTTGGGGAACATGTTGCCAATACATGTTTGATAGGGTGTTTGTACTACAAAAAAGAGGAGTTAGAAATATGTGTAGAGTTGGATTCAGGGATTCCTGTAGACCTTTATTCAAAAGGCTGTCTGATGCAAAAAATATAGGACGGACATTTTCGCTGCACCATTATAGCATTTTCTTTTGCCATGCATTATGTCATCCTTATCAAATGCCATTTTTCTTTCAAGGTGTAGCTTATGTTTCACTTGGTCAACTTGAACCATATTCAACTTACAGTACTTAATCATGAACTGAAGCGAGTTATACTAATATTTTTTTATTCAAAGGATGAATTCACATCATATAGATAACCGGGTGTTCATGTTTTTCATATGTGGACCGTAATAATGCCTCACCGATCTCTGAAAAGGAAAGAAGGAATTAGTGGTGTAGTAGAATATTTATTATGTTTCTTACCTACCTTTAAGATGTCATATAATTGTACTCTATAAGGTAGAGCACACAAAACTTTCATAAATGCACTACTGGTAGGATTCCTGTAAATCAAAAGAGACAATTTTACGTGATGTGTATAAGTAATTCTATTACAAAATTGTACTATATATTGTTACATTTACTCACTTGTTACTGAAGACTATAATAACTTTAGTTATCATGCATTGATATATCTGTATATATTTTCATCGTTATATTTATGTATTTTCAAGCCTTGGATCGTCTATTTGCGCTGGTGGTGGACTTGAATATTTTCATCTGTCATCAGAAAATAAACAATTGGATATCGACCTCTAACTTTCAATCAGCTGAAGGATATTTTCTTTCATGTTCCGAGAACAGATCGGTTAATGTGTTCTGTTCTCATCATCCTTCCACACTCGGTGCGTTCGTTGTTTATTCAACATTACGAAACGTGAATCTCTAGACATGCCATCTGGCGGGTCGAAACAACTACTCTTTTTTTCTAGTAGTCCTTTTGACATCAGGTAAAAGTACTTGGCATTGCAGTTTTCGTCATTTTAAAACATCCATATATATGTGTATATATAAATTTTATTATTTCCAGTTCAAATCTTAACCTGTCCGAAAATAATGAAACTCAAGGTACTTTGTCTGACGTCACCGTTTCGACGTGAAAAACAGACTCAGAATGTGTGCCAGTCAGAATGCGCTGTAGGTTGATTTTTAGGAAGTTTTCTTTGAAATGAAAAAGGAAGGTCCTCTTTTTGGATGGCCGGCGTGACTTCAGAGTGGCGACCCATAAGCACTGGTTTCCTTTGTGAAATTTTTCTTTTGCGATGAGGATATGCTCGCACAGATTATGATTTTGTTGTTTAGTTTGTTTCTGTTGAGAGCAAGTTTATCCTCTAAACCCGATAGGTATGTAATTTCAGTATTCAAATCTTGCAAGCTTCCCTTCGCCATCTTGCTTTATTTTTTGTATGTTGAAATTGGTTGTAACTAAGCCTATTTCACAGGGTTTTTCCGTTTGGGCTTGATGATCTTTACTCACTATAATTTGAGAAGAAATGATCCATTCCTGGAGTTTCCTTTTTCGAGTCTGATTTCAAAAAGTCCAGCACGGGTACCACGAGGTCCTGTTCAACAGCTTCCTGTTGTAATTGTACCGTATCAGTACTTTCAACCGTAGCAGTGTCCCAAACTCTGTAGATGTATCCCAGGTCCGATGTATAGTTCTATTGAAGTATTCAGAATGCAGGTTCCATTGCAAGGCAGATTTGATTCCACCAATATCAGCTGATATGTTTGAACCTAGTCTTCACTTCACAGCTGGAAGTAAATCCACCAGGCACCCTGTTTGGCACATCCACCATACACGACCACCACCACCAATATACCGTCTAAGGCAGAGCTGATTCTGAAGCTCTTTGAAAGGTATAACATTCTATTATTTTTATTCATCATCCATGTAATGGACAAAACATATTCGTTCATAATTATCTTGGGTAGTGTCCCAGATTTTGTATATAACTTATCATCATTCTACGCCATAAACAAACATTATTGTAGTAATAAATTATTGTTATAGATTTTGACTTCCATTTCATAAGGCTCTGTCATTCTCAATATTTTGTTTTCTGGATTTCATAAAATCAAATTTTTTTTGTACTATCAGACGATATTGAGTTCAGACTTGAACCCATGCCCAATGCCGCCAGACGAAGAGCTGCCGTTCGCTGTGTGTATATATAAGTAAAATTTATGCCACACCATGACGAAATACCAGAAATAAGCTCAATATAGGTATACCGATTCCAATATCATAAAAAATTGAGAGGTCTTTCATATGTAATGAAAGAAAATGTTTAACCATTTGCCAATAGAGATCAAAGGCATAACATGTACCACTAAATTATGAAAAAAAAACTTCTGATTTCAGAGGCCATTTATTATCTAGATGAATTCTATTCAGACAGAAATTTAAATTATGTAAACAATTAATTTTAATCATTGTGTTTCAGTACCTACTGGTATTTAAACTATGTGATATTTTAACAATTTGTTCGATGTTTACAATCAGCTCTGAACTATATAGTTGACAATGTTTACGAAGTTGATACTCAGTTTCATTTTCTATGCATTTACTTTCATATTTGTACGCTTTATAGTTTTTATATTCTTATACTTACATTTATGTGTTGGATGAGAATATTCATTATTATTATTATTTATTTCAATATGTAGCATATATATTATTACGTTCTGACTACATTTTCACCCCAAAATTCTGAAATCACCAAATGTTCAAATTTCAAACACTACTTTTAATTTGTATAACTTATATTCTTTAAAATAATGAAACTTTGACTATGATATTTTATCTTCGACAATATCTATCAAGTTATGTATCTTATATTTCTTAGAATAGTAACACTTTGTCATCTTTGACAATAATGTATATTTTGATTTGATTTTATTTGATATCCCTAATTTCTCTCGAGAGGTTAAAGTTAATTAAAAAGTGTTCACGATGAAATCAACTCCAGGATAACTGCAATAGTGGAAAAAGTTGGGAACATCGCAAAAAACGAAATTCATCAGGTACGGCAAGAGTTTCCTTGGAGGCGAATCGGTTGAAAAGGTATCATGAAATCGCCTTCGGTCTCTCTCCATTGAAGGCATACAAAACATAATTATGAAGAGTGGGTTTGTTATCATCAACAATAGTAGTATAAGCACAGCTTACTTACTATAAGCTGTGGTATAAGTTGAGTCAATTGTTCTTTCGCACCTTTAGACTCATTCAGACTTCTTGCATACTTGGTAATTGGAGATTGGAAAAAACTCGAAAGACTGAAATTCACTTTTGATTCATTATACTTACTGTGAAAGTTTTTCAAAAATAAGTATTATTTCAAGTATTCGTAAGTTAAATAGCAATTGGAGAAGTTACTTTTTCCTTATATCGGAAAGAAATAATTGTGAATGACCTGCACATCTCAAACATATTTCGGCTGATGACAGTCATCACATGTAATAAATTGTTAGTGTCGAAATTATTTTTCACTCCGTATCTTTGAAACAAAGCGCCCTATCAAAAATCATCAAAGAACAAAATATCCCCAAAATAGTTTGAGGAAGAGTCCCTTGAATTTTTGCCGCATGTTTAATGAAGACCCTGTATAATACACACAAAACACCTACAGAGGAATGAAATTTCATCACAAAGGGTATTAGAAATTCTATCGCACGTGGTGTGCAAGTCTCCAATATGCTATTATCGTGTGCGGATAACTGCATTCTTTCCATACAGATAACTGAGCTCGGTTGCGCTAGACTAACACAGACATAAAATTGCTGGTATTTTATCCGACTACGAAAACAAATTCGACTTAGTTAGCAATTGAAGTACATTCAGCACTTTTTTGTTTGATGAAACTAGTTTGAGGCTGAGCAAATATGTCTTCAATTAGACAAGAGTCTATGTTCACAGAGTGAAATTTAATATTTTCAATTTCACTTTTCTGTAACATTTTTCTGGCAGCACATATCATTTACGTGTTTGTGTGAGTATTTGATGGAAATCAATCATTCAGGTTGACTTTTTGCCTAATTTGCATGCATCTCATACAGTGAGTCTCTATCAAGACTTACAGAACCAGTGTAACTTGGACGCATGTAAATATCTGTCAACTAGATTAATATGACAAAATATATATTTTCAATATGAGTGGAACAGAAACGTAAAAATTCACTTGGGAAAACAGACGAAAAATACTATGAGTATATAGGGACTATCTGACAATAGAACAGGCATTAACTCAGAATGATTACATAGGAACTCACTGAAATATTTCGACACACAAAATAAAATTAGATATTATCTACATGCAGTGCAACAAAGAGACAGCACATCTCGTCATGTGTTATGGAAACTATGCGAATTGGGTGAACTACACCCAATTCAAACCTATTAAATATTTTCCTAGAAGTTCTATTGTAATGTAATTGTTTTTCTAAAATCTGACTGTTTTACCAGATTCAATAATTTATTTAATAAGTTTTGTGATTACCTACTGTTGTACAAAGACATTGTAGAATAGTTTGATGTACCAGTAACGAAACCATGTATCATGTAGCGAAACGCATTCTAAATAAAGTTCAGTGTTTTATTCTTGGATATGGAATATGAAATATGTGGTACGATCAATGTTGTTGAGTACGCAGCTACTTCAAACTTAATTTATTACAGAAAATATGGATCATCCACTTCATTGGCATAATGTTGATTGAATATGATGTTACATTTCTTTGTCTGTGAAATGAAGTTTCTATTTTATTAGGCTGGTCCAAAGGTGTACCCTGAAGAACTGAGGAAATTAGAGCATACCGTACACTAGCTGATTGGACACTCAGGATTAACAGCGATGAAAAAGTGGAGTATGTTAGAGACGCATTAAAAGCTCCTTGGCTAGTACTAAAATGTATGGTACATCAAAAGATCAAAAAAGTGTTGATCAGAAAGATGAGGAGTACTGGGAAGACCTGAAAAAGAAACTGGCTTCAATACAGAGGTGTCGGCTCAGAAGAATAATAGTGCTACACATCTGATATTGTTCAATTGCAGGATACTTGAACAAATTAGGATTATATGATGAATGAGTCACCAACAGGCAGTGTGACGAAACATTTTCATGTGAATATTTAATTGCAGGATCATAGTTCAAAACCAACCTAATGTAATCCAGAATGACAAATATCGACAAAAAAATAAGTGGAAACTGGTGAAGCAAAGAAAATTCATGAAATGTCTGTCTTAAAAAAATGGTAAGACAGTAAATCCATGAAACATTAGTGTTTCACGGAGATTTATAAGACACAAGCAAGTCAGATAAATCCTGAGTAGTGAATAAATCGTAATGAATGAATCGTATTGAATAAAAGTGAAATCGTAAGCTACTTTGATTATTATTTCAGCAATATCAGATAGAAGTAATGATCATAAGAAATTTTCATTTCATTTATTCAAAATGAAAAGTTCATGCATGAACATTATCAAGTTCATTTTATTATAATTGTGACTATATTTGACCTGTATGATGACATTTCAAGGTCATCATTTGATATTCTGAAAAGCAGCATGGGACTAAATATCTGAGACATTCATCAATATCTGAATACGGTTCGAAATGTGATTCCTCTATCATATGAAAAGACCCCTATCTGCAGTCGGATTTCATGGAAATGGATATCCCAATACTTTGTCCATGAATATACTCGTATAGTGTACGGCCCGTATTATAATAGAATACGGCAATAAGCTGAAGATTTATGATTGTTGGATGATCTATATCTACTGCAATTTGTCAGACATGTCTGGGCGAGGTTTCCGATAAGCAAATTTAGGTGTAGTTCACATCAATATTCGTCCTCCTTCATAATCATCACTACTCAATTATACAGTGGGATGAATTATATGAATAATAATTTGATGATTACCTACAGTCGACTCCAATATGAAAAAACAAAAAAATAACGGAGTTCATTAGTTCTTTTGTAACATTTTGTCACCGTCTAATGGCAATGCAGTTATCTCAATTTTTTGGCAGTGATGACAAAAGAGTTAACACATCAATAACATGTCACATAAAGTTCACCGCAAACAGGAAAACTGTATACTCGGTGTATTAGATGTGCATGTGATTGTTAAAATACTTTCTCATACATCTTTCAAAACTACTCAATTTCGGATGTGTTTTAAAGTTTCAAGTGAAGTAATTCTGAAAATCTCATTACCAGTTCATCGAAATGAAAACATGATTCCTTTATAATAACCAGAAAATAATAATTCTCAACTGAATTTGATAATTCATAAAATTGTCAATCCATAAGATACTATGAATTGTAGTTTCATCATTGTATCTGTGAAATTGAACGAAGTGAGAATATTATCAATACAACCATTCACGTATTTCAGTTTCAGAAAGTAAGTTACCTGTTGAAATGAAATTCCATTGAAATGAAATGACACAGTAAAGCTGAGATCTTTCTCTCTATTTTATTGTAACAAATTGAATTCGGACCTGTTCCAAAATTTTGTGAAGTGACCTATATAGACCTATAAGACTTTATAAGATATATGAATTTCACTAGTTCGGAGATCCATTGTCTAATATGATATAATACAGCGTGACTCACGGTCGATGGTAGGTTAGACGTTTCTGGAAAACGCAAAGCATGATTCTTCTGAAAATTTCTCCTCTCACATTTCCTTACCTGTTCTATCGATCTAGAATATTTTCAGCATTGCAGCAATGCCACTTCCATCAAAAAGTCCTAGCAACTTTATTTTTTTAAATAGAACACCCCGTATATTGATACATTTTTGGAATCGCTCTGGTATTTTGATACTTTTTTGTCAATAATGTCCTATACCTATCTCTATCTGTTTTCGAGATAAAAAATAAATTGTGCTAAATATGGTCCAAAACATAACCTTAATTGAAATTAAGTACATCAGTACTCTCAATTCATGAAAAGTTGATATTTTGATGATAGTTTGGACAAACTTGTAATATTCAAATAACACCAAGAAATCGACCCCATGTCATACAGGGCGTGCTAAAATTACTATTAGTTCCATTGTGCATAAAAGTAGTCAAAAGTTCATTTTTTCAAATGAAACCCCCTGTATATTACTCAGTAAATTGAAGGATGGTGAAAAATGCTTCAAGATGATATATCATGTCCCTATACCGAAATCGTCAAGTTTTCACAATAAAGTCGCTTCTTCTAGAAACATTATTTTTTTTTAGAATTTGGATTTAGGTAGCAGTGGAATTATCAAACGTATAGCAGTTCGGTAACTTTTATAGGTGTTTCGGTGTTTCGAATCATCTTCTGAATTGAATGCAAATATCGATTATTCAAACAAAGTTCTTATGAAATTATTTATTATACACATGAACAAAGTGATCAAATCATTGTCAGAACGTGTAAAAAATTCAACCAAATGTATCCTGAATTAACAACAATGAACGAGAGGAAGTTTGTAAGGTTACAATATAATTTCCTTAACTATGGCTCAAAGTTTCCAGTTACCAGTTACCAAAAATCAGTCATTTCTAGGTAAAAAATAAGATTTTGTGGGCTGAAACATGTGAAAGTACAGAAATAACAGAATAGGATGATTGAAAATAACAAAATTGCTAACAAAATATCACATTTCCACAATAAATGCTGAAAATGTTGTCCATTACATTCTAAACACTTTGAAATGTTTCTTTGTACGCGACTTGTGATTGCTTTTTCAATTTCCTGGGGATCCAGATATTCAATACTCCGCATCATTCGCCGTCGCAATTCTTCTTTGGTAGGCATTGGAGTACTGTATTACACTGTAAAACACCTCATAAAAAAGTCAAGTGGCGTGAGATCGGGTGATCTCGGTGGCCCATCCCACGGCCCTAAACGCCTAAGCCAACGATCGTCGAAGAGTTCGTCAAGTTTCCTGGAAATTTCCTGGGTGGAATGAGCTGGCGCTCCGTCCAGCTGAAACCACGAATTCCTATATTCCTCTAAAGGCAAATTTTCAAGAAAATCAGTTACAGTCGTCCTTAATATTTGGAGATATCTCTCTGCATTCAGTGTGTCTTCATAAATAAAAAATCCAATTTTTTTGTTTTTCAGAATACAGAAAACATTCAGGTCAAATTTTCCTTGAAAACCCATTTCTTTTGTAACATGAGGATTATGATCAGCCCAAAAATGTTTATTTCTTCTATTGAGAATACCATCCCTCGTAAATTTTTATTCGTCGCTCCAAATTATTTTTGACAAAAATTCCCGATCTTCCTGTGTATGAATCAAAAGGGATTCACAAAAATGCATTCTACGTTCGAAGTCTTCTGCTTTCAGAGCTTGAACTTTGGTAAATTCATACGGATACATTCTGTGATTTTTCAAAATTCGTTGTACTGAAGAATGTGATACACGTAAATCTTTTTCTGCACTGCGAATGGAAGCTTCTAGATATGCATAAAAATATGCCAAAACGTTAACAATATTGTCCTCATTTGAAGTAACAGGTTTTGGTAATGTTGAAGGCGCTTTTAACATGGAGCCATAGTTGAGGAAATTATTTTGTAATCTTACAAACTTCCTCTCGTTCATTGGTGTTAATTCAGGATACATTTGGTTGAATTTTCTACAGGTTCTGGCAATGATTTGATCACACTGTCCGTGTATAATAAATAATTTCATAAGAACTTCGTTTGAATAATCAATATTTGCATTCATTTTTAGCGATTTTTTGAAACACCGTCAATAACCATTTATCAATTACTTATAAAAGTCACCAAACTGTCATAAGCTTGATATTTTCACGGCTACCTAGAAATCAAATTCTTTTAAAATTGTTTTTTGTACAACTGTTATTGAAAATCTCTTTGATAGAAACACTTCAATCAGAACACCTACCAAAAAATCATTTAGAAAAGTTCACACATGCAGTTCGTGCTATTGGTAATATTGAATCCCTGTGGAGTTACTGACGATGACGAAGTAGTATTCAGTCCAACTGTAAAAAGTCCTTCATGACTAACCAATAATCCTCCTTAAAATAACGTGAGGTGGTGTATGTAGTTGTAACATGCCTTGTAATCCAAAGATCGTGTGTTCAAATCCCATGGACCCTATAATTTTTCATTTTATCAGCATTAACGTTATAGAAAAAAATTTATATGATACGTTTGTAAAAAGTGATTTTATTTTGCTCGTGAGTTTGCTCCAATTGCTGACGCTCGTTTTGCAATAATCTCCACTCACAAAATAAAATGCCACTTTAAACACTTGTAGGTAAAACGTGAATAACTATTTTTCCACAAAAACGGCTTTATTAGAAAAACTTGACGATTCAGGTATAGGGACATGTATATCCTCTTGAAGCATTTTTCACCACCTTTCAATTTATCGAGTAATATACAGAGGGTTTCATTTGAAAAAATGAACTTTCGACTACTTTTATGCACTATGGAAATTATTCAAATTTTAGCACGCCCTGTATGATATGGAGTCGATTTCTTGCTGTTATTTGAATATTTCGAGTTTCTCCAAACTATCATTGAAATATCAACTTTTCATGAATTGAGAGTACTGATGTACTCAATTTGGACCATATTTAGCACAATTTATTTTTTATCTCGAAAACAGATAGAGATACGTATAGAACATTATCAACAAAAAAGTATTAAAATACTATAGCGATTCCAAAAATGTATTGATATACGGGGTGTTCCATTTAAAAAAATATAATTGCTAGGACTTTTTGATAGAAGTGGCAACGCCGCAATGCTGAAAATATTTTAGATCGATAGACCAGGTAAGGAAATATGAGAGGTGAAAATTTCAGAAAAATCATGCTTTGCGTTTTCCAGAAACGTCTAACCTACCATCGACCGTGAGTCACGCTGTATATGATTTGAAATCTCTGAAAGAACCAACCTATATAATAAAATGAAATTAAGCAAGGAATTTGAAATTGAACAAGTAAAAATGAAATAAATATTGATAAGATTTTAAATCAACTCACTTCCCGACTTTTCGATTGTAAGTATCCACAATCGTCCTCGGGTGGTTACTGGACTATTCCTTCGAGATAAAACTATTTGCCCTCTATCCTCTCTCCGCTACAGTAGTTTAATGGAAGTTGACCGTTTTTTCGCTTGATTGAAGGTTTCCATATGTTGCGTACTTCAACGCTAGTTTGGCTGAATGCGTCGTTAGACAACATATATAACTTTCTTTCGAACCAGTATTTCCCCCTGTGGATGATCTCAGTTTGAAACTACTTGATGTAGTGTTGATGAATCCAATCATGCTCTGCTATTGCTGGTTTCTCCTAACTGTCCGTTTCCCACTGGTTGTAAAGACTTCTCCTCCTTGTGAAGCTCTTGATGTCTTCTACCCGAAATCCGTTCCATCATCACTTTGTGGTGACCATTCCATTGAAGATAATTTTTATTGATACCTAGTTCCTTCTCGAGACCGTTTTTCGTATAACATAGCCAGAAAGCACCATCCACTAGAGTCTTGATAATTTATTCTTTTGGTAGATTGATGGAGGTTGAATTCATGATTCAGATTCAGATACATCTAAGAATAGTAATTTTCTGTTGATTCCTTTCTCCTTTTTGAACGTGGTGGAAGCTTTTACGCTTTTGATGTGCTCTAAAAAGGTGTCTAGTTCTGTATTCCCATGGTTCCATACTATGAACGTGTCATCAACATATCTCAACCAGACTCGGGGGCTTTTTCAATGGTCAGAGTTTCAAACCATTCCATGTATATGTTGTGACCCTATCTTTCATGTAATACAAAACTTATAATAGATTTACTCGAAAGATAGGCACAATGCGTACGGCAGCTCTTCGTCGGTATGCACTATGGATTTCGTTCAAAGAAACTTTTCTATATCATGAAATTTCAGCAATTGAATATTTTGTTTTATAAAGATTTAAGTTGAGCGCCACACAGTCAATAAAATGAATGGATACATGATCTGGTCGACTGTGAAACCAAATCTAATCAAATTTAGTTCTTTAAACCACGGCAATGAAATGAAACTATAAAAATCAGATATTCTGAAGGTACTTGACATTCACAAAATATTGGCTGGTAAATTGAATACGGGTAGAAATCAAAATCTGAATGTACTCCAAATTTGCCATTTAATCATGTGTAAAACAAATTGTAATAATCCAATAATGATCGTAGTACGCTTTCATTTACCTAAGGATAGTCCAGGTAAAAATATCAGGAAAATTATCACTTATAAGATTCCTGTCATAAAATAACTATTAGGAATGGTATTAAAATTACCTCACCAGAGTGTACTCAGTTCAGGTTTACATTATGAATGGATCAACTCAAAATTCAATAATTGTATCATGTTAATAAAACAGTATTTCGGAAGCAAAAAGTTGTGATTTTCGAAAAAATGACTCAAATGTAAATAATATTTGCCTGTCAGTTTCTCGTCGAGCTGTAGCTGCAGTTTTCTTCGACCAGGAACGGGACAGACTTGGAGCACGTACTCTTCTAATAATTAATATGGACTTAGACTATCTTGTGGACGTAGACAATAACATTTATCGGACTGGACGAATGAAAAACCCACCATTCGGTATATTAACTGAAAATCTATTCCGTAAGGCAACCAGAGATAGAAGTCCTTGTTTTTCCCTCTTTAATGATTCCAAACAAATTCTGTAGAGGCTCTTCAGCAGAAAAACTATTGTAAAAAGTCTCCAATACTAAAACCCTAAAAAACAATTTCCATAATGGAAATTCATTCAAAAGTTCGATTCACTAAAAGGTGAATCTCATACGCAATTGAAAGGTTCGAAATGAATTTTCATACCTTCTTAAATGAAGGGTTCCGTTAACCAATAAAATCACGAATAACGTCTTCAAGGAAATGGCGTCGCTCGTTCTGGAAAAGTGGTTGTGACCCAGTAGAATCCTCAGGAAGTGCAACCTTTTATGGAACTCTCAAAATTTATACATGAAACTATATCCGAAACGATATCGTTCTAGTTCTTGAAAATGGACCACACGGCTCACCACTCAACAAATTCCCTCTCGAGTTTCTCGTTCATCACTCCTTTCCAAAAAATAACACCACTCCTTGCCGTTCTCTTAATCAAGAATCACCTACAGCGCAAGTCTATTCTGAGGAATTCACCCAAATAATTTTGGCAACATCACATTCCTGACTTTCGGTTTAACGGAAATAGAAAATCTACCTCGAAGGGATCCGAATGAATCGGTCCTATTGGAAAAAAACTTATCAATCTGTACCAGAAACTAAATACCATATGTGTAATGAGAAGTGAAAATCTTAGCGAGGCGAAAGGTGTAAATTGGATTGCCTACTCCTCAGAAACTTTCTTTAAAATCAATTAGGATTACCTCGGTGAAATGAAAATTAAATGAAAAGTACAGTAGGTTTTTATAAACGCTACACAACCCCTCTCCCCAAAAAATAAAATAGACCACCAAAGGGATATTTTATACAACACGGAGTACAATTCATTGAAGTATCGGCTACGGTAGCTCTGCGTACCACACATCCTGTGAGGATAACTGATATCGGCAAGTCTAAATCAGGATTTGTCATAAGTCGGGAAAAAGTCACAATCAAATATGTCTGCCTCAACTTGAATTGACTATACAAAAACTAGATACAATTTTCTTCAAGAAAACGATTATATCAAGAAGACATAAAAACTAATCAGAAACAACAACTGATAGTACTCTCAGAATCAGGAACCTCGTGCAATAAGTTCCTTCATCAAGAATGATGATGGTAATATCTGTAGAAAACCTAACAAATCCAACATAGGTTGAAATAGGAGATCACTAACAAAATATTACCCTACTGATACTTCGGAGTTAGAACCAAAATAAAGTTTCATATCCTTAATATGCCAATCTCCAGCATTTGAACCATCTACATTATCCAAATTATAGACCGAACGGGAAACTTTTTTCTTAACTATACCCAAGACATACTTTGGAGCCAATTTTGCCATGAATTTCGAAGACGCTTCTGACAATACTTTATTTCTTCTCCAAACTTTATCACCTACATTGAACGAAAAATCTCTTTTCCTTAAATTATATGATTTTACGTTTTTCAAATAAGCCTTATGGAGTTTTTCGCAAACTTCTTTGTGAATAACTGCAAGGTCTGACATTTGATCAACGAATTTATTTCTGTCCCTAGGACATAAATCGTAAAAAGACGTATCAGAGATGTAACCGTAATAATTTCCAGAAATAGGTATATGTCTTGCAAAATTAAGGAAAGCGGGGGCGTAATTATGAACTTCATGAACAGAAGTGTTGATGGCATATTGAATGTTAGGAAGTTGGAGATCCCAATCCTTGTTATCTGTTACATAACTACGAATTACTTGCCCTACGGTTTTGTTGTTGCGTTCTACGAAATTACACTGTGGGGAGTAGAGAGGCGTAAACCATATTTTTTGTACTTTGTAGGAGTCTGCTAATTTTTTAAAATCCTTTCCAGCGAATTGTTTTCCATTATCACAGATAATAATCTGTGGAACCCCGTACACTAAGAAAACTTGTTCTTCTAAATATCTGACGATGTTAGAGGCTTTCGCATTACGTAACGGACACAGCAAAGTGTACTTCGTGAAGAAATCACCCACCACTAGCAAGAATGTAAAACCTTTCGTAGATCTTGGAAACGGTCCCATTAAATCAACGGCGATAGTCTGAAATGGAAACTTTACCGATTTCTCTCCGCCCATCAGTCCCATCTGAGAATTATTCGGAAATTTTTGTGATTGGCAAACCTTACAAGATCTTACGTATTTCAATATATCATGAGCCATTTTAGGCCAGTAATATTGAATTCGTACTCGAGTTAACGTTTTAAAATAACCAAAATGACCGCTGGAAGGGGGATCATGTGCATCTTTCATAACCGACGAGCGTAGTGATTTAGGAATAACTAACTTCCATTCCCGTTCGTCAGATTCTATTGGTAGTCTGGACGGAATAAACTTGAAAATTGAGTTTTCTTCCACTTTCCAGTGAGTATATAAATTAGGATTCTGGAGTATCTTCTCTTTCAAAGAAAGATACCAACGATCACTTTCTAGTGGAGACATTGTGATGAAATTCAGTTCTGAAATGTCGCCAGAGGGTTTTTCATGGGTCATTCGGGACAAGAAATCTGGGACAACATTCAAAGCACCTTTGCGGTGGATAATTTCAAAATTATGTTGTCTCAGTTTAACTGACCACCTTGCCAATCTACCACATGGATCTTTCATACGATTTATCCATAAAAGACTACTATGGTCAGTAATAACTTTGAAGATGGTTCCCTCCACGTAAGGACGAAACTTCTTCAATAGAAAAATTAAACTCAAAAGTTCACGCTCCGTCACGGAATAGTTGCGTTCTGCTCTTGATAGCGAACGTGAAGCGTAAGCAATAACTCTGTCTTTGCCACCTACTTCTTGGGTTAACACTCCACCTACACCGACATCGCTAGCGTCGCACTGAATTGTGAAGGGTTTGGAGAAATCTGGTGAAAATAAAATGGGTGCTGAAACCAAAGCATTTTTTATCTTAACGAAAGCTGATTCAGCTTCAGGTGTCCAATCAATAGGTTGTTTTTTCTTTTGTCCTTTCAACAGACTACTTATGGGTGCCATAAGAGTAGAAAAATTATCGATAAATCGACGATACCAAGAACATAGCCCAATGAATCTTTTAATTTCCGTGCTAGTTGTTGGACGCGGGTAGTTGATCATAACTGACACCTTTTCCGGGTCAGTACGGAGTCCTTGGCTGTCTACGATATAACCCAAATATTTGAGAGACGTTTTGAAGAATTCGCACTTCTTCAAATTTACTGTGAGGTTCGCATCTTTTAAAATATCTTTGACTTTAGTCAGGAGTGAACAGTGCTCATCAAATGTGGAAGAGGTAATAATCATATCGTCCAAGTATGTGAAAATTTGTGGTTCAAATTTTGGTCCGAAAAGAGCATCTACTAAACGTTGTTGGGCTTGCGCGGCATTAACTAATCCGTATGGAGTACAAGTGAAGTGAAATAATCCGCGTCCGGGTACACTGAAAGCAGTCTTTTCCTTAGACGTCTCGTCTAATGGAATTTGCCAGAAAGCTTTTCTTAAGTCAATGGTCGAAATGAATTTTGCGTCGCGAAGCATGTTCAAAATCCTGTCAATTCGCGGTAAAGGATAACTGTCATGCTTTGTGATCTCGTTTAACTTGCGTCCATCGAAACAGAATCGATATTCGCCAGAAGATTTCTTCACGAGAAGTACCGGACTATTCCAGGGACTATGTGAAGGTTCAACAACACCTAGTTTCAACATGTCGTCAAGCTCACTATTCATGATTTCCAATATGAAAGGTGACATTTGGTATTGGCGTTCTTTGAATGGTTTTGCATTTCCGGTATCGATAGTTAGTGTCATTTTGTGAGTTCGTCCAAGACGAGTCTCACTAGACACTTCTTGAAAAGAATTAATAATTTTTTTCATTTGTTGTGTTTGCTTTTGGTTCAAATTATGTAAGAATAGTACATTGAAAGCATTAGCAGAATCAACAAAGTCAGAGCTGGTCAATATCTGACTCGCGGTAACATCACTATAGACATCCCACGTATTGTTTCTGAAATCAATCTTAACTTTGAATTTTTTGCAAAAATCGCTACCAAAAATGAAAGACTGTGGTACGGAAGGAACGATTAACGTAGGAATTACCTGTATTGTTTCGTTTATGCGTATTGGCAAATCTACAATACCCTTTATCGAACGTTCTGTTCCATCTACTGTACAAATGTTTTTATGGACACTTGGAGAGATTGTGAGTTTCAGAGATTCAACAAAATCAATTGCATTCTGTCCCCCAACGGTAACATTGGCCCCACTATCCAACAAACCAGTTGCTACTTTACCTAAAATATCTACAGAAATGTAGGGCCTATTGTCCCGTGGTTTTTGAAGAAAGACAGATTCAACTTTTTTTGGACATGGCAGCACATCCGCCTTATAAAAATCTCTGACAAGTTTCTTCCAATCTTCCCAATCTCCTTTTGAAAAAATATTATTGGAACTTGCAATAAAATATTTTTTGGCTCGGAAATTATTTTGAGGTCTGGTTGAGCCACAGCGCCCATCCCCCTTGATTAGTTTTTTGAGTTGCACTTTGGGCAATCCTTAATCGTTACATCCACCGTACCACACTTGAAACAAAATTTATTTCTATTACCGGATTTGCAATTTCTAAACGTATGATTTGCTAAACCACACCTCCAGCAAGATATTACTTTATTTGTCAGTTCGACCTCTATACTAGAAGTAACATTATTTTTAACATTTTTCTGTCTGTTATAAGAATTGTGTTTATTTTTTCTGGGCCTACTATCAGAACTTTCCCTGAAAGGTGTGCTATTTGCGATATATGCCAATTCAGGGTCAATCAGACTCGACACTGACTTAGAAGATGAAGCTAAACTCAAAATATCTGCCTCTTCTAATCTTTTACAAAGGGTACTCATGGTAGAGACACTATCAATGTCACTTAGTGCGAGTCTTTTTTGATACTCGGCTTGCAAACCCAATTTCATGTATTTTATTTTAGAAATTTCCGATGCAGGTCTACTGAGTCTCGAAAACAATGTTTCCATACAGGCAATGAAAATTACTACTGGTTCAGTTCTACCTTGCTTCCTAGCCTTTATCTGGTTCCAGATTTCGTCATCAAAATCGGAAACCAAAAAGTCTTTTTTCAATCTCGCAACTAATGAGTCCCAGTCAGAAACTGAAGGTTTAATTTGACGAAAACAGTAAGTGGCTTTTCCCGCAAAAAGATCTGAAGCTGATTCAAATAATTCAGTTTTGGTAAAATGGCGCGCTTGTGCCATTTCTTCAACTTTTTCTATAAAATTTAGAAGGTTCTTTGGCTCCCCGTCAAAATGAATACCCAATTTGTAAACCGGAATTGACCTCGATGAACTAGTTGAATTATGAACATTATTCCCTATCTGAGCTGATGCAGAATTCAAATTATTAGCTACAGTTGAGTTATGTAATGGTTGAGAGTTGTATTAATTTCATTTTGTTCCACATTAAAATCATAAAAAGGGTCAGAGAGCAATTGAACATCAAAATCTTTTTGTCGTTCTTTTGATAACAATTTTGCCAAAGTTTTTCTCTTATCGTCTTGTTTCCTATCTGTCACAATACCTCGAATTCTCAGTTCATAGTTTAGCTCACTCAGAAGTAAGTTCACTGCGCAAAAGGATTGTTCCATTATGATTTTCTAGCTGCGAAACCGAAAAATATTATTTTGATTCAGAAATGCGATAATAATTCAATCTGGCAACGGTGTGTAATCAAGAAATGAAGAAGGTCAGAGGCGGTAAATAAACAATGAAACTTAAACAATACAGCTTAGAAATTTCGCTCCAAAATATGTCACAAGAACAGGATTAAATTCAAGGTCGCCCACTATTCCATATCACTCACCAAAAAACATGAATTCCTTTCTTCGATAAAAGTATGAACGACTCTGTGAATTCTTACTTTCAAATGATTTATGTACTAGAGATTTTATTTCTACAGTCATTCAACTCAGCCAGTGGATATTTTGTGAGAAATTCAATTAAAAAAATATCAAGAAATGAAATGAATGAATGAATGTTCAAAGAAATAAATTACTGAAATTTCGGTTTGATTACATTTTCGGTGCCCCACGTTCGTGCGCCATTTATGTGACCCTATCTTTCATGTAATACAAAACTTATAATAGATTTACTCGAAAGATAGGCACAATGCGTAGGGCAGCTCTTCGTCGGTATGCACTATGGATTTCGTTCAAAGAAACTTTTCTGTATCATGAAATTTCAGCAATTGAATATTTTGTTTTATAAAGATTTAAGTTGAGCGCCACACAGTCAATAAAATGAATGGATACATGATCTGGTCGACTGTGAAACCAAATCTAATCAAATTTAGTTCTTTAAACCACGGCAATGAAATGAAACTATAAAAATCAGATATTCTGAACGTACTTGACATTCACAAAATATTGGCTGGTAAATTGAATACGGGTAGAAATCAAAATCTGAATGTACTCCAAATTTGCCATTTAATCATGTGTAAAACAAATTGTAATAATCCAATAATGATCGTAGTACGCTTTCATTTACCTAAGGATAGTCCAGGTAAAAATATCAGGAAAATTATTACTTATAAGATTCCTGTCATAAAATAACTATTAGGAATGGTATTAAAATTACCTCACCAGAGTATACTCAGTTCAGGTTTACATTATGAATGGATTAACTCAAAATTCAATAATTGTATCATGTTAATAAAACAGTATTTCGGAAGCAAAAAGTTGTGATTTTCGAAAAAATGACTCAAATGTAAGTAATATTTGCCTGTCAGTTTCTCGTCGAGCTGTAGCTGCAGTTTTCTTCGACCAGGAACGGGACAGACTTGGAGCACGTACTCTTCTAATAATTAATATGAACTTAGACTATCTTGTGGACGTAGACAATAACATTTATCGGACTGGACGAATGAAAAACCCACCATTCGGTATATTAACTGAAAATCTATTCCGTAAGGCAACCAGAGATAGAAGTCCTTGTTTTTCCCTCTTTAATGATTCCAAACAAATTCTGTAGAGGCTCTTCAGCAGAAAAACTATTGTAAAAAGTCACCAATACTAAAACCCTAAAAAACAATTTCCATAATGGAAATTCATTCAAAAGTTCGATTCACTAAAAGGTGAATCTCATACGCAATTGAAAGGTTCGAAATGAATTTTCATACCTTCTTAAATGAAGGGTTCCGTTAACCAATAAAATCACGAATAACGTCTTCAAGGAAATGGCGTCGCTCGTTCTGGAAAAGTGGTTGTGACTCAGTAGAATCCTCAGGAAGTGCAACCTTTTATGGAACTCTCAAAATTTATACATGAAAATATATCCGAAACGATATCGTTCTAGTTCTTGAAAATGGACCACACGGCTCACCACTCAACAAATCCCCTCTCGAGATTCTCGTTCATCACTCCTTTCCAAAAAATAACACCACTCCTTGCCGTTCTCATAATCAAGAATCACCTACAGCGCAAGTCTATTCTGAGGAATTCACCCAAATAATTTTGGCAACATCTCATTCCTGACTTTCGGTTTAACGGAAATAGAAAATCTACCTCGAAGGGATTCGAATGAATTGGTCCTATTGGAAAAAAACTTATCAATCTGTACCAGAAACTAAATACCATATGTGTAATGAGAAGTGAAAATCTTAGCGAGGCAAAAGGTGTAAATTGGATTGCCTACTCCTCAGAAACTTTCTTTAAAATCAATTAGGATTACCTCCGGTGAAATGAAAATTAAATGAAAAGTACAGTAGGTTTTTATAAACGCTACAATGTTGGCTATAATTGGTGGAAATAGCAATCCCCTTGGCAGTTCCACATCTTGCGTGAATAATTCTTTCTTCAGTTTAAAATAGTAGTTCCGTACACGACGTTCTAGGTAAGTTCGTTATATCTTTCTGTTCCACGTCTTCGATCCTCTGTACCATTCGAAGTGAACGTTGATGTAAAATCTTTCCACGTTGGAACTGAAAAATTGATATTGCTCCGTGACTTCGATTGCCTCTAGTAACTTGAGAAAATGCCTCGAATCCCACGAAAGATGAAGTTTCTCCTTGTAGTGGCACTTTCAATAGAAAATATTTGGGGGTCATGTTGATCTCTCATGCTCTGCATGAGAAACTGGTAAGCTTGACCATAGTCTTTTCATATCCTCGGAATAAATCGCTGGTAGCAGATCCGTACCGGATGTTCAACTTATGTTTGGAAGTAGTTGATATGTTCAGCGATCTCATAAAAAAAAATAAACATGGATTATCAAAAACATGAAGAAAATATCTTCATATTGAATCAAACCCATCGAGTCATTATAGTGTATTCAGGTGATATCGAAGTTCAATACTGAATTTGTTTGTAGATCAAGAATGCAATATGTTCCTTGACCTTGACATTCTAAGGAAAACATTATACAGGGTGGGGTACCGAAAACGAAACAGACTGAATATCTTCAAAACACATGTTTCCTGAAAAACTGCAAAATGACGTCTATTTCTCATCCAAGGGAAACATCTTTTTATCATAACCTGTTCCGTATTCCAAATTATGATACTTCATTTGCAAGCAATTTTGACATAAATTTGGTGAAAATGCATTAAGGAATTTTTCTAAGGGAAAAAACAAAATGGTAGCTTCACAGTAGCAAACAAGATTTGCAATTATGGTCCGATTCGAATCAAAATTATTGAATGGGTATTTTCAGGGTATGAATTCGATTCAAAATTGGAAACTTTTGGGCTGGAATATTTGGCGATCGTATTATTGATCAAGTTTTTCTACCAGGTGATCTAACTGGGGAGATATATTTGGAATTACTCGAAGATGCAATTGATCCAACGTTAACGGACATAATAGAAAACGATAACCGATACCTTGAGCATCACTCAATATTCCAATAGGACGGAGCTTCTTCATATTTTGCTGTAGCGGTTTGTCAGTACCTGAATGGAAGATTTCATAGGCACTGGATTGAAAAAAAGGAATGCACTGAATACCCATCTCCGATGATCTCCCAATTTATCCTGCATCCCCCTTAGAATAATTTTTGTGGAGGAAACATTTAAAAAGAGAAATATCCTCCACTCAGCCATGTTAGTTGGAAGATTTACGTCAAATAACCCCAGACATGATCTAAAATATCAGACAACGCTTCGAGACGGACTTATACTCACGTATGGCAGTGAATGGAGAACACTTCAAACATCTACTGTGAATTAATGAAATATGGATTGATCTGAATGAAATTTATGCACAATTTTCAAGCTCACGAAAAAATAGTTTTTTCAATTTTTCTTCTTTGCTCGTAAATGTTTCACATTATTTTTCAAATACAATATCATTAGTTGGAATACAAATCAGTTGTTTTTCCCGCAATAGGGGGACAAAATGAAAAGTCAAGTAGCGAATACCATGTCTTAATTCCTTAAGCAATACATTTTTCAATGCAGTGTTACACTTAGTACTTTCCCTATTCCAATTGTATGAGTGACCAATGGGTGGAGAGAGAGGTATGACAGTTGAAGTTACAACAGGAAAATGTCCCCCTTGGATTTAAAATCGATATGTTTTTACATTATTGTCACAACACATATGTTTTGAAGAATTCGTTTTCGATACCGGGTCGAATCGAACTATAAATACAAATTTCGCTCGCCATCTTGTTTTGTGCATCGACAAAAAAAATCATAATTTTTGACACTAAAAATCCCCACATGGTAATTTTGATTCGAATTGGACCATGATTACAAATTTCGTCCGACATCTTGGAGTCACCATATTGTTTTTTTGCATTGACAAACAAATCATGTTTTTCGATCATAAAAACCATCACTTATCAATTTTGAATCAAATCGGATCATAATTGCAAATCTTGTCCGCCATTGTGGAGCTGCCATTTTGTTTCTTCCATCAGAAAAACTCCCCAATGCATTGTCACCAAATTTCTGTCAAATTACCTTGCGAATGAAGTAGCATAATTTGGAATACGTAACAGTTTTTTTCCCACAAAAGGGCGCTAAAGTAGAAAGTTAAGTAGCGAATTTTGACATGGCCGAATTCCTTAGGAAATTACCTTTTCAATAATGCGTCACACTCACCACTTTCTCTGATACTGATCGAGGGGTGGGGAAAAGAGGTATGACAGTTGGGGTTATGATAAAAAGATGTCCCTCTTGGATTAAAAATCGACGTGTTTTTCCTTTTTTTTCAGAAAACATTTGTTTTGAAGATATGCGATCTGTTTCGTTTATGGTACCTCATCCTATATGTTGTTCAATAAAATGAGTAAATTTTGCGACGAGCTTTAATATCATATTCGTGTGCAAGGTTTCCCACTTTTACATTCAAGAACATGTGCATAGAAACTTCTTTGTCAAAATGTGTTCTACCATTGAGTCACTTTCTTTTGTTTATAAGAGTAGGTATATAACTTCATTCTATCAAAAATCTATGAATTTCTAAACTATCCGGAGGAAATTCCAAAAATTGAATAATATAGATAACTTCAATTTTTGGCGCCAATTTTCTTAAATGTTTCACATTGCTCTATCGCTCTTAGAACTGTCCAATTTCCACACAATTCAAACATCATCATGGGTAAGGCATTCATCTTCTCAAACATCTATTGAAATTTCACACTTTCTGATATTTGCAGAGCACTTACCTCTCGGAAAATCCACACGAATGGAACACGCAAAATAAATAACCGCCGCTGTCTGGGGTTTCAACGAGAGTTTATTCAGTATCAGCAAAATTACAGACAATGTAGTTTTGTGTATTTGTTGATGGTTTAGTACCTAAGAGACATCAAAAAAATTCTCGCATCAGATAAAACTCTGAATGAGGTAATCCTCAAAAATGTTTGAAACGTTCCTGATGAACTGAATTATTCATAATTACGAATTGAAAATGAAATTGATCCAACAAACTCCTTCTCTAAGAACTGACTATGATATACAGTTGAAATCATGCTTCTAAATACAGTTTCATTCTGTGACAAAGATTTCAAAAAGTTGATGAAAAAATTGGATAAAAACCCTCAAAAGTCGAAACTTGAGCAACTAGGTATTAGGTTTTGTCTTTCAACTTGTAATTTCTAGCGAAGATCAGATGAAACGAAGTAATGATCACTTATTGTCCCAGAATATAAATCTCACTCGGAACGCACTGATCAGATTCATTTTGACTATAACTATAATAGGAGGTTTACAAAACTGCCATACGTGTTTCGCTATATTTCCTCAAGCAGGATATGATTGAATTGTCTTGCTTTCAAAATAGCGTTGAGTACATTAGTGAAATTCATATAAATAATTATATGAAATTTGAAAAGAAAAAAATTTTGTAAAAACCCATTTTTACCATTCCTTTCACGAGAGAATTCGTGAAAGTATCATAATTTTGAACAATTATTGGAAGTTCTATCCTGGGAATCATGGGTTGTTAAGGGAATTGATACAAAAATTATTTTGTGAAATATCATTATTGATATATTGTATGATCATAAATTTTCAGATCTCTTATCCAAAAAGCTCTGAATGATTTTCTATCCTGAATGAGCCATATGGTGTACAGAGTACATGAATTATATGACATGTAATAAGGCTCTCTCTGACTCTTTCTCTCTCCCTCTTTCTCGCTCTCAGTCATTGAACTATCCAAAAATATTGTAAATAATAAGAAATGACCACATGAGAAGTAATCGCTTATTTGTTCAAAATAATATTGAGATTTTTGTTCTATCCATATGATTTCATATTCTGCAATCATCTAATACGAGAAAAATTGTAAAATGGTAATTCTCAAGAATGGGCAATCCTAGGTTTATTATTACCGAATTGATTTCTTGAGTTTTGTGTCATATATTTTCAGGAAATGAGGGTGTTCCTCTATGCAATCCGTTTGACATTATTATTACAATAAATCACATATATTTGCCTAAGTACGATGTACGTTTCTCAATATCCAATACAATCTATCGTCTGAAGAAATGAGAGTTCTTAGAAAATTCAAATTGAAATAGAATGTTTTCAGGAGAGATCAATTTTTGGAAAAGAAAGGTTTTGGCTTTCTACTTCTCCATATTGATACAAAACAAATATGAGAATTTTTCAAAAGAAAAAAAAAGGAATCATTTCAAAAATTACTATATAAAAAGATGTATAGATCATGCAAAGAAGTAACTTTCAGGAAAAAAACTGGAAAAATGCCCTCTCGAAACAGCTGAATTATACGAAAATCACTTTCCTCCATTCCTTCCTTTATTTGGAAGATTTCCACATTTTTGTATATCAAGATCGAGAAGCAGAAAGCTGAAACCTTCCTTTCCCAAAACAATACCATTATGGTAAAAATGCGAAGATTTTGAAGTCAGTCGATGTTCTGATGATTCTCAGTATGAGTTCAAATTAGATATTATCAAGTTTATTAAAAGATGTTCGCCAATGTATGTCGAAATATGTGTTGTATTTTTGTAAAACTGTTTAGTTAAATTATCACAATGAAGTGTTTTCTGAATACGAGATCAATTCAATGAATGATTCAAGAAAAGTAAACACTCGAATTCTTCGGAAAAATGTCAAACTGTGATGCGTGTTGATATGTGGAATATTACAGTATGGTATGGCAAGTTCTGACTTCGTAGTAATTGAGTTAATGATTTATAGAACTTCATGTCCCTGTCGTGAAATAAGTGAAATGATTATTACGATTGATGAATTTCACTAGTTCGGACTTCCATTGTCTAATATATAAAATGATTTGAAATCTCTGAAACAACTAAAAAAGAAGAATTAAAAATGAATAACTGAAAATAACAATTATATTGAGCAAAAATAACCTAAATGAAATGATAGTGAAATAAAATACACGTAAAAATAGAACGATTGAACAAAAAATAAAGAAATAAAAATGAAAATAAAAATAAAAAGTTGAGAGATTCCAAATCACGTCAGTTCACGACGTTTCGATTGTTAGTATCTAAAATCGTCTTCGGGTGATGACTGGACTGATTCTTTCGAAACATGACTATTTATGGGTCGTTCGAGTACTTTCACTTATCCCCGCTTTCCAGTGCTTGGCTAAAAGACAGGAGGAGCCTCGCAGGAAAGAGATGCCGTCACAACCAGTGCTTGCACTTCCCTACATCAGAGGGTTATCGGAGAGGATGAGAAGAATTAGTCCCAAGCACAACATCAGAGCCTGCTTCAGATCCGGTAACAGTATCCGTAGCAGTCTCACGAAAACCAGGCCACCAAACGCGGACTACGATTCCAAGAATTGCATTTACCGGATACCCTGTGAGTGCGGAAAATCCTATATTGGTGGAACTAAGAGGCCATTGAATGTTCGCATTGCCGAGCACAAAAAACACACACAGCGAAGGGAAACCAGCAAATCAGGAATAGCAGACCATGTTTGGACCCATCAACACAACATCGAGTGGTCCCAAGCTGAGATCAAACATTGAGAGAAAAATTGGTTCAGGAGAAAATTCAAGGAAGCCGCATACATGTTGTCCAACATCGTATTCAGCCAAGCTAGCGTAGAGATACACAACATATGGAACCCCATGATAAAGCGAAAAATGGCCAATTCCCGCCAAACGGTCATCTTCCACTGAACCAGTGAAGCGGAAAAAATGGAAAGCGGGGATGAGTGAAAGTACTCGAACGACCCATAAATAGTTATCACCCGAAGACGATTGTAGATACTAAGAATCGAAACGTCGGGAACTAACGTGACTTGGAATCTCTTTTTATTTTTATTTTCATTTTTATTTCTTTATTCTTTGTTCAATCGTTCTATTTTTAATTGTATTTCATTGTACTGTCATTTCATTTCAGGTTATTTTCGCTTAATATAATTGTTATTTTCAGCTATTCATTTTTAATTCTTCTTTTTTAGTTGTTTCAGAGATTTCAAATCATTTTATATATTGGACAATGGAAGTCCGAACTAGTGAAATTCATCATGAAACATTGTCAATCACCATCAAACAAACATTACGATTGACATTCAAAAAAGATAACAGCCATAAAAATTTAGATTGATAAGCCAGACCTCTCCACCTGTATCCATAAACTTTCGAATACATCCGTGAAGGTGCTGTTATATAAATTTTGTTCCATTGAGTGATATATAGACGACAAAATATTATAAATAGACTTTTTCTACACCCGTACTCTAACAATACACTTATATGACCATAATCCGTTTCATAATGATATCCATTATGATACAGATTTTTCATAACGATACAGATTATCAACCAATAGAAACCCATAATTTTTCAATCAAGAATCCTGTTCCTTTGTTTGTCCTGGATTCTAACCTAAGTAACTAATTGCTTTATTTGTCAAAATCAGTTTTCATATTACCTACCTATATTATCAAAATGTCTGAAAACAGCGATATAGAAGGAATACCATCGACTCCAAAATTTTTAAAAGATCAGATTAATTACAGTTGTTATATTCAATATAAATATAATTAGAATTTTTATAGTTTTCATATATCCATGATAATACCATTAAGTTTGTGTTTTTTTTAAAAAATATGAGTTAATTACTGTAAATGTGTTCAATACAAATATAATATTTATAGTTTTTCATTATTTATCGGGTTTAGAAAAAATGGCGTATGCAACTCTCATGTAATGGTTATTAATACACTCGCATACACCATACAAAACTCGCCTTCGGCTCGTTTCGTATCCCGGTTAATGCTCGTGTCTTAATAACCATCATTACATGATCGTTGCATAATATACTATTACTAACAAATTAATCACACTCAAAAAATAATTCGAAGCATTCATTTATTTCTGAAAAAAGTATTCATTGAAATAACGTATACATCCTAACAAAAATAACACACAAAAGCTAACAAAAGTAATATATATTATATTAACACAAATTTGATTTCTTCACTGTCGACACTAACACAGTAAAAGTAGTCTCTGCTACTCGTAGAAACTTTGAAAAATTTGTAAGCTTGTGAATACAGACACAATCAGTGTCTGCATCCACAAGCTTCCACAGACACTGATTGTGTCTGTATTCACAAGCTTTGTCGCCAAAAAGTAGTCAGTTTCCGAACTGAATATATTGCTGTCATCTGTGACATTCAGTGTCACTTTCACCCCATCGGCACTGAATCAATTTTTCAGTCTACCATTTCTCAGACAAAATATTTTCTAATACGGACCTAGTTTCTCATGATTAACTATCAAATCACCATGCATCAATATATATATATATATATATAGGAACTTTGTGCAAGAATTTTCAATATGACTCAATATTTTCCACTTCAGACTAACATGAAATGGTTGGAAGTGAGTGACAATGATTATATTTGCACTACTTTGAATGATTAGATAAGGGACTTATAGATAATTAATCAGTCATTTGTTGTACTTATTTGTATATGCTTGCTAAGAATTAACGAAGTCTCTCCTTTTGAATTTTCAGATCTCTCACGGAGCAGATGATCCAAAGTGAATAGTTATGACAGTTTCACTGTAATATTCAGTGGGATATACTGTTCAATATCCTGCAGTTAAAGCAGAAATTGTTGAAGAATTTGTTGATACATCGTTCTATGTTCGACCCAAATTTATACACGGAAACTTACTTCTCAACCAGTTGTATCGTCTGATTTCTCACTCATGTTTTTTATAAAGCCTGGGGACAATTTTTTGTTGATTTTGACATAATGTTCTAATGGCAAATGTATTAGTTTTCTTGATTATCAGTCACAACGTCATAATATTGAATGAGGTTTTTGTTTTCGAATTGGTGCTATGAAGTATAATACATTCATTCTATTGGTAACAGTGTGCTGGATGACGAGACACCTGTCACTTACTTGCCTGTTCACATAAAAACCATGAAGTTGATTTTCATCGAACTTAATGGATTTTCGATCGATAATGATGCACTTATTTGAATGAGTTTCATTTATACATCACGTGTAATGATTTGGAAAAGATTCAGCAAAACTCAGACGAATAATTTCCGAAAGGTAGATGCAATGACGTGGTAACCGATTTTTTTCAGGTACCTACTACATTATTTGCCTCTTTGGAAATATGGATAGTCAGAGCAAAGAGGTAAAAATTGAAGACATAACCATTCATTAATTTTATGGGGCCGAAATATGTGAATACAGAATACAAAATCTTAGTAGAATAACGAAATTCTAGATTTCATACTCTACATAATATAAAAGATTGGAGTACTTAGAAAATAATGGATGAAGTTCACTTAACATTATTATATTCCGTAGAAAAAATAGAAACCGAATAGCTCGATTTTGCTATATTATTTTCAAGTACCTTTGAAAATCGTTTCTTCGTATAACAAGATTATATAACATTGTATCTGAATTGAAATAGTCCTCACAAAAGGAAAGTATGGTATTCATTGATTACTCTTTTTTGTAATTGTGATGCACTATTTGGAACCTTTGGTGTAGTAACGAATATTACTGGAGTTCTATCATACTCCATTCAACCGATACTCAAGTATGGAAGGTTATTTCTTGACGATAAGTGACGAAGGTCAATATTCAGTTGATTTCCATTCAATTATTGTCTCTTTATATTGATTTTCTTCAAGAGAGAATAGAGAGTAAGTTCAAATTATTTTCAGATATATTATCCAATTATCTTGATAATGACTGAACCAATTTCAAAGAAAATCACAGAAGTGATAGAGAGATAATACTATATTCATATGATATATCACCCGACCCCCTATGCCATTGAGAGATATATGGGCCTTAGCTGCTGCCCAAAAAGTGGTGAAGTTTCTGGCATGTACAAAATGGAAGTGGTCTTTGAAATTTGATCACATGTCTGAGTTATGAGGGGTGGTCAAGGTGTTGTTTAAAATCTGTTGATGTATAGATAACTATTCAAAATACATCAATATTCATAATCACCTGTAGCTGATTATGATCCAAGTGAACGTTTGAACGTTACCAATTTAGGTATATCGTAATTGTTAATCCAGATTAAAGAATATTCATGAGAAAGGAATGACGTAATTATGTGCAGCAATCTTTTGACAGTGGAACTGAAACCTCCGGCGTTGAATTATTTTAAAACGTGCTCTGCTCTCTAACACCAGCAATGCTTTCTCTCCTTATGACGTCAACTTTGTTGGTGGAATGCGCATCGAGATATAATGCAGTTCTGATGCTGTTTTTTAATTTAGGTGATAGGTGATAAATATCTGAAGATGAAATCACAAAATCTGTTTTTATTTCTCCAGCTGAAAATTAACACTGTACAGTGGGGCAATGTCTAATGATTTGCATTTTGAGAAGTCTTCAATATTGAAAAGGTAAGATACCATCTTTGTTAAGTATATCTTGTCCATAACATGACAAAGAAAACTTTGACTTAAGAACTGAATTCTGCAAGTTTATTATAAATCATAGTAAAAGAAATAACGATTTCATCGCCCTCTATTAAGAGAAAACCAAGAAGTATTGTTTCAGAAAGCATTGTTTTCAATTATTTCATAGAACATACTTCGCTTTCATCTTTGAAGTGGCCATCTCATTGATTTATTTCTAGACGGCTAATGCATCTCGAAAGCAGAAAACACAATTGGTAATGGAGGAACGAGCCATTTGTGGTCTGAACATTTTTATGATGTTGGATGATGAATTGACGTACATTAATGAGTAAAACTTGTCAGTCACATGTTATTGATATCGAGTTATTGAATAATATTGCTCTACGGGTGACTTTCCAACTCGTATATTTCAATTATGATGTTTATTGGCGGAATATGATTCGAAAACCTACATAAGGACCATTAGAGTCAGTTTTGATTGAATTATTTGATTTCTTTTGCTTACGTTTTACGGCTGAGTGAGCATTTATTGCATCAAATACTACAAAACCCGTAATATCATGAACAAATGAGATAAACCACAAAACACTTCCCAATAATTATCAGAAACATTCACTAAATAGGAAGACACAAACATCAAAAAGTAATTGATGATGAATTGAGTAAAAGTACGTAAAAAAATTATTCATTTGAATTAGATCGGTAGAATAGAAACCCCAAGCGTGGAAGAAATCTAATGAAAACACTATTGCTTCATCAGAATTGTAGCACTGTCCTTAAACATGCGTTTTGCTTACCGATTTGGCATAATCAGATCACTGAAACTAAATGCTCAAAACTGAGAGAATGTACCGTTATCCAGAGTGAACAGTGGATGAGTTCTAGTTATTGTTTCGAATTATTATTTTTCTTCGATTTCCAGCAGTTATATTATGTTGTGTCGTCATTTTCTGTCAAATGTATGAAGATTTATATATAGTCAGTTCACTGACTGAATCAATAGACACGTGTTTCGGGTTTTTGGCCTATTGTCAGTATGGTGCAGTTAAGTGTAAGGATAGGCAACACTTGGTTAACAAAATAAAGAAATACAAATGCACAGATCCATCAGCAGAAGCCAGCCACACATTCGTGGTACGATTGATAGATCTTGTGTTAACAATAAAATAAATCACCACGGAGGCAGCTATAGCTACCTGCCTGATATCAGGTCCAGAAAATCATACAGATATGAATTTTATTCAGTGTCTTGATATAAATGAAGAAGATAATAATTGGTCATAACACGCAAGAAATTGGCGTGTTTCGGGCTTTTGTCCCATTGTCTGATTGGTGCAGCCAAGTGTAAAGATGGGCAACACTTAATTGATGTTGTGTTTACAAGAAAATATATAAATCAGCACGGACTAATGATAAAAATGGACAAAACGTTTGAAACAACCTAATTATTTCCTCTCCTTATGAAAAAATTTGAGCTGATTTTTAAGCTTCGTTCTTTGACGTGTAGTTCATCAGAAATCATTACCATCTTGATCCACTCCACTCGATCGTCTATACGATTTTTCAATTTTTTTTTGCTAGACAAAATTATCAAACACGATACGCTGATACAGTACTTTGTTCTTTGAGAGAAATATGAATTTAGGCAGTAACTCATTGGAATGAACTGAAGAGTTTGTTATTTCTAAACCCGAATGAATTTCTTTGTTTCAATTTTCATTTTTCACGAATTATAAAAGGTGAAAATCCCAGAAAGGTATAACAAACTCTGATTTATTTGACTGAAAATGACTTTCTCTTATAGTAAAAATAAATGAGTTCAATTAATGGCAATAACTGATAACAGTAATGAGAATTGATTTTTAGAATTTAAGCTGCCCCATCAAAACATGAGTTTGAGTTATATGACTATCAAGTGCTCTTTCAATATTCACAAAACTGGGACGAATGACAAATTCCTATTTTTTGTCCACCCACACACACTGAAAGCCATATGAAATGCAATCCTCGGATCCGTTTGAGAGGAATATTTCTTCTCTTCCAAGATGCATTTTATTTCGCTGTTCAAGTATCTGCAGACCGAAGATGGCATTATTCAGTATTCAGTAATTGCAATATTACTCGTGTAACACTCGTGTTCATTCATAGGAAATTTTTCATCTCTGTACTATTTGTCTTGACACATAGTTTTCGAGTAATTTGAAATTGCTGCTCTGCATATATATCCGTATGAAAGTCAATGTGATTCAGAATTTCGTCAGTAAAAAGTAAACTGAATGCTTTCTAGGAATTTGAGTTCTCACGATCTCTAATGTGAGGGGGTAAACCAACATCACTGATAAACTGCTCTGGGGATAGGATATTGGTTACGAAATTATCCCACGCTCTCGTATTTTGATTCTTATATTTATGAGCCAAAATCGCTAATTGTACTGTGTCATATGCATGCCATACATCAGATGATTCAACATCACGATAACCCGATTTCAAAATCATTGTGATTGTCTTCTAGATCTGTGTGTATATTATGCAGTGAATAGTCATTATTTTCTTCATCATTACTGGAATTGTTAGAACCACATTCAGAAGGAATGAAGTGCACACACTGTGGACACTCATCAGTAATCTTTGATCCTTTCTGGTCCCTTCCCATACCACAAAGTGGTATGGGAAGGGACCAAGGGACCAAGTATGGCCAAGTGAGTTTGTCACATTGCTTGGATTCTTTCACAAGAGAGGAAACTCTGGATGGAGATGAAAAACCAATGTGTTCGAGGTGCAAGCGAAGGAGAAAATGTACAAAGTCCTTATCAATCTATAAGTTTCCCCGTATTTTAGTAATTCATTTGAAAAGATTCTCTCCGACGGAAAGGTTCAGTGGCAAATTGAATGTTTCCATTGACTTTTCTTCAGATAGATTAGATATGAGCAGTTATGCAGCAGACAATATGGCTCCTTGTCATTATAATATATATGCTCTTTCGAATCACAGTGGGACTACTTACAACGGACATTACACAGCATATTGCAGACACCCATATAGTGGCACATGGCATGAATACAACGATTCACAGGTGTTCCCAATTTCGCCAAAATCAATTGTGAGCAATGAGGCATATGTCCTCTTTTATGAACAGGAGGGAACGAAGCAGCATCTTTGATGTTTTTTTTTTCTTCTTTCCTTTTTTTTTTCTTCTTTCCTTTTTTCTTAATAATCTTAGTTCTTTGAATTGATTTGTATTTCTAGTTGTGTCACAATATATATATTAAATAAGAAGGAATTGAAGAACAATCAATTTCTATTCTGTCCACTCCATCATACAATTTATCATTTGTCATTCCAACTAAGATGAACTGCAGATCGTCGCCGACTCATTCTTCGGACAGGGCTTTACAGAAGTTAGTAAAGACACGCCCGAAGAAGTAATTGTTTGGCTATTGTATGGTCTCAGCTCAGAATTATATATGGGTGAGTTACACTTAGACAAAAATTGCTGAAAGGGAAACAAGTTATTATAGCGTTGATGAGAAATGTGAAATGATTCGACGAAAAAGAGTCAATGAGAAGTTTTGGAGAGTATGAATGTTGATCTATATTTAATTCGTTTGTTGTCATTCAAATGTTTTCAAATTTTCAAGTTTTCAAGTTTACTTGAAACATTCATTTTGTACTAGTAAAAAAAATGTTTTTCCGGTAACCAGCTGTCGCCCCCTACGAACAAAAACTTTCAAGAGTTGAAACTTGTCTAAGCTAAGAACTAACGGAGTATTACCTTTCAACGTGTGATTCCCAGATATTCTGAAAATTGATACGGATCCGTGAGAGAACAATGAACAATATAATAAATGGATGAGTACTGATATTGAATTATTTTTATTCGAACCAATTCACAATCAACTGATTGGAATATGAAGATTTTCATTCCAGGCAGGTTCTGGTTGCAGGTTGCAGCCCTTTGATTCGTTCATTCCGTACGTTCAATTTCATGATGCGAATGGGATCAACAAAAAGATATAATAATTGAATAATTGAATAATCAACTTCAAATGTTTGAAGTCATCAGATTAATCTTTTGAATGGATTCAAAATGAATCTCTATGCCTACGGTGCATATGAAAGTATAATTACCTCAAATTGAAAAGAACACAGAAGTAAGATTGAGCTGTCATGATCAGTAACGTAATATCATACGGGCATCATTCAGGGAGCACAAGTAGACAAGAATATTAAAAGAGTTGTCACTGGATTCCTCATGCAATGAACACGTCCTTGGAGCGTGAAGTAACTTTAACTTCAGAGGTTGTGAGGTGAAATATTGAAAACTCTGACATGGAATGAATCTGATGAAAACATTTTTTCCACACCAGAACAAAAATACACTCTCCCCAGAGAGAGAATAAAATTAGCTGACAATGAAGAAAAAAAAAAGGAATTGAAAAATGAAATCATCTTATAATGGCTTCACTTCGAACTGACCATCTACCATTATTCATTTCATTTCATACTATTTTTTTCATTTCCTACAACTTTTCCAGTTCATTGAAGGTATGGGATATTTCGTCTTGTTCAAAATGTATTCTGCTTCGAGAATCAATATTCTTTATCATTACTGAAAGATTGTATTTACAAATTGTTTTATATTTCAGATCTATTTCATTTCACTCATTTTGATGATGCTACATTATTTACTCACCTTACTCTCTTCTAAAAATTATTTCCGTATATGATTTTTACCAATGTGGATATACCTTTCCCGTATAAGAAATTTTCTTTTGTTGTTATATTTTTCAATGTCATTCTTTATATGCTCTATTTTTGAAGTTGAGAATTATGTATACTTTTTATTATCGTTGAGAAAAAATCTTTTTGTGAGAAACTTGGTTCGAAATAAACTCTTTACCAAAAAGAGTAGATGATGAATAGAAATTACTTTCAGATACAAATTGGAAGAAAAAGTCCCTGCTGTCACATGCATATCAAATTACATAAAAAGTACATTCGGAACATCTACTGCCATATGATTATAATAAATTAAATTGAATTATATTAAATAAATATCATTTTCGGGAACACCACACATGATTATACATGGAAGAGTATCAATATAAACTTCCACTTGCATGGAACACTATTTCCTCCAAAGATGTACTTCAAATGAGACTAATTTTATATCTGATACTAACTTTCATACATGATCTACATGAAAATCAATATAAAGTTCCACTTGCATGGAACACTATTTTCTCCAGAGGTGTATTTCAAAGTTTCGGAATGAGACTAATTTTATATTTGAAACTAACTTTTATACATGATCTACATATTCGTTCATTTTGGACTGAACTGTTTCCTTCCTCCCTCACATTTCTTTATATGAAGGTGGAAATTTAGAGTCTCAAAAAGCTTTCAGTACAAAAAACTAATTAGTCCAGTCATTTTAGGTGGTTTGCCTAGGAAAGTGGACATACCCAGCTGTAAATTTGTAGAAACTTCGTATTTTGGCATCATAAAAGGATTCTCAAAATTCACATGTGATTCGACGGCCGCAACTTCATAAATTGGGGGTCAAAAGTCAAAAAACCGAATTTTTGCAGGTTTTTTGTCAATATCTTGTTTTATGCTAATTGTATTCAATAACGATATTGTAGAGAATTTAATTTTTCACAACTTTTGTTTCAAACATTTTTTCATACGTTGAATCGTTTTTGACATAGAGGGCAGCACGAGGGCAGATTAAATATTATTCGAAATCAACTGGTTGTCCCGATCGAAATCAGCTCATTATGGGCTTATAAATTATTACTCAATAGATAATTATAAATAATTTTCATTTTTTATTAACAAATACATTATATTTGAATATTTTCTTCATCAATTATTTATTTTCACTCAAGTATCAATTTATTCAATAACACTTACCTTCCCGTGTAGTTATAAATTTGAAGAGGGAAAAATATGTATTACATTATAGTTGAAATCTAATCTATAGTAATTATTCTTCAATAAACGAAAATGAATAGAGAAGAAATAAAATTTTAAGTAATATTTCTATCAAAAAATCTCGTTTGATGCATTTTCGAACGTCAAAACTAAAAAAAAAAGATGAAATAAATAAAAGAATAATGAGTTTTAATTTCAATTTTCTTCTTCATCGTCGTCGTCTTCTCGCAGCTGTAAAAATGCAAGGGCATTATCATCTCCATTGTCATCTTCACCCAGATTCGTTTCCAATTCTTCCATGATTTCTGGATCAAAGGACCTATCTTCGTTAACATCGATCTCATATGGTACAACATTGAGACAAGCTTGCCCATTACACTGACCACAAGCTAAAGAGCATTGCAACCCCGCTTTCCTGCATCCACATCTTGAACCACAATCACTTTTGCAGTTAGAGAATATCGTATTGAGTAATTAATCTGGAGCAGGTGGTACAATGGTCATGATAGGTTCTAGCAATCCGTTACGCATTGTCCTACCCTATTCCTGGAGTTCCAAATCATGTCCCAACCAAGTTTGAACTTGGTAATAAACACGAATAAAATGTTGGTGAGCTGCTCCACTTGTTGGTGGGATATTTGATAACTGCACAGGTTTATTGAGCTTTGTTAGCTTGACATATTGTGCATAACGTAGATGATCGATAGTATCTACAGACTTTGGAGCATTATAAACAGTTGATAAAGTTTGCAATCCACTATCAAATAATCTTTGAACTGGTCAGTTTTCATCTTCAAATGCTGCGGCAAGTTCATCCAAATTAAATAGTTTCTCGAATGTTCTTAAAAACGTTTTTTTCCTGTTTAAAAGAGCGCAGAAGTCGTATCACAGCCGCTTAAACGTGAAGGAACAAAATGTGTTTTTTAGAACTTGAATATTTGTCGAAACTCTCAGAGGAATATATTTCCGTTTTCACATTTGCTTTGTCAACTTTTTTAAAGAAAATTTCTTGTTCAAGAGTTAGTGTACGCCTAATTAAAATCACAAGTAAATCAATATCTTCACCGACTATAATTGCTGTCCTTTGACGTTTAGATTCTTCAATAGCTGTCTCAATAATGAGAACATCCGCATCATCTCTGGCCTGTTTAGTGTTGATGTATTTGTTAATAAAAAATGAAAATTATCTATTAAGTAATAATTCATAAACCTTAAATGAGCTGATTCCGATCGGAACAACTAGTTGCAAGCAGTGCAAAAACTCGTTTTTTTTTCTTTTGACCTCCAATTCTTGAAGTTGCGGCCGTCGAATCATATGTGGATTTCGAGAATAATTTTGTGATGCCAAAATACAAAGTTTATACAAATTTACAGCTGGGTATGTTAACTTTCCGAAATACGGGCCTAAATCGACCTAAAATGACTGGACAAAATTTATTGTGAAAAAGGAGCCCTTCAAATTTCAACATTTTCATTATTATCATCTAGAAGCAAATTGCTGGTCATGACCTGTACCAGAAGCTTCGACCCATTTGGAGGACCAGATTTGTTAACCAATGACCACTCTTCACAAATGAGAGGTGAACTATTATTGAGTTCACATGATAGGAGAGCATTAATTTCGAAAGCGTGGTCCATATAGCCTCCACGGAGTTTGACGAGAAAATCTCGATATTGTGTTCGTTTTCTACCACCTTCTCGAAGATATTCACCCCAGTCGAAATTGAAAACTCCACGACAAATATCTCTTCTTTCATGGTCATTCTTATTTGCAAATGTATTCAATACTTCTCTGCCTTAGAACATTGCACCTGGTATCAAAAATCTTTATACATAGCAATCGGTCATGGTAGATTAAGGCGTCAAAGACTCCATATTGTCAGACTATTATAAATTTCTCAATTCCAGACAGCATCCCACTTTATGTGAGAAAATTGAAGATCAGGTGCTATGATGAACCGAGGTACCAATATTTTTGAAACCTCGTGCATTGGCCAATCCTGATGTTGAATCAAATTTGGCGGCCGCTCGTGCAGCTGCCTTGAAAAGAATTACTGCTTTCTTCACTTTACTACTCCCAGAGAGTAGAGTACAAACGACAAATGAAGCGACAAGCATGTTTGAGACAGAATTTTTTTTGCAATTTGTTTTTTTAGGGACAATTGTGCTGGTACTTGCCGCGAAGAAAGTTCTTTACTACTAGACTATTATTACTTTTCGAGTGGCTTTAATCCACCCCAAATCTCTGCGGAATCCAGATGAAATACAATGCTTCCATCTGAAAGCTGCGTATCCTCTACGAAATACATGAATTTTTCTTTTTCGGAATGGACTGTTTTTCATTCATTTATCTGAATTCCAAATTGACAACATGCGTATACTATTCCACAACTCCTAAGAACTGATGAATGTATTTTTTTCCACAGTCATGAATTTGCAGATTATTCATGTGAAATACTTATTATTATCACATTCAGCTTACCAAGCAGTTTCGGTCCTCACACTAGCCAGGTTTTTGAATTTTTTTTGTCTTTGAAAGGAGGAAGAAGTATATACAATTTTGTAGAATTAGTGTAGATGAGCAACCCTATCAGAACCATCACAAAAACATTATCAAAGGGGGAATGCATAGCACTAGACTTCTGGTTCGGGAGTTTTGGAATAGCAAAACTTGATATCAGACTTTGGGAGATCGATGAATATACTATTTTTGAACAGTTGATTTTTTATTCTTTCAAAAACCACTTCCTAAAAATTATCAGAAAATTGAATGCTGATATGTGCTTCTTTGACAATCTTTAGATTGAATATATATACACATGAGATGACTATAGATTATAGATATTTTATTTCCTCAACTTGGGTGAACAAATGATTGAAAAGAGTGTTACATCTCTATTGCTTTTTATTGAATCTCTTCTGGGCTGAAAGTTTCAATACTACTTTCATAAAAAAAATTAATTAAAAATATATTTCCATAATCGTAATAGTTATGAAAAAATGACTGGAGTTTCCGCACTGACACTAGTGTGTTACAGAAAATCATAATAATAAATCTATTGAGTCGGTATGGAAGCACCACTGTCACATCCAGAACGTATTAACAAATACAAAACCAAACAATTATTTGTATTCCAAATATTTATAGTCACACAATACCGTGATGTAATGCTTGTCATATTCGAATATGGTAAATCAAGTATTCTCACGCAAATATATAAAGCATATTGAAATGACATCGTTCGAGTGGACATATGTTTTATTTCTTTGTGGAAATAATCATTTTGCTGAAAATATCTAATCATTATTTTCTTGGAAAGTCTTCAACAACTCTCCAGTTATAGAAATGGCAAATCCTTTTGGAAAAATAAGATGATTTCAAATTATATTTTACAAAAAAATCTTGACTTGAAGAACAGTAATAGTAATGTTTGAAATTCAGTACAACTTCATAATTACCGAGCGACATAGTTCGCGACCATGAGAGAGTAAGAATCGGAACTACTTACCATATACGACACTTTTACGGTATTGACGAGACGATGGTGTTGTCCTCCGCTCCAGGAGATATTGAATATGTTGTAGGGAACGAGAAGTGACGAATTTAATTCGTTCTCCATTCTCGACCACCAGAGCCAGACTATATTTATCGTGGAATTTTCAGCTCCTGGCGGAATGAATATATTCCGGAAAAAAAAAGAAAAAACAGATTCTGCCGCACTGAGGCAGAATCTTTGTCGAACAAATGCTAAAGGCTGTCATTCTTGGCTCACTACGCTCAACCAGGGCACATGATTCTCGGATCCAATGAATACTTACCCCACGGTGATCATTGGTTGATAATGTTGGCACGTCCACCTGATTGTATCGTGGCTTCGGAGTATGAGGCAAACACAATAACGCTGCGTGGCGCACTGAGGCAGAAACCATGGGCGGTTAAATGCATAAAGTTGCCACTTTTGGTGCATTGCATTTACGTCGCATGATTTTTTTGACAGAATGATCACCTACCAATGAACACAATGATCATCAACCAATATGGTCAACATATGATTCAAGCAATGGAACATTAGTCGTGTGACGTCAGATGCAGGGCCTGCCGCGTGGTACCTGGGACCTTAATGCACATTCTGTCGACATGCCCAGCATATGCGGTCTCAGCCTATATTCATCGACATAATGCCGTTCTTAGAGTGCTCTAGTACCACCAACGGCACTTTAACGGTATCGAAGAGACATCGGTGTTGCTCTATGCTCCGGAGGATATTGAGTTCATTGTGGAGAATGGAAAGTGCCCAATTTATTTTTACTATTTATTTTCCACCTTCTGGCTCATACGAGTTAATGAGCCTGATGTAATTCTTCTCGACCATCAGTGCAAGATGATATTTGTGGTGAATATCTTCCGAATAGTGGAAGATAAATGGATGGTATCAATGAGTTTCTCTTAGTTCTCCGCAGATTCTATCCAGACTTTTGTAGTAGTAGAAGTAGTGAAATAAGTAGCAGCAGCAGTAGTTTTTTTTTCGGCGAGTGGAAAAATCTTCAAATGACACCTGGTCGCCCTGTCACCAGATATTATCAGATTTTTACCGACTAAAAAACCACTCATGAATCAAGCAGGGTACTATGGGACCGACCTCGGATATTATTTCGGAATAGCAGACTGTAGTGATGGTTCAGGGCTCTTCTTTTTCTTCAGTTCTTCATTATTATTCATCTAGATCTTTTCTTTTCTTTGTCAAGATGGTCTTGGAGAGTTTACTAACGGCTTCCCAGTTTTCTATACTTTCGAGCATCTTCCCTATTATGTTTTCCGGTGTTAATTCTCCTGTCGTCATTTCTGCGTTTCGTCTCTGTTCTTCCCAACGTATGCATTCAAAGATTGTATATTCTACCGTATCTGATCATTCCGCAATACTTGCACTCTTCTGTGTCACTCACTTCAAACCTGAACAGATACGCCTGAAAACACCCATGCGCCGTTAGTATTTGTGTGAGAAAGTAATTCACTACTCCCCATTTTCTGTTCATTCATGGTTCTATATCTCCTATCAGTCTTGTTGTCCAGTTGGCCTCTCCATAGTCTATTTTCCAAGATTGTTGCCATTTTTCCATAATTTGTAACCTTGCCAACCCTTTTGATACGTTATTTTGTATCATTGTTCTCTCTTCCGCCAGCTGAACTATTGAGGGGGTTCTTGCAATCATCAGCAGAGCTTTAGTTGATGTTGTTTTATATGCACACGCTATTTTTATGGCTGCTTTCCGTTGAACATCAAGTAATATATTTCTGTTTTTTTTCCATGGCTCTTTTCCAAATCGTTGGGCCTTATAGCATGATCGACTGGGCGACTGAGCATAGAATTCTTCTGCTACCTTCTCGAGGACCCCCAATGTTGGGCATTATCCTGCTTATGTTGCTTATGGCTTTTCCTGCTTTTTCTGCTATTTTTCTAACATCTCCTATTTTCATATATCGATCCATGTGAATTCCCAGGTATTTAATAGATTCTTGACTATGGATGTTCGTTTCCTCCAATTCAATTGTAATACTTTTCAGTCCTACTATTAAATCCCTATCTTCAAGGTAGCTGGCAATCATATTGTACAGGTTTGCAGGTACATCTCTTCTTTTGATTTCGTTCAAGATCCCTTCCCTTGGCGCGGAGTTGAAAGCGTTTTGTACATCCAACGTTATTATGACACACCTTTTCCTGCCAGTGCTTTCGTTTGCTTGGTCTGCGAAGCAGCAGCAGTAGTAGAATTTTTTTTTTCGACGAGTGGAAAAATCTTCAAAAGTCACCTGGTCGTCCTGTGACCAGATAGTGTCGGATTTTTACCGACTTAAAAACCACTCATGAGTCAAGCAGGCTACTCTGCCTCCTGAAGCTTTCTATATTCTGAACTTTTCATCGAGTCCGCTTTGTGACCATCAGCATCGCAATTATAACATCTTTGCACTCTTTGGCATTCTTTTTTTATGTGTCCAATCTCTCCACATTTATAACATCTTGACTCTTCCTCTTTTCCGCTACAGTTTCTCGATATATGTCCTATGTTGTGGCATCTATAACATTTCTTAATCTCCTCCACTTTTCTGATACGCCACCTATTCCATCCCTTTCCTATCCTTGTCTTCCTTTCCAGTGTTCTAGCTAAGTTTACTCTGATTGTGATGAAGGCGTACTTGAGTCCCCTCGCATTTATTTTTTCCGATAGTCTAATTTCCGCATCTCCATCTATACCATTTGTTTCTTTCATCAGCACATCTTCTACCTCTTCCTACGATACTGTCTCATCTATGTCCAGTATTATAAACGTTTGGGTTCTCTGCTTCATATGAACCTCGGCTTCTCCGCTCAGTTTTTTGGTCATTGTTTTCCGGAAGAAGGCTCTGTTTTTTTCTTTTTTGCTTTTTATTTTGACCTGTACGTAGCTGTTATGTGTTTTATTGATTCTATCAATAACTATACCTCCTGTATCTAATTTTTCTTTCATATTTTTTATGAGCTGGGCGTATGTCATCTACTCTGTTGGCTTCAGGATATAAACCTCTTCATCCTGCCTTTTTCTGTTTTCATTCCACCCTGTGTTATTTTCTCCATATAGCACGATATTCATGACATTTTTTCTACCTTCATGTTCTAAGAAGTTTCGAATGTTCTCATCATCTATCTCTTTTGTAGTCACGCATATTATTTCACTAATGTCGTTTCTTCTGAATATATCCAGGACCTTCTTCAGATTCTTTCTGAGGCCACTTCTGTCTGTTTCTTTCTTCGCCTCCATTGTGATAATGTATGTAAATTTTTCTTCTGTCTCGTTAAAATCCTCTTGCTCTTTCATCATTTCGTTAACCGTTTTTGCTCCAACCAGGCTTCCTGCTTCATTTTTTTTTCTAGGATTTTAGCGATTTGTTGGCTCCTCTCTGCTACTTTTTTGGTGATTTTGTCCATATTCATGTCTCCTTGTTTCGTAATAATCACGACCACCCTTCCTTCTTCTATCAGTTCTACATCTGTGCTTCTTATACATTTCTGAAAGACTTCCTCTGGCCATTGCATCTCCATAAGTTCTCTTGTATCTTCTCCGTTCAGATCCTTCTCCAGTTCTGTTTCTATTTTACAAACCATATTAGTTCTCTCCTCCCAATCGTCCACTGTTTGAGTGCCTATCCCCCATGTTGCCCTCATAGTCTGTATCTGTGGTACACATTCTGGCTTTTGCCTTTTCTCTGCCCTCTCCTCCGCGTTAAGTTCTTCCATCACCTCCGCCATTACTCCTATTGCTTTGGGCATTTCATTTACGTAGCCGTCTAATTTAATAATGGCCTTCTTCATTTCTTTTTTTGTGTTTGGTATTTCCGTGATGACTTTTATAACCATTTCTACCTCCTCTGCCATCTTCTTGGCTATATCTTTGAGTGTCTTGAACTCTTTCTCCGCCTTTAGTGAAAGTTCTGCTTTTTTGCGTTTTCTCTAGGGTCTCCTCTATTTTTCTTTTGTCTGTTTCTGTTACTGGTGTGGAGCCCTCTTCTCTCTCTGCTGTTTGAACTCTTATTGAGAGTATTCTATTTTACCCTTCTTTTGAAACGCTTTCGGTATTTCTCCTGTCAAATTTTGTTTATTTTGTACTTCGATTTATATCCCACGAGCAGCTAGGGAATATCTACGTCCACTGGCGCAGAGCCCCGCTTACGCAAGTAAGGCTTCATATTCCGGGAGGTCGCCCGTTATCTCGGAAGCACCGTTCGCGACCATGTCCGTGTAATCACGCACCCCTCGACACGGTAGCTAACACGGTAGCTTGGGTTCCGGATTTTTCTGGTTTACTCCATTGTAGATATAGACATGAAAGTGAAAAATCCCTAGCCCTCAAATGCTCTAATAGCGTCGGGATCGGAAACGAACAAGAGTTGAACAAGGGAGGCCTGCCAGTAAAGATGAAAGATGAGGAATCCCACGCAAGACTAGTTGAAAGAAGGTGAGAATCCAGCTCGGGCACCCCGGGATCGCCAGTCCCGTATGCACCAGTAGGGCACCCCTGAGGTGAGCAGTAGTTTTTTTTTCGGCAAGTGGAAAAATTTTCAAAAGACACCTGGTCGCCCTGTGACCAGATAGTGTCGGATTTTTACTTCGGAATAGTAGACTGTAGTGATGGTTCAGGGCTCTTCCTTTTTCTTCAGTACTTCATTATTATTCATCTAGTTCTTTTCTTTTCTCTGTCAGGATGGTCTTGGAGAGTTTACTAACGGCTTCCCAGTTTTCTATTCTTGTGAGCATCTTCGCTATTATGTTTTCCGGTGTTAATTCCCCTGTCGTCATTTCTGCGTTTCGTCTCTGTTCTTCCCAACGTATGCATTCAAAGATTGTATGTTCTACCGTATCTATCATTCCGCAATACTTGCACTCTTCTGTGTCACTCACTTCAAACCTGAACAGATACGCCTAAAAGAACACCCATGCCCCGTTAGTACTTGTGTGAGAAAGTAATTTACTTCTTCTTACCACTTTTATCCTAGCCTCTTCAGTCCACCAGCATACCGGAGTTCTATTACCTTTCACTCCTTTTTTTTTAAAATTTTGTTACATGAAGCTTTTATAATTTTTGTAGTCGTACCACGTCGATCCCATTCCCTTTCGTAAGGAGTGACCGTCCATTTTCTTCAGAGACTTTCTGTAATTCTTTCTCCACTATTCTCCATCCTTTCCATCCGTTGATCGTATCTCTGCTCTGTTCTCCTTTAATCTCGTTGATTATTTGTTGGTGGTAGCTCAGACTCTCTATTTCTATGGCCTTCCAGTCGCTCACAAATTTTGCAATTTTGGTATTGCTGAGAGTCAGGTCAATATAGGATGATGTCGACAAAAAAGTAGACATAAATATTTTCAAATATATCTTGAAGCAAAAAGACATCATCAGTGATGATTTTCGAGATAAGATCAATATTTTGAATAAACAAGTAGAGTGGTTAAATCAAATGTACAACAAAAATATCTTTATCGCCGAATCAGACAGTTCTCTACAAAAAGTTACACCTAGAAAACATATTGGCCATGAAAAAGTCCAAGTAAAGAAAAGTCTGAATAAGGAACAAACTATATATGACTCACATATCGTAATAGTAAATAAAACGGAATCCCAAAGAAAATCGGAATCCCAAAACAAAACTGAAAAAGTTTCGTTAAATGACTTATCACGAGCAATTATTCGCACTCCCTTTGTTCGTTGCGTAATTTTTTTATCACGTGTGTATCCAGTCACTGTTCACGACTTTTTTTCTGTTGGGTTCTGCGATGATGACTATATCCGCCCTTCTCTCTTCTGCATGTTTAAACATCAGGTCTGTGGCTGCTCTTCTCCTGTCTATATTGCCCTGTAATACAGTAATATTATTCAAATTATGTGCTTGTTTCCACACCCCTCTCTTTTTTTCGCGCCTCCTGGAGCTTTCTATATTCTGGACATTTCATCGAGTCCGCTTTGTGACTATCCACATCGCAATTATAATATCTTTGCATTCCTTGGCATTCTATCTTTATGTGTCCAATCTCTCCATATTTATAACATCTTGACTCTTTCTCTTTTCCGCTACAGTTTCTCGATACATGTCCTACTTTGTAGCATCTATAACATTTCTCAATCTCCTCCACTTTTCTGATACGCCACCTGTTCCATCCCTTTCCTATCTTTGTCTTCCTTTCCAGTATTCTAGCTATAACATTTCTCAATCTCCTCCACTTTTCTGATACGCCACCTGTTCCATCCCTTTCCTATCTTTGTCTTCCTTTCCAGTATTCTAGCTACGTTCTTTCTGATTATGATGAAGGCGTACTTGAGTCACCTCTCATTTATTCATTTCGATAGTTTGATTTTCGCATCTCCGTCTGTACCATTCGTTTCTTTCATCAGCACATCTTCTACCTCTTCCTTCGATACTGTATCATCTATGTCTAGTATCATAACGTTTGGGTTCTCTGCTTATCAATTCTATCAATAACTAGACCTCCTGTATCTACTTTTTTCTTTCATATTTTTTATGAGTTGGGCGTATGTCATCTGACCTGTTGGCTTCAGGATATAAACCTCTTCATCCTGCTTATTTCTGTTTTTTTTTCACCCTGTGTTATTTTCTCCATATAGCACGATATCCATTACATTTTCTCTACCTTCATGTTCTGAGAACTTTCTAATGTTCTTTCTAATGTTCATCATCTATCTCTTTTGTAGTTACGCATTCTATTTCACTAATGCCGTTTCTTCTCCAGGACCTTCTTCAGAAGGCCACTTCTGTCTGTTTCTTCCCTCGCCTCCACTGTGATAATGTATGTGAATTTTTCTTCTGTCTCGTTAAAATCCCCTTGCTCTTTCATCATTTTGTTAACCGTGTTTGCTCCAATCAGGCTCCTGCTTCAAGTTCTTCGTTTCCTAGAATTTCAGCGATTTGTTGGTTCCCCTCTGATACTTTTTTGTGGATTTGTCCATATTCCTGTCTCCTTGTTTCGTAATAATCACGATCACCCTTCCTACTTCTATCAGTTCTACATCTGTGCTTCTTTTACATTTCTGAAAGACTTTCTCTGGCCATTGCATCCCCATAAGTTCTCTTGCCTCTTCTTCGTTCAGATCCTTCCCCAGTTCTGTTTCTATTTTACTAACCATATTAGTTTTCTCCTTCCAATCGTCCACTGTTTGAGTGCCCATTCCCCTTGTTTCCTTGATAGTCTGTATCTGTGGTACACATTCTGGCTTTTGCCTTTTCTCTGCAATCTCCTCCGCGTTAAGTTCTTCCATAACCTCCGCCATCACTCCTATCGTTTCGGCATTTTATTTATGTAGCTGTCTGATTCATTAATGGCCTTTTTTATTCATTTCTGTGTTTGATATCTCCGTGATGACTTTTTCAACCATTTCTAGCTCGTCTGCCATTTTCTTGGCTATATCTTTGAGTGCCTTGAACTCTGTCTCCGCCTTCAGTGAGAGATCTGCTCTTTCTTGCTCAGTTTTCTCCGGAGTCTCCTCTCTATTTCTCTTGTCTGTTTCTGTTACTGTGGAGCCCTCTCCAGCTCGGGCACCTCGGGTTCGCCAGTCCCGGGGTGTCTGAGCTGGATCCTCACCTTCTCTCAACTAGTCTTGCGTGGGATGCCTCATCTTTCATCTTTACTGGTAGGCCTCCCTTGGTTTCCGATCCCGACGATATTAGAGCTTTCAAGGGCTAGGGATTTTTTACTTCCATGTCTACATCTGCAAAGGAGTTAACCAGAAAAATCCGGAACCTAAGACGTTACCTACCGTGTCAAGGGGTGCGTGATCACACGGACGTGGTTGCGAACGGTGCTTCTGGGATAACGGGCGATCTCCCGGAATATGAAGCTTTACTGGCGTGAGCGGGGCTTTGCGTCAGCGGACCCAGATATTCCCTAGCTGTTCGTGGGATATAAATGGAAGTACAAAATAAACATAATTTAACAGGAGGAATACCGAAAGCCTTTAAAAAGAAGAGTAAAATAGAATACTCTCCATTAAGAGTTCAAACAGCAAAGAGAGAAGAGGGATACACATTAGTAACAGAAACAGACAAGAGAAAAAGAGAGGAGACCCCAGAGAAAACTGAGCAAGAAAGAGCAGATCTCTCACTGAAGGCGGAGAGAAAATTCAAGGCACTCAAAGATATAGCCAAGAAAATGGCAGACGAGCTATAAATGGTTAAAAAAAGTCATCACGGAGATATCAAACACAAAAAAAATAAAAAAGGCCATTAATGAATCAGACGGCTACATTAATAAAATGCCGAAACAACAGGAGTGATGGCGGAGGTTATGGAAGAACTTAACGTGGAGGAGATTGCAGAGAAAAAGCAAAAGCCAGAATGTGTATCACAAATACAGAATATAAAGAATATACAGAATATAAAGATATAGGCACTCAAACACTGGACGATTGGACTTATATCCTGAAGCCAACAGGGCAGATGACATACGCCCAGCTCATAAAAAATATGAAAGAAAAAAGTAGATACAGGAGGTATAGTTATTGATAGAATCAATAAAACACATAACGGCAACGAATAGGTTAAAATAAAAATCAAAGATGAAGAGAACAGAGTCCTCTTCCGAGAAACAATGACCAACGAATTGAACGGAGAAGCTGAGGTACGAATGAAGCAGAGAATCCAAACATTTATGATACTAGACATAGATGAGACAGTATCGGAGGTGGAAGATTTGCTGATAAAAGAAGCAAATGGGACAGAGGGAGATGCGAAAATCAAACTATCGGAAAAAATAAATGAAAGGGAACCCAAGTACGCCTTCATCACAATCAGAGAAAACGTAGCTAGAATACTGAAAAGAAATAATAATAATAATAATAGTTTATTAACCGTTTGTTGGTACATTAGGTACATATGGTAAGTCAATATTATATTATAATTTGTTACACTAAAAAATAAAAAATAAACGGACATATGTTTAAATAAATAAAATTTTTCAATTCGTACATACATATGAATTAGAGCGTCAGTATATATAAAAAACAAACAATCAATATCGTTTACCATTTGAAAACTTAACAGTCATGTAAAATCTGTGTCTATCAAATTATCATTTATAAACTCTTGGTAACTATAATAGCACTTTCTAAGTAAAAAATTTTTAATTTTGTTTTGAAATACCTAATCATCGGCAATTTGTTTCAGCTGATTTGGTAACTTATTGTAAGAACTGATTACATTGTACCGTGGGGAGTTCTCATATAATGAGTTTCAGTGCGGTGGAATTCTTAAAGAAGCTCCATGCCGTGTATTATGTTCGTACTCAGATCCATTTGTCGCAAGAACCGATAAGTTATGTATTGCGAACAAAACACATTTCAAAATATAAATGGATATGAGGGTTAAAATTTTTTTTCTATAAAAATAGGCCGACAACTATCCCTGAAATTAATTTGAATTTCATATAAGTCTAAGGATTCTTTTCTGAGCCACAAAAACTCTATTTAAGTCTCTTGCTCTTCCCCAAGCCATGATATTTAAACTAAGTCGAGAGTGAACCATTCCGTAGTAGATATTTAGTAAGCCTGCTTTATCTAAACTGGGCTTCATCTGCCGTATAGCATAAAAAGCTTTGTTCAGATTTGCACATACATGATTGATTTGTTTTGCCCAATTTAGGATGGCGTCAAGATGAATACCCAGGAATTTAACTTCTGTGGACGTGTGCAAGTCTTCAATGTCGATAACGTTGTGAGGTCGCCATTTCCTGTAAAATTTCACAGCCACTGACTTCGAGGTGTTGAGGATTAGTTTGTTTCTCTGACACCAGGAGCTGAAATCATCGATCACGGTCTTCATGTTGGAAGCAAGTTGTTCAACAGTTGAACCTGATACGGTGTAACGAAAATTTCGTTCCATTGCTAAAGTTTTAACATTTTGCATCGAAGTAATACCGGGACAGTAGTCACTTCCTCTTTCAAATTCGAGTGAAGACCGCTTGCGCGGAAAACATCGGATATCGATGGCATATCGTGATAATCAAGCGAGCGGGACTTGCTTCCGAGCGGGACTTGAATAGCGACCGTTGACGAATCGACAGGTTTGTGCAGAGAACGTGGTGTAGAGGCATTTTCTGGTAAAAGACCTATTTATCCTATTTATCTTTTATTAAATTGTGTAGGACGGTAGATTGAATGTTTAGATAACTCATTGAGTAATTCTGTTGATTTACAGTGAACAATTTTCGGATTTTTCCGAGACCACGAGGATTGAGGTTAAAAATCAAAATTTCCTTTTATTTAAAGAATCGTTGGAAGGAATCAAATTTCAGTGTTATATACCTGTTAGGGAGATTCCTTTGGAGAGGATCGATAACATATTTCTGGTATTCATTGAAATTTGATCACCTTGAAAATTTTAGTTAAATTCTTCATGTTCCTTCGGGGATAGGAATTTGCTAGCCCAATATCGTGCGATCACGAATATTCACGAACCATTCACTTTGTTCAAACAGTGTCTACTCTGTATACTTTTTTTCGATATTAAAATATTATTATTCCGGGGACTGATCATTGACTACTAGTACAGCCGGACAAGGAACCAAGAGAGGAATTCTTCAAGTGAGCATTTATTTTCTATTTAATTTGTTCATGATGAATGATCTTTTTGTGAGAAATAAATGCAAATCTGAGAGAGTTGTTCTCTGCCAAATACTGGGTAGTGGATTGGTATTACCAGGAGGTCCCATCGCTGACGAATTCTGATCGAAGAGGCTCAGTTAACCACTACAAACAATCGTCCTGCTGCATAGAGGCCATTGAGTCGTCATCGTTGTCAAGTTAGGAACGATAACAAGTAACTGTTAGCCCAGTAGATTCCAGCCCAACAGCACTTCGTTAGGACCAGCTTCGTTCAAACCACCCACCCAGGTATTATCCAACCAGGACCATCTTCGTTTGAATCAGATTGACAGATTTGTAAATGTTCTGAATTTCAGAAGCCTTCAGCTGATATTTTTTTGTTGTTTACATAATTTTGTTAGTTAATATAGCCTTCAGCTTTTGATCCTTAATGAATATAGCCTTCAGCCTTTGAAATTTTGATTAATATAGCCTTCAGCTTGAAATTTGTTATAGCTTTCAGCTCATTATTGATTTTCATTAATTGAAGTTGTTAATTGTTCCTGCTGGTTTGTTCTGCATCCTCCCCCAAGATAGAAAATTTCTTCGGTAGTAATTATCTGTTACTTAATTTTCATTTGCTACCTGGCGCCCACTTAATGAGCCAGTCAAGTCAACTTTATTATATTGGTAGTAGTCAGTTTCAATTTGCTTTCGACTGTTACCAATCATTTGTTGAAACTTACTCACACCCTCACTGTAACAATCTGAGCAGCCTATAAGCACATAAGTGATAACTTCTATATTTTGAACTTTGAGTTTTACCTTTGCACGTTCAAAACTTGGAGAGTTACACAATTGGCGCCCAACGTGGGGCCCAAAAAACTTGACTGTTCCTTTCTTTTATCTTATTTCTATCTTGGTGGAAGAAGAACTTGGCCTATATTTATATTCATTTCTATATTTTTTTTGTATTTGATCTTTGATAATTTGCTATCTCGCTATCTCATATATTGTTTTGTTGGAAAATTATTTTGAAGTTTCCCTGAAGTACTAGCTCAATTTCATATCTTTATTTCTATATCATCATGGATCCTAATAATTTGAAAATTAATGAATTAAACTATGAGTTGAGTAGTAGAGGTTTTGATCCTTCAGGAACTGTTGATTCGAAAAGTAAAATTTTGAGGGGACTGCTAAGTCAAGAGAATGCTAATCGTAGTTTTAATTGTGGGGTTGCTGCTACTCCCAACACTCATGATGAAGAGGTGACTCAAATGAAAGAAACTATAAATGACTTGAAAACCTGCATTGCTTCATTTAGTGGATCAAAAGAAGATCCTGCTTTCAAAAGAATCTCTAGTCGTTTGTCTCATTTAGCCAATCGTTTTCACTTTCTTAAGGTTGATGACGAAGCAGAGGAAACTGCTAGAAAAGCAATACAGTGTCTTATGTTAGAGTTAGAAGCAGATTTTGATTCAGAAGTAACTCCGAGTACCTCTTCTCCTACCCATATTAGTAATGCTCAACCACTTCCTAGTACCCCTGTGTTATCTAATAAATCAGTTGCTCCATATAAGTGGAATATTTTCTTCACTGGATCAAATCAGAAAGAGTCAGTAAATTCATTTCTAGAAAAGGTTGAATTATTACGGAAAGCTCGAGGTGTTTCCAAGCCTGAGCTTTTCCAGTCTGCTTGCGACTTGTTCAAGGGTTCTGCTTGGACATGGTTTGTGAATAATAAAAGTAAATTTAATGATTGGGATGATCTTATAACCGCCCTAAAGAAAGATTTCCTGCCTTACTTTTATGAGGAAGATCTCGAAAGAGAGATGAATTCACGAACTCAAGGCGCTACCAAAAGGGTGGCATTATTCATTTCGTTAATGGAAGGTCTCTTCAACAGGTTGACTATTAAGCCTGATGAAGAAACCAGAGTTCGGAAAATTCGCAGGAATTTGTTACCTTTTTTTATTTCTAACTTGGCTTTACAAGACCCGAAAACTGTATCTGAACTTTCTGATTTGTGTAAAAAACTAGAAGAATCTCGCTTATGGGTAGATCGTTATAAAGCACCACCCAGTCGCAATACTGGTTTATTGGAGCCTGATTTGAGTAGTCCCTGTTATAGTGGAGCGAGTACTTCCTTCCCTTCAACTTCTCAACAGTCTTACAAGAGAAATTTTTCCCCAGCTAATTTTAATTCAAATAATATTTCTACCTTATCGAACTTTCGATGTTGCAATTGTGATTCGGCTGATCACACGTATCCTCAATGTAGGAAACCACGATCCATGTTTTGCTTTGGATGCGGCTTAAAGAATACAATTAAACCCAAATGTCCTAACTGCCGTTCAAAAAACAGAGTGACGAAAAACTGGACGTCGTCACCAGTCAGGATACAGGAAGTCTAGAACACAAACCAGCCAAATCCCAAACCAAAAAATCGAAAAAAAGGTAATGCAACGAGGAACATTGAAAACTTCCTTAGCAGAGTGGCAAAAATGGTTATCTTTTGTAAAAGAATTTTTGCACCCTGTCAATATCAATCCTGTCTTTGTTAAAAAACTTAATGATAATCGTCCTTATCTAAATGTTCATGTTTGTGGACAGCAACTTCTGGCCCTTGCTGATACTGGTAGTACAGCTTCAATTCTAGGTTCTGCAGGTTTTCAACTGTTGCAGAAATTTAATATTCCTATACACTATGAATCTTTCGTCCAGGTTATAACTGCAGATGGTAAGCCTCAAGATTTCCTTGGTTACGTTTTAGTCCCTGTATATCTCAATGGTGTTTGTGAAGAACTGAAAATTTTAATAATTCCTTCAGTAACTCATACCCTTATCCTAGGTATGGATTTTTTCCAGCTTTTCAAAATCGAAGCCAATTTTAGTAATCTGTCGTATACTGTATCGAACTCTATCTGCACTGTGAACACCATCCAACCATTTTCTGAACTCCTTAGTTCTCAGAAAACAGAACTTCAGGAAGTAATTGAATGCTTCAAATCTATAGCTCCCAAGGATAAACTTGGTCGCACTCATCTATTGACACACGGCATAGACACTGGTGATGCGAAACCAATTGTTCAACGACAATATCCTTTGTCTCCTACTATGCAGGAACACTTGAACAAAGAAATTGATGAGATGCTAAAGTTAAAGGTAACTCAACCTTCCCAATCTCCTTGGTGTAGTCCCTTATGGTTGGTACCGAAACATTCAGGAGGATTCCGTGTTTGTTTCGATGGTCGGAAGTTGAATGAAGTCACGGTCAATGATAATTACCCCATGCCTCTTATTGATAGCATTCTGAATAAATTACGGGATGCTAGGTATCTGTCTTCAATTGATTTGACCAAGGCTTTCTTTCAAATTCCTCTAGAAGAATCTTCTACAAAGAAGACAGCTTTCGCAGTATATGGTAGAGGTCTCTTCGAATTCACAGTTTCTCCGTTCGGTCTGAGTAACAGTCCGAAACTGATGGCACGATTGATGGATATCGTCATTGGACCTTCTTTAGCTCCATATTGTTTTGTTTATCTAGACGACATCATTGTGGCCACTCCTACGTTTGAGCTTCATATTAAAACCCTTAAGGAAGTATATCGAAGACTTAGTAATGCCAATCTTACCATTAATTTAGATAAGTGAGAGTTATGTCGGCCTTCTCTTGTTTATCTCGGTTTTGTTGTGGATCAACAAGGCTTGAGGACAGATCCTGAAAAGATTTCTGCCATCATTAATTATCCGACACTGAAATTAAACGTTTGATTGGTCTTGTTAGTTGGTATCGTCGCTTCATCAAAGATTTTTCTTCTATCTGCTCCCCTATCTCAGATCTTCTTCACGGTCGGAAAAAGGGTCAATCAATAACTTGGACTCCTGAGGCAGAGGCTGGTTTCACTGAGATCAAATATCGTCTTACTTCTGCTCCTGTCCTTGCTAGCCCTGACTTCACAAGACCTTTTATAATTCAGTGTGATGCATCCGACACAGGTGTTGGAAGTATCCTGTATCAAGAATGTGATGGCGTTGAACATCCAGTGGCGTATGCAAGTAAGACTCTTACAGCTTGCCAACGGAAATATACAGTCACTGAAAAGGAACTGTTAGCTGTCATTTTTGGTATAGAGAAGTTCAGGAGTTATATTGAAGGGACTAGATTTACCATTGAAACTGACCATGCTTCCCTGATTTATCTTCATAATCTATCTAACCCCTCAGGACGTTTGACAAGATGGGCGGTGAAACTTTCCCAGTTCGATTTTATTATTAAACACCGTAAAGGGTCCTTGAATGTAGTGGCGGATGCCCTATCTCGCTCGGTTGCTGAAATTTCTGTTGTCGACGTTTCTACCTTTCAGCCTGATGACTGGTATACTTCTTTGATTAAGAAAATCGAGGAATATCCAGTAACCTATCCTTCCTTCCAAATGGCATTATATATAAACATATCTTTTCTCGCCATAATATAGTAAGTGATCTTACTGATTGGAAAATAGTGGTACCTACTGCCAATCGACAGGAAATTTTGAAATTCTACCATGATAGTGAAACTGTCGCTTATTCAGGAATATCTAAAACTCTTGCTCGTATCTTAGAACTCTACTACTGGCCTCATATGAGGAGGGATGTCTATAAATATGTTAAGAAATGCCCTGTTTGTGCTGCCTGTAAAAGTTCGAATTTACCTCAAGCTGGTCATATGGGATCTTACAAAAATATTAATTTTCCTTTTCAATGTGTTTCCGCGGATTTATTAGGTCCTTATCCTAGGTCTAAAAATGGCAACCAATATGTTTTAGTTGTTGTAGATTGGTTTACCAAATATGTCTTAGTTCATCACATGTCCAAAGCTACTTCCAAAGGTATAGTTAAGTTCATTGAGAATAACGTTTTACTTATTTTTGGAGTACCTCAAATATTTGTTGTTGACAACGGAAGTCAATTTATTAGCAAGGAATTTAAGAAACTAATGGAAGAATACAAGGTTCAGAAAATTTGGTATAATGCCAAATATCATTCACAAGGTAATTTTGCCGAAAGAGCCAATAAAGTTATAGTAACATCCGTTCGCTGCTATGTACATGATAATCATCGAACTTGGGATGCTTCTATCTATAAAGTTGCCCAAGCCATCAGGTTAGCCAAGCATGATGTAACTGAGTATTCTCCGGCTTTTCTGAATTTTGCTAGGAATGTTCCTGTTACAGGAGATTTTTATGGCAAGGTTTCAGAAAATGAAAATAACATTCCTATCGTTTCTGAAAAATCTCAGCGTATTGATGATGTTCAAGAACTTCCTAAATTGTTTGTAGATATTCGTAGGAAATTACATCAAGCTTATCTTAAGAATGCTCGTCAGTACAACTTGAGAAAACGAGAACTCAAATTTCATGTCGGTGACAGGCTTTGGAAGAAAAATGTAACTCTATCTTCAGCTCCTGATAACTATTCTGCAAAACTAGCTCCAAAATTCATACCTTGTATAGTTTCTAAAGTAATATCTAATCTTGTTTATGAGCTTAAAGACATGGATGGTAAAAACTTGGGACGTTGGCATGTTAAGGACCTAAAGGCTGCTTTTATCGATAATGAGTCAAACTTAACTGAGGAAGAATACTTCAGTGCTGATTCTGATGAGTCAGATGACTGATTATCTATATGTTTCTTCCTATTCTCTCTTATCATGTAACCTTCCTATTTATATTATCTATCGATCATATATCTATCTGTCTTTATCTTTATTTAGGCTCTGTGGAGAGGGGCCTTAGAATTCTCTCTCTCTCTCTCTCTCTCTCTCTATATATATATATATATATATATATATATATATATATATATATATATATATATATATATATATATATACTCTAGAAGAAAATGACATTCCTGATAGGCGAATTAAATTTATATACTTGTCCTGTTTACCTAAATACTAAAACATTTATAATAACTTATCTTATTTATCTCCATATTATTTAACATATCTTATATATCTTATTTTGTCAAAGTCATAAAATTGAGAGAATTGTTAATGTTGGGGTAGAAAATAACTGTTGACTATAATTATATTCTTGAAATCACTTATCGTTGATAATTCCTTTATGGAACCTTTAAAATTTCAGAAAATATTTTGTCAATCACGTTTGAAATGATGACTACTATTCTGTAATTTTTCATTCAAGTATTTTGATTTTCTATTTTTGAAAAACTCGGTAAGTAGATCTTTCAAATTTTTGGTTGAGATTCATCTCAATATTATTCTCTTCTCTCATTATCTCTTACTTTTTCATTGGACAGTTATTTATCTTTCTTGTGAAATGTTGGACTTCTATATCATAACTGTCTAATAATGATTTGGTGGAAAACTGTTTCCATTAAATTTGTCTTTCGATCAGTAAAATGTTTCTTCCATTGATATTATCTTATTTTGTTTCCTTGATGAAGTCTAGGAAATATTAATGACTTTTGACGAAATGTTTATTTTTTCACCTAGACATTTTGTTACTATACTACGTGATTATCTGATGTCATCTATCTTATACCACTAGCAAATCTCAGAAAACATCTTAACCTTTCCTCAATACTTATTTTGGCTCTGTGGAGAGGTGCTTTAGAATTCTCCCACCATGGAATAAACCAGATGGTAGGTAAGAGTCCTACACTGGCCACTTTTGATATTAAATGACATCTGGCGACTTCTCTGCCATTGATGATTGTCTTGGGATATTCAGATGATGTTAGTCATGCAGTAACTATCTCACACTTTATCTTTTCTTGGATCTGATATTCCATATCTCTGTGCCTAGGTGGCATGTTTCGACCAATGGTGGTCTTCTCTTGAAATTTTCAGTTCCGCTGTCTGTGAGATAGTAGTACTAAGGCTTTCATTCTGAATGTACTTGGAATAGTCAATGGTAGTCACTAGCCTTGTTTTATCTAAACAGATCAAGTCGAGTTCTCTTGATTTTTTATCTAAATCTCGTGTCTTTATCTTCCTTGTATACCTAGCTCTTTCTCTTTTATCTCTATTGTACTTGTCTCTTCTCTATTTAATTTTGGGTCACTTATTTTGTAGGATATGGGACGGCAGCTCCCTGAATACTGGACGATCTTGTGGTGGGTTCGTCTTGGCGAGTCGGTTCGGTTGTTGGAGTTCCGCTGATTCATCTGGGATATCGATGTGGTCGCAATGCAACTTTGATTTTTGCGAACGTAGTCACCACATTTGATGTCTTAGGAGTTTTGGCTGGAGTTTTGATAGCGGCGCTGGTTCGATGGGTTGAATCCACTCCACAATGATCAGGGGTGAATGAGTTAGATAGCAAGCTTGGAGGTGGTTTCTATCTGGGTTCTTAACCTCCCATTCATTTATATTGAATGTTGCGTCTGCTAGGGTACCAAAATTTAAGGTGGTTTGTTATCATGCATGTTGCGTCTGCTAGGGTACCAAAACTTAAGGTGGTTTGTTATCATGTATTTTAATGCTTACCCCAATTTTTTTGTCTGTAGGAGACCTGGTGTGATGGCGCGAGCATAGTTCAGTCCGGCAGCTTGACTTGTCGAGCAGAGTCCTTGGAAGGGTGAACTTGGGGGGTGTCGTGTGCGCTAGCGTGGAGGTCAAGGCCGGTCAACGTGTGAAGCTCGCCTAAGAGCGGTCATGCGGCACTACTGGGGGATCCTGAGCTCCTTGCATTCGTCGAGACTGAGGACTTGTTCGCGGTATCAAACTCAGGAGGATCTCTGAATTTTTGTGTAGGGGTTTGGTAGTTTAGCAACTTTCAGCCTGGTAGAGCTATATCTCACCCCAATTGAAGTTTACAATTGGCTATCTCTGTCTTTTGCTTATATCTATCTTAACTTCCTTTCCTTTTTGTTTCCACTTGAGAATTTTTGTGGGGTTTCTGTAACTGCTGTGATGGTTGGGGTGGTGCTTCAAGATTGAACTCAGGGACGAGTAGTATCGGATGTTTCGATGGCGCAGCATTTTCATCTGGCAGCGGAAAGATCATCTGATCTGAGTTCAGTGGTGGAGAGCCACTCTTGGCTTCACTTCGGGGGCAGGAAGCCAACAACAATTTCCCGACACCAGTTTAACACATTGTTGTTGACTGTTTCATCTCTGTATTAAGAATTTATCGTATGGTACTGTAATTAACATCATTCTTTCTTCACTATGAGTTCAATCGTTTCCTACTTCCTGGCTTACCACTCGTATTATCCTTGCTTCCTTACCTTACTTATAAAATTTTGAAAAACTCCTAGAGTTTTCAAAATTTTTTTACCGGGAAGGGGTGGTGTGTAACGAAAATTTCGTTCCATTGCTAAAGTTTTAACATTTTGCATCGAAGTAACACCGGAACAGTAGTCACTTCGTCTTTCAAATTCGAGTGAAGACCGCTTGCGCGGAAAACATCGGATATCGATGGCATATCGTGATCATCGAGAAATGTTTGCTTCCGAGCGGGACTTGAATAGCGACCGTTGACGAATCGACAGGTTTGTGCAGAGAACGTAGTGTAAAGGCATTTTCTGGTAAAAGACCTATTTATCCTATTTATCTTTTATTAAATTGTGTAGGACGGTAGATTGAATGTTTAGATAACACATTGAGTAATTCTGTTGATTTACAGTGAACAATTTTCGGATTTTTCCGAGACCACGAGGATTGAGGTTAAAAATCAAAATTTCCTTTTATTTAAAGAATCGTTGGAAGGAATCGAATTTCAGTGTTATATACCTGTTAGGGAGATCCCTTTGGAGAGGATCGATAACATATTTCTGGTATTCATTGAAATTTGATCACCTTGAAAATTTTAGTTAAATTCTTCATGTTCCTTCGGGGATAGGAATTTGCTAGCCCAATATCGTGCGATCACGAATATTCACGAACCATTCACTTTGTTCAAACAGTGTCTACTCTGTATACTTTTTTTCGATATTGAAATATTATTATTCCGGGGACTGATCATTGACTACTAGTACAGCCGGACAAGGAACCAAGAGAGGAATTCTTCAGGTGAGCATTTATTTTCTATATTTAATTTGTTCATGATTAATGATCTTTTTGTGAGAAATGAATGCAAATCTGAGAGAGTTGTTCTCTGTTCTTCTGAGCTGTGTAGTGGTCAGCGTTGGAATTTTTCCCTGTCGGACATTCAATCGCTGGTCTGTACAATTTATATCTCAGGTCTACTAGGTAGTATCTTGGGCCTTTACCGATTGTACCTGCCATCCCTGTTAGCGTTGAAGGTAGCTCTATCTGAATCCAAAGTTATCTGACAAAAATTTGTTTAGGATTTGTCACCCAAAATTTATCTTCCTTTGGATTCAGAATTATCTGGCAATATTAGCCCTTTTGTCTTATTCCTATCTTATTAATACCGGAAATTGCCGTTTTGTCTTATTCCTATCTTATTAATACCGGAAATTGCATTACATATCCTTACGATATCCTAACAAATTATCAAAGATTATTTTTAGTTATATTTAACCTGGCAATTGTTAGCAATCGGACAACTACTGGATAGATTTTCAATAAAGTTTATAAGGAATTGATTTAATTATCAATTTTATTGTTCACCTACCACTTGTAGTGGAATTTACTATTCCCCATTTTCTTAGGAGAATACTGGCTTTTCTAGTTTCATTTTTTCTTATTTCATTCTGTTTCAATTTTTCACCAACCTTTACTTGGTTTTGAAAGTAAAATTTTTTTGAGTAAAATTCAGAATATATCCTAAGGTTCTGAGGATATCCTTCGTCCCCTGAAATATTGTTTAATCAATTCTGATTCATTCCGTTTGTTTCGCATAACATTGAGGAAGCCAAATACTGGGTAGAGAATTGGTATTACCAGGAGGTCCCATCGCGACGAATTCTGATCGAAGAGGCTCAGTTAACCACTACAAACAATCGTCCTGCTTCATAGAGGCCATTGAGTCGTCATCGTTGTCAAGTTAGGAACGATAACAAGTAACTGTTAGCCCAGTAGATTCCAGCCCAACAGCACTTTGTTAGGACCAGCTTCGTTCAAACCACCCACCCAGGTATTATCCAACCAGGACCATCTTCGTTTGAATCAGATTGACAGCCTTCAGCTGATATTTTTTTGTTGTTTACATGATTTTGTTAGTTGATATAGCCTTCAGCTTTCGATCCTTGATGAATATAGCCTTCAGCCTTTGAAATTTTGATTAATATAGCCTTCAGCTTGAAATTTGTTATAGCCTTCAGCTTATTGTTGATTTTTATTAATTTAAGTTGTTGATTGTTCCTGCTGGTTTGTTCTGCCTCCTCCCCCAAGATAGAAAATTTCTTCGGTAGTAATTATCTGTTACTTAATTTCCATCTGCTACCTGGCGCCCACTTAATGAGCCAGTCAAGTCAACTTTGTTATATTGGTAGTAGTCAGTTTCAATTTGCTTTCGACTGTTACCAATCATTTGTTGAAACTTACTCACACCCTCACTGTAACAATCTGAGCAGCCTATAAGCACATAAGTGATAACTTCCATATTTTGAACTTTGAGTTTTACCTTTGCACGTTCAAAACGTGGAGAGTTACAACGGTAATGGTAGTATCATCGGCAAACATTGTAACATAACCTGTTGAAAGACAAGGATAGGAAAGGGATGGAACAGGTGGCGTATCAGAAAAGATGGGGAAGATTGAGAAATGTTATAAATGCCACAAAGTAGGACATGCATAGAGAAACTGTAGCGGAAAAGGGGAAGAGTCAAGATGTTATAAATGTGGAGAGATTGGACACATAAAGATAGAATGCCAAGGAATGAAAAGATGTTATAATTGCGATGTGGATGGTCACAAAGCGGACTTGATGAAATGTCCAGAATATAGAAAGTTTCAGGAGGTGCGAAAAAAGAGGAGGAGGGGAAACAAGCACATAATATGGACAATATTACTGTATTACAGGGCAATCTAGACAGGGGCAGAGCAGCCACAGACCTGATGTCTGAACATGCAGAAGAGAGAAGGGCGGGTATATACATCATGGCAGAACCCAACAGAAAAAAAGTAGTGAACAGTGACTGGATAGTGGATAGAAACATGCACGTGGCAATATACAAACGTAATGAAGAAATTTACGCAACGAACAAAAGGGATGGATCAGGCTTCGTCTGGATTGAAACCAAACTGTTTATAATATACGGATGCTACATATCCCCAAATATAGATATAAACACTTTTAATGAATTCCTGAAAGAGCTCAGACAAGATATGGAGAAACATAAAAAAGAGATAATAGTAGAAAGAGATTTCAACTCTAAATTTTATAAATGGAACTCATCAGTGGAAGACAGAAGGGGCCAAATTCTATCTGAATGGCTATGCGAGGAAGATCTCTTAGTGCACAACGTGGGAAATGTGCCAACTTTCGTCAGGATAGATAGTACATCCTATATTGACCTGACTTTCAGCACCAAAGTTGAAAAATTTGTGAGCGGCTGGAAGGTCATAGAAGAAGAATGCAACAAATGCAAAGAATGGAGAATAATGAAAGAAGACTTACAGAAAGTATCTGAAGAATTTGGACGGTCACTCCTTACGAAAGGGAATGGGATAGACGTGGCACTACTGACGAAAATTATAAAGCTGCATGTAACAAATTTTTTTTGAAAAAAAGAGGAGAAGGTAATAGAACTTTGGTATACTGGTGGACTGAAGATGTTGCAGGAAAACTTAAGGCATGTAATCAGGCTAGAAGAAAAGTAGTAGGATCGAACAGAGGTAATGATGAACCTCAAAAAAACTGAGGCAAGATGAATACAAACAAAGCAAAAATGATCTGAAGAAAACAATAGTAGAAACCAAACAGAAGGCGTAGAGAACACTGATAGAAGAAGTAGATGCGGATATCTGGAGAAAGGGCTACCAAATAGTAGCTAACAATTCTAGAGTCAGACAGCCGATTCGACTTAGTGAAGAAGAACGAATAAAAATTGCTAACACGTTGTTACCAACTGCACCAGAGGAGATACCACCGTTCACAATGGATGAACTCATGTAAGCCAACAAAAGACCAAAAGAGAAAAAAGTTCCCGGTCCGGATGAACTCCCAGAGGAAGTCATCAAAGTTGTCGTTAAGGCACACCCGGAATAATGTCTGAGGATAATAAACCTATTATTAACAAAAGGGCATTTTCTCAAAGACTGGACGATAGCCAGACTTGTTCTTATAGAAAAAGGTAAAAGTAAATCATACAAGCCCATATGTATCCTGAAAATCATGAGAAAACTCCTCGAGCATATGATCAAGTTCGGTTTCCGAAAAGGTAGGTCAACAACAGATGCACTGGCGAAGGTACAAAACATCGCAAAACAAGCAAACGAAAGGACTGGCAGGAAGAGGTGCGCCACATAATAACGTTTGATGTACAAAATGCTTTCATTTCCGCGTCATGGGAAGAGATCTTGAACGAAATCAGAAGAAGAGATGTACCTGCATACCTGTACAATATGATTGCCAGCTACCTTGAAGAGAAGAAGTTAATAGTAGAATACAAGGAAAAAATTAACATCACCTGTGGTGTTCCACAAGGCTATGTATTTGGTCCCACATTGTGGAACATATACTAGATGGGGTACTGAATCTGAAGGTCCCTAGGGAAGTCAACCTAATAGGCTACGCAGATGACCTAGCCGTAGTGGTGGTGGGGAAAAATGAATAAAGTCTGGTAAAAACTTTCAATAGAACTGTGTAGGATTACGCCGAGTTGATGACAGCGAAACAACTCAAGCTTGCCCCCCAGAAGTCAGAGGTAGTACTGCTGGCAGCAGGCAGAAAACTGAAAAGTATCACAATTGAATTGGAGGAAACGAACATCCGTAACCAAGAATCTATTAAATACTTGGGAATCCACATGGATCGAAATATGAAAATGGGTGCTCGTAAGCCATAAGCAACATGAGCAGGATAATGCCCAACGTTGGGGGTCCCCGAAAAGGTAGCAGAATAATTCTATACTCAGTCGCCCAGTCGATCATGCTATATGTCGCAACGATTTGAAAAAGAGCCATGGAAAAAAGATTTACAGAAATTATACTACTAAGTGTTCAACGGAAAGTAGCCATAAAAATAGTGTGTGCATATAAAACAACGCCAACTCAAGCTCTGTTGATGATTGCAAGAACCCCCTCGATAGATCTGCTGGCGGAATAGAGAACAATGGTACCAAATAACATATCAAAAGGGTTAGCAGGGTTACAAATTATGGAAAAATGGCAACAATTTTGGGAGATAAACGATGGAAAGGCCAACTGGACAAGAATACTGATAAGAGACATAGAAACAGGATAGGGAGAAATGGGGAGAAGTAGAATACTTCCTCACACAAGTACTAATGGGGTATAGGGTTTTTCAGGCGTATCTGTTTAGGTTTAAAGTGAGTGTCACAGAAGAGTGCAAGTATTGCGGAATGATAGATATGGTAGGACATACAATTTTTGAATGCATACGTTGGGAAGAACAGGAGAATCAATACCGGAAAACATGATAGGAAAGATGCTCAATAGTATAGAATACTGGGAAGCCGTTAGTATACTCTCCAAGACCATCCTGGAAAAGAAAAGAAAAGAACTAGGTGAATAATAATAAAGTACCGAAGAAAAAGGAAGAAGCCTGAACCATCACTGAAGTCTGCCATTCCGAAGTAATGCATGAGGGCGTTTTCACAGTAGCCTGCTTGACTTATGAGTGGTTTTTCAGTCGGTGAAAATACGACACTATCTGGTCACAGGGCGATCAGGTGTATTTCGAAGGTTTTTTCACTCGCCGAGAAAACAAAAAAAGTAGTAGTAGTAGTGGTAGTAGTAGTAGTAGTAGTAGTTTATTAATCATCAGATCCCATGTATTTATGAAATCATATAATGAAAAACATATGACCGATTACTATAGGTGGAAGGAATGTTTTATCAAAACGAGTCTTATTTCTGAATTTTTATCAGCAGACAGATAGGTATTGATGACTCACTTAAGTTTATGGAAAACTTGTTTGCGAAACCAATATCAAAATTCTTTCTTTTGAAGATGGTGAAGATATAATGTGTTTTGAGATACTCGGGCAAAACATTTCAGTGCTCCTATTTATAAATAGTATCAACAATATCGATATTTTTTTTTGTCAAAAAGTAGTGAATAATATTTTAAGTATACAACAACATAGAGACATTGAGTATAATGTGAAAGTATGAAATCTCTATACGTGTAAAACATGTGAAAAGTAAAAATTTGAATGTGTGAACGTATGAAAATATTGATGTTACAATATAAAATACGAACTCGTTTTAAATTAAAAGTTTTCAAATTGCTAGGTAGGGATGTAAAAGTAAAAATATATGAGTGGAATATAGATGAAAATTAAGACACTAATTCAGTTGTATTTGTTCATAGTAATGTTATATTCTGATTTGATCACTGAATTTTGAATAAATCAAATACATATTTCGTTTTTACACGATCTGAAGCAAGATTGAATAATTTGTGTTCAATATATGTGATTTATCTTTTTGTTCGATATTTTTGTTCATTATCGGTATATCTAGGTTACTTGATTTTAGTCGGTTATATTTATGTTGATGATTTTTGAACTTATTTCTGTTCTGGAATATGAATATTAATGATTGTTTGAAAAAAAAGATATCTCAAACTCATCAGATCACAATATTGAAATATTTGTGCAGATGAGAAACGAACATTTCAATCAAAGATAATTATGAGAAATATTTTCTGTAGTAACGTGAGCGGTTGTACAGTTGTACTATAGACTCCATCCTAGATTTTTGTACATTAAAAGAGACTGAACTAAAAAAAAAACGCAAATTCTTTATATTTTTTATATATTTTTAATTATTCGATAAACATACAAAATGACTCCGATCATCTACAAAGGAAGTCTTTATGTATTTTCCAATTCAGATCAAGGTCGATGTTTATTCCGAGATATTTTACTGAACTGGATTTTTTCAAAGTTATTTCTGCTGGTTAAATGAATATTGATTGATTGTCAGTGAACTATCATCAAGCCGATTTACTATAGTGTTGGTAGCCGGCCGGTTCGACGTGGCTGCTTTGTTAATTCAATCGAATTGACTGCCGTGTTGGTTGGTGGTTCAAGCCCCAGGCTGAACGATCGATTTTCACTTGCTGGCGCCCAACCCGTGTTAGGAATCACAAATTAAAAGGTAAGACCTCGTTAATCCTTAGCTCGCACAAGTCTCTACTTCTAAGGGTTATTGCTCGTAGGGGTGTGATAGCTAGTTAACGAAAAAACAGATTTCGAACAGATTTCAGATTTCCCAGGTGTTATTCTATCAATTATTAGCTCTATATCATCAGCATATGAGACCACTTTTTCAGAAATATCAATGTATAACATATCACTCAAAAATAATATGAAAAGGATTGGCCCTAAAACAGTGTCCTGGGGAACTCCGTATTTGATTTCTTATGGGTCACTCAGTACACAGTCTATTTCAACCATTTGTACTATTTCATTGAAGTAGTGTCTGATTAGTTCATTTGCCGAACCTATCATACCAAAATTATTCGATTTCGACAGTATTTTTTTATGACTAATGGTATGACTCAAGCATGGTCGTTTTTATCCAAGTGTTCATATATTTGTGTGACTAAGTCAATTATGCCATCAGAAGTTGATCTTTCTGAAAATCAAATTGGAAATCAGAAATTATATGAAGTCTCTCTGTGAAAGTCTTCAAACGTTTTTTTGAGGATTTCTTCGAATATTTTCACCAGATTGGATATTATGCTTATTGGACGGTGATTACTTACTCTTTTTTGTGCCTGACTTAAATAGGGGTTGAAAAATTGTTAGTTTGAAGTTCGAGGGACATATGCCAGTGGCAAATATAGCGTTTATCAAAATACATAAAGGTTTCGCTATTGTTTCAGCTAATGTTTTGATTACTGGCAAAAAACATAGAAAGTTTCATTTCTCTTTTCTTCAAAGAAAATTATTTTTCATGAATATATAATCAATACATGTCTTGGTTTGCCCTTTTATTCGTGTGGGATCATTTATGTATGAGTCGAATCCAAACTGAGAAAGAACATTCGGATAATTTCCAAGTTTTTAGTTTGTTTCCTTTATGTTGATGTTGATATCACGAGCTAGTATTTAAATATCAGGTGTTTGTAAATAGTTTTCAAGGCACTTATGTACGAACACAATATTCACGACCTGTTAGTTGATGGTGGATCTTCGGCGTTTATGTAACTTTCATCTCTGATATTGATTTTGTTTAGTACTGGTTGATCCGCTGGTTTTGTATTTGTGCTGTTCATTTTGATAAAGATTGGTGTAGACGGAGCATTGTTTGGCTTTGAGTGAACTGCGTCTTCCTCAGTTTCGTGTTTTTTCAGTTCTTCTCGTGGGTGTGTTTTATAATTCATAATAAAAGTTAATTTCTCCTTTTGAAGTAGTGAAGATGATTTTTCTAATTATTGTAGTTCTTGGTGGAATAATGCTGTCTCTACTCTCGAATCCCAAGATCATAATTGCCTCTTTCATTCTGGCCGAGGCAATGAGCCATTTTTGGCTCATTGCAACTGCTTATGGCCTATGATTTTCGGATTCAACGATTAAATCTATCATGGTGTGGGGTGGTTATTGATTTGGGGTTTCGGGAACAGGTCTCGATCAACTCAACATTCAAAAAAATTATAATAATCTTCGATGAAGTCTCACTATATCTAACAAAGGCGTTTTAGGAATGTTTTCATGATTCTAATTCTATAAGGAGAAATTTATGTTTGAAATTTATTGACGTTATTCCAGGTTTTGATTTCAATAAATAGTTCATTGAAAAGCCTCAAAGAGACATAAAATGGATGTTTTTTGGTAGATACTTATGTATGTATAGGATAAGATACTGACGGTTGAGTTAACATTTTTGGGATGTATTGTTTTCAGGGAGATTGTACATGTTCCAGGATTAACATTGATAGTTGCGAACGTACTTTCGTTTGAGTGTATTTTGTTGAAGGTCATCATCATTATACACAATCTGACGTGACGTTTTCACAAAAAAGCCATATATACTTGCGAAGCCAAGGCGAATTGCTAGTATTGTATCAATTTCATAAATGTTTTTTCTGCTGTTAAAATTTGAAAATTATCTGAAAGATTCCTGGAACGAATTTTCTTCTTGTCGAATGTTCCGAGATTTAATTCCAGAAAATATTTTTTTTTATACGCTTCTCTCCTTTCCTTCAGGTGTTTAAAATTTTAGGCGCTTCCAATATAACTTTGAAGCCCTGGAAGTGAACATTTGAAACGCAATCCCTTTTTGCAAAATATTCTTTCAGTTTCATTTTCTATGCAGACTGCAGCATCTATGTCCATTCTACTATAATGGAAAAATGAGATTTTCGGAAAGACGTGATGTTTTGCACTAATGCTATGCAACAATTTTTTCCTGCACGATGCGAGTCACGATGCGATGTTCGGATGTAGGATCCAGTGTTTCTTCAGGAGAAAAATATTTTACAAAATATTATCTTATATAACACTTGAGTTCGATCCATAGTGAAAATCTATATAAGTCTGCAAAAAATTAGATTTTTTAAGTAATTCTTATGTTTTCATGTGTGTTGAATCTAAAAATGACTTTCATTTTGTCATAGAATGTCACGATTTTTGACATTGTATATCTATGTTGAACAGTTTATCATTTCGGAAGTGAAGATGAAATATTTGAATCCTATCATATTCATAATTAACATATTCAATACGTTCAGTAATAAGCACTGAACACATTTATTTTTCCCAGTTACACTATTTTTGGTACATTTTCGTTTGTAGGAAGCATCTTTGAAGCATTCAGCAGTAGTCTGCCATCATTGAGATGATCTTCTCTGTCTCTGGTTTCTTATTCCCGTATCTTCCTTTCTGAAGCCTTGGTAATGCTTCGCATTCACACAGCAGGTCCATAGTGCTCATATGTTTTATGAGCTGACATTGTTTCGTTAGTAAACATACCACCATCCACACGGCTGTGTTGTAGCAGCTCTTTGGTGAAGTGTGGTAAGGGTTTCTTCATGAACCTTTTCACGCGCCTCATTCTGACTGTTTGCGGTAACTAGTAATAATTCCACTGGACAGGATATCTGTCTTAGACGGTGCCACTCTGTGACTATTGATGAATATTGAAACGAGGACATTGCTGGCGTTTCAATGAGACTGATTCCAGCCACTTCGCAACTTCGAAATGATCAGTAATTTTCAAAGGACAAGTTACAATATATCAAAAAATCCATTTATACATTTTTTCAGATTGGATAAACATTTTTTTTTTGAAAATAGTGCTTCCTGACAGGTAGGTAACATAAGAATATCATAAAAAAGTTGTATATATCTGAATGACTTCTGTGCTTTTGGCATCGTTCGAAACCTCACAGAAATGTTAAAATAGGTTCCAGAATCAGGAAATCCGGAAATGAAATTACGAGTGGTAATTCTTCACAGGATGTCAACAATCATCGAAATCTATCATTTCGGGCTTGTATTAGTGGAATTCGATGCGCCAATTCCAACGCTCCGAGTGTTCAAAAGCTTATACTCCATCACCTGCGAACAAAGCCATTGAACGCTCACTCATGACAAAATCGTCAGCGAAAGGATCTTTTTCAACCCCATCGACTATGAATCGCGGTAATAAATCCAGTTGGAAGTTCAATGGCCACAAATAAATCGGAATTGGATGACTGGTCGGGAGTGTTTCCTTTATTTTGTCGAATAACCGCTGCAGCATTGAACGAAATTACTTCCGCAAATCACAATGGCATGTTTGATTACATTCACTCACGATTGCGAACTTTAAATATGATTGAAATGGTGCCGACTCTACCAAGAAGAAGCAACAAATTGCATTAAGTGTTTGCGTGGTAAGAAATTATTTGCCCAAGTCATCAAAATTTTCATTTTGATTCACAATATCGCCAAACAATCGTTATTCTTTTACTCGAGTTCCGCTTCAACATCTGAATCAATGATTATCAGGGCATAAACCAATGTCTGGAGTTTTATTTCATGCATAGGTAGTCCTACCGAGTGTTGCTTTGAAAGTATTTTATTCATATTTATATTTATTCTAAAAAAGCAACGCACAAGAACGATTTGTGTCACATAATTACGATTCGCAATCATCTCCTCTTGATGTAACCTTGGTAAGGATAGCGGGTTTTGGGAAGTTTTTTGTTCTGGTGTGGAAAGTGTTTCTTTCAGATACATTTCACGCTATAGGTCCACCTCTCAAATTATATTTCATTGTCTATCAGTTCCAAGTGAAGAAAAACTTTTTTTCATAGTGTCAAATTTCAGATATTCTAAGAATTACCTGATGCTCTTACAGTGCGACCAGTGAAAACCCAGCATATAGGATATTTATCAATAATAAATTCATCTACTTTTTCACTTCGGCATTGATTTCAGCTTCGATAAAGATGTGTTTTTGGAAAAGTTTTTCAGCATGAAGTTTTTAAAGCGTTCTATAGCCTATTTCAATTTGAATACTTCAATAATTTTTACCTACATAATACATCTGAATTTGATCTGGAAATTTGTGTCTGATAGTATAACATTGAGATAAAAAGTTGTCTTCACGTGAAGAATCCAGGTTAGAATTGAAAATTTGTATTAATATTGTCATGTCATCCGATACGAGCCAACTGAAAATCTCGGATAGGAAAAAAAACGACTTGAAAAAATTGATTCAAATTTTTGTTTCATTTAATATATACACAAAACTATTAAAATTAAATCAAAGTAGGCACCAAACAAATTGTGTACCTGTAAGTTTTCAGAGATGTGTCTCAACAAACAATATCTCATGGAAAATACATGGCCTGTTAAATTTTTCCCACTGATACTGATAACCAAGAACAAACCTCTAGAAATAACCTATTTCGTATGAGTTTACTCTGACCGACAGCAGGCCAGGTACAATCCCTCATTCGATCATTTCAAGTTCGCAGTAATATAGTCATTTTAATATTCAGTAACATATCAGTTAGGCCAGTAATAACCTTAGACAAGTTTATGCCGTGTTCTCAATATCCCGGACGGAAAATACTTTATTTGGGACTATAGTAGCATTCTAAATAATAAAATGAAAATCATATCACTATAAAAGATGTTAATTTATTGAGCATCTTTTATAATGAAAGTTAATATTGAAAAGACACAAAATATCAAACTTGGATGAAATAAACATTTCTCTGAGGAAAAAGCTCATAAAATTCACTCGTATTGTATGAAAATAATATTAGTTACGTTCAGGCATGAACATCTTTGCTTGGTCCACTCAATCCTTATTATTTTGTGATTATTTCACATCAAGAGATTTCCTTCACTAGCATGATCTATTCGAGTGAGATAGTGGACATCTTTGGAAAGAGCCCTAATTTTGGTTGACATATTACTGACTAAAGCTATAACGAATAATACTGTTATTCATGGAATATATATCTGAAGTATTGATATTAGTGTTGCAGTTACGGGAGGAAGGACTGTTTTTTGAAAAATGTCCTTCTCTTTTTAAAACTTTCTTCAAATTTGAGAGAAATGGCAGATAATTTTTGAGATATTTGCCAATAACTTAAACCCATTTGTGACGCCAAATTCCGTATCAATCTTATTTCAACCCGAATATAAAAAAAATTAACTGCAAGTCCAAAGGATTCTCGAAATACGAACTACCTCAAGATATCAATGGTTGTTGAACCATCTAAATTCCCGACCTAGTCCAGGAATGCAACACAATGTTCCTAAGTATGTACAATTACTAAAGTACCAAACTTCGAAACTAGTAGAAATCAAAGTGCCGATCTATTTTAAAATATCAACAATTGTTTAAGTGTCAAAACTCGGGAGAACAATACAAATCAAAAAATATTTCTACGTCCTAAGAAATTTCAAAGTGCCAAAATATTTCAAAGTACTAACAATTTTTAAAGTATCAAAATTCGGGAAATAATGCAAATCGAAAAATATTTCTAAGTCCGACGAAATTTCAAAGTGCCGAAATATTTCAAAGTATCAACAATTGTATCAATAATTCGGCGAACCTCAGATATAATTTTCGGGGCAGGGATCTCCAACATTGCCCGAACCTTATCAGGGTCTACTCGTAAACCCCTACGGTCTATGACATACCCGAGAAACTTCATTTCCGGACGACATATTTGACACTTCTCCCAACTAACTGTCAAGTGCGCTTCCCGCAATCGACGGAACACCTCGTCTAACACCGTTAAATGTTTTTCGAAAGTCTGAGTAACAATGACAATGTCATCCAAATAACAAAACACATGGGGTTCCAACTCCGGGCCTAAGACTTGGTCAATCAGTCGCTGCCAGGTGGCAGGACTATTATGGAGGCCAAAAGGCATCCGACGAAACTGAAATAACCCCCTGTTTGGGACGGTAAAAGCGGTGTAAGGTCGAGATTCCTCCGACACAGGCACTTGCCAGTAAGCTGACTTGATGTCTAAAGTCGAAAGGTATCGAGCGTCTTTCAGCTTGTCCAAAGTGTCTGATACCATGGGCATAGGATAGCTATCTCTTTCTGTAACTGCGTTTAGTTTTCTATAGTCTGCACAAAACCGGTAAGTGTTGCCTTTTTTCTTCACAAGTAAGATGGGGGAGGACCATGGACTATTACTACGCTCCACAATGCCTTCATCCAACATCTTATTCAACTCCTCATCGATGTGTTTCATAAATACAGGATTTGTCCGGTAGTAACGTTGTTTGATGGGCTCGTGATTGGTCCTGATTACGTGTTCCGCCGAGTTCGTACACCCTAAAGACATCCCCATAAGTTCCTTATTTCGCTGTAACAAAGCGTTGAGACGAGCTTTCTCTGTCGTCGTGAGCACGGTCAAATCCTGGACTTGACTGAGCACGGACACTCGTATTTCTTCTGTGTTGGAGAACTGCCATTCGTTATGACGCAGGTCAGGTACTATGCCCATCCGGATCCAGAAATATGCCCCTAGAATGAGACCATGAGCCAACTCAGGAACCACCAATACTTCCATTGATCTTACACGATCTCTAACTTTTATCGGTACAGAACATGTTCCGATACTAGAGCATCGTTGACCATTGGCAACAGTGCAAAATACCACCTGTTCTCTGCTAAATTTAATTCACAGTCGTCCTACTACTTCCCAACTCTGATTACCTAAAATCGTTCGAGAGGTACCAGAATCGAGGAGCCCAAGTAAGGAACAACCCAATATATCAACTCGCAGATACGGTCTCTCGTCATTATGAGCATGATCCAATACGTAGTCCAGTATTGGTTGAAGGGTAGAATTTGTATATATCTCGGCGTGTCTATGACCTCTTAGACACGCCGCTCGGAGTTTTCCGACTTTGAACACGTAGGACAGGTCTTCACCGTGTATCCTTCCTTTCTACATTTGAAACAAACCTTTTTCTTGAAAGCACACCCTATAGCTCGGTGACCCGGTTGGTTGCATTGAAAACAAAGAGTGCTAACATGGTTGGTTCCCCCGACGACCCTGTCGCCACTAAAGATACGCTCGCAGAGACGTCTTCAGGTATGGACAGGTACGCAAAGTCTGACTCCAGGGCACTACTTTTTCGAGTAGGTGCCGTGAAACTTTCGATGGAAGCCTTCCTAACCTCAAGTCTCCTACCAAGATTCAAAAGTTCACTTATGGAGGCGATGTTAGCCAATCCGAGTTGGCTTTGGTAGTAGGGAGATATATTGCGAAGCAGAATCTTCAACTTAGCTTCCTCGTAAATCGAACACGTCAGCCTCTTGAAGTACCCAGCCATGACTGCAAGGTAAATTCCCATAGACTCATCTGGGCCTTGAGTTCGACGTTTGATTTCTTCGAAGAGCTTCTCGTTATAATCCGGAGTCAGAAATTCCTCCCTAAGGAGAGTTACAAAATCGTCCCATGTAGCAGCTTCGTGCCTGTAAACTGAATAGAATTGGTACGCTCTTTCAGTAAAAAGGTCGATGCCTGATTCCAATAAGACATCCTTGCTCACATTAAGGGCCACTCTCAGTTCTTCCACTCTTTCCAAAAATGCAGAGGGAGAGAGCTTTAGCTAAGAGATCAGATCTCCTGGTATTGAGACTGTTCTCCTCGCCAACCGGAATGTTATCAATCCGACCCAGGACGTGTGACAATTTGGTCTGGTACTTTTGAAAATCACCACTACTCTCCGAATTATTGAAGTCAGCTATACCAGTTTCCAACTGAACAAGTTTAGCAGTCACCACCTCCAGGTCTTCCGTAGCAGAAAATGGATAAGCCGGATATTTTAGACTGTCGCCACTCTTTTCGAGCTGAATAGCCATGGACAATCGATGACGCATTTCGTTCACCGTACCTACGCCAATATCACGGACTTGTAACTCATATATCAATTCATCCTGGCCTAATCGATTCATAACTATTTTTCGAGACATCCTGAACCGGCTACGTCAGTATTCGATGTCGTAAAAAAACGTTCTTATTATGATTATTGTTTTGTTTGTAGGCCCCACGTTGGGCGCCAAAAATGTGACGCCAAATTCCGTATCAATCTTATTTCAACCCGAATATAAAAAAATTAACTGCAAGTCCAAAGGATTCTTGAAATACGAACTACCTCAAGATATCAATGGTTGTTGAACCATCTAAATTTCCGACCTAGTCCAGGAATGCAACACAATGTTCCTAAGTATGTACAATTACTAAAGTACCAAACTTCGGAACTAGTAGAAATCGAAAAATATCTGTAAGTCCGAATAAATTTCAAAGTGCGGATCTATTTTGAAATATCAACAATTGTTTAAGTGTCAAAACTCGGGAGAACAATACAAATCAAAAAATATTTCTACGTCCTGAGAAATTTCAAAGTGCCAAAATATTTCAAAGTACCAACAATTTTTAAAGTATTAAAATTCGGGAAATAATGCAAATCGAAAAATATTTCTAAGTTCGACGAAATTTCAAAGTGCCGAAATATTTCAAAGTATCAACAATTGTTAAAGTATCAAAATTTCGGGAAAATAATGCAAGTCGAAAAATATTTCTAAGTCCGAAGAAACTTCAAAGTGCCGAAATATTTCAAAGTATCGACAATTGTTAGAATATCAAAATTCGGGAAAATAATGTTATTTTGATAGGGGCTGGCTTATTCTACCCCTGAAGGCGAAAGGGCACTGGCATGGGCCGTCCTAGCTTTGTAACAGTGGAGGAGGCTGGGTTCATAAGAAAGTTCTTAATCATCAGGGCGCCACAAGGTTTACCTCACCATCCAGTGCCTTTTCGTAATGATCCACTCACGAAACCTAGAAATAGTGGAACACAATGATGTCGAGTAACTAGAAATTCAACGGGTAGGTATGTCTAGTGAAATCAAAATATAAAGCCATCAACACTGTTTATTTTCACCCATATAGCACGACAATCCTGCTTACATAACGTTAGACGGTAACTATGGTAATGGGTAAGCAGTCAGAAATATTCAGGGTGGAGTAAATGGTGAAATTAGAAAGACAAGTGCGATGAAGTTATAGTCAGGGGGGTATGGCCATATCACGTTTACAGGATCCACCCCTTTTAAAACAAGCATTCAAGTGCGTGGTCAGGGCGAGACTTCAATAGAACAGTGTCCGACAGCCCAAATAAATACCCTAACTCATATATAGTAATGATAGGTAAATAAACTATTGATGTAGTTCAAGGAACGAGTCCCTTGTATGACAATTCATTAAATTTACAATTTCTAAATACTTTAAACGGAACAATGACCCACTGAGGGTCTCAAAACGCGAAAATGTACAAAAAAATAACTATTCTTTCGATATGGTCAAAGTCGGTTCAGTTGAAAATAATAATTGAATACCAGGAGTAAACATCATTAATGGTACTTGCTGCAAAAAGGGCGGTTGGCATTTCCTGTGGATTCTAACTCTGCTTCAATGGACAGCTCCTGTGTTGGGGCCGAAATGACTTTACTGGGCCACAAAGTCCATATTTTATGCCCTGCACTAGAACCCTGTGAAATTCATACTCTTTCACGAACAGTTGAAAGAAAAATGAAAAGAAATCAATATGATTCTCACTTAAGGAAACCTTTCTATAAGAAAGCAAAAAAACGACTAAACTAGAATAATGTTTAGTTTTATACACAAAATATCATAATACCATCAAGAAAGGCAGAATTTTCTCTCCTCACGGCTTTGGCAACAAATAAGTCCGCTGAGGTGAATCAAATGGTCAATGCGATCATCCAAACCTTCAACAAATGAGTGATGGTGATGCTAAGAATACCACCCAAAATGGTGGAAAATAAACTCACGTGATATGCAAAATGATCCCAGCTAAACTGGACGGGCAGTCACCTTAACCAACAATTGTCGTCACTGAAACTATACGACTCAAATGCCGACAACTTGCCCAAAATTATACAGGCGAAGTGAAATCCTGGAATCGTATTCCAGAAGGTATAATACAAAATTACCTCAGCACTTCAACACCTGTTGCATACCAGAAATCACGTTTTTCCGTCGAGAGAGGCTAAACTTTCACTTTCCACTCTCGAAATGTTCCCCTACTAGTACATTCTAGGTTGGTGTGCGCGCTCACCACCTAATTAATTCAACCTGAGGAACTGTCCACGCCATCCAACAGTGACTAGATTACTCACCTATTTAGCGAAAACAGTATGCTAGCAACATAGCACTTCATTCAGGCAGAAACTGAAGGGTGTTCTACACTAGGATAATTTACGGTCATGAAGACAATTGCAGATTATAAATATGAAATGGGTGATTCGTCTTAATGTGAAAAATAAACGTAACACATTTCATCAGCTCATTGTTTATGACTTTTACACTTTTTGCAAGCGTCCCTTGAATTCATGATTTTCGGACGATAAAAAAATAATTTGACCTGAAAGGCACTTGATCACCAGAGTACTGAATCAGTTAAGTACAAAGAATTTGTAATTCATTTCTAGTATACCTATAAGTACTTATAGTTTCAACTATATCTTCCGATGAAAGATACTATGAAATAACACCACAAACTAGAAAGAACGAAATAGACAAGCAACATTGTTGATGAAGTTATTATTGCTTTGGAATATATGTAGTTATTCATACACTGTATCATTGAATGGAATAAAAACACAAAAAAATCGAGATTAAACGAATCAACAACAATGACGTCTTACGACTCAACTTCGGTAAACATGACATTATACAGACATGCTCGAGGTTGAAATATATCAACTAATTTTTTCCGTTCATATAACTCGATTTTATTGAAAAATTCTTTCATTTTCTGCATTCCATCAGAATGCGAGTACACATCTGGTCCATATATGAAGTTCATCTGATGAACCACTGAGTTGAATAACTGGGCCATGATTAGTTGTTTGGCTAGAGGCTGTGTCTTGTAGGCATCTATAAGTTCGTTGATAATTCACCGACGCAGACAATTTCCCAGCATAAACTCCACTGGGGCAGACTTTTGCCATCATCACATTGTTTGTTGGGATGGAAGCACTCATGGTGATTTTGTTGACACCAACTTCAATAAAAACTGTGGTCCTCCTAATTTGCTTCAGATGTACTTTTGGATAATATGACTTCTTCTTTTTGAGTCAATTAAATTTTTTTAATGTCACAACTTTTTTCGGATAAGTTCCCGTAATGAACTGGAGCACTAGTTGAAGACATACAGAAATTATAATTTTTCTGGAAATTGAACACCCAAATTTTTGTTTCGAACTGGCAGTATCTGCTCACTCTTGGGTGTGCTGGATTTAATATTTAATTTTCTGATTTTTTATGATCAAATAATTGATTTTTTCGTAGATCAGACTATGGGTTAGTGGTTTCCTTGTATGAAAATGTGAAAAGGTAGAAGATCTTGAAGCTCTCCTGATACACAGGTAGGTCAGCTTTTGAATATTACTTGATGTAGTCCAATATTCTGCCTCTCACGTCATGTTCCAGTAACCAATTATGGATAATTTCAAAGCAATTTTTTTATCATAATCCACAAACATTTACTGGAATGAAAAATTTCACAAAAAAGGAGGTGAGTTAGAAAAAATAAAACAAATACCGATTTAATTTTACTCGTGGAATATACATACAAGTATACATAGAGAGGAAATCACATATCCCTGGAGAATACTCCAGGCTTATTAGGCTATGGAAGGCAAAGTCGGCTATCAGTTCGAATACATCATGATATGTTCATTTAAAAATTCCCAATCCAACGCAATAGAGATTGCGAAAGGTATAGTTTTTCTGTGGGTCTGTATGTATTCCAATGTTGTGTCTCATATACCATGCCATGTTTCGGTAGCCCATTATTGATAATTTCAATTAAACTTTCATAATCCACTGATTTGTCAGAAAAATTCGCAGAGATTTCTCAATTGAAAGAAAATAATAGCGTTACTCGAAGTGAAAAAAATTACAAATTACAAAACAAATTGAAAGAATAACCGAATAAACATGGTATTTCGTTCAGAGAAATAAAGATGTGTTCAAAAAACTGATTTTCAGAATTAAATGTCGAATTTATGATTGTTTATCAGAACGACAATATATTCAATAGTGTTTCACGAGTTTCTCAAGAGTACTCTCTTGATGAATTACTTCTTTTGAATTGTTAGCACCAAAATTGAAAAAATTATATTTTTGCTCAATCTGATTCGGTATCATCAAAAAAAAGCGAAAAGTTGTTTTGAATTCCCTCAAAAGATCACACAGAAGTATAGGATAATACAGAGGGAGAGTAACATATTCGTGTGAAATACCTCTCATCACTTGATGTGAAATCGAAAGTTGATCAATAATTCGAACTTATGATGCACTGTTTGGAACCTTTGGTGTAGTAATGAATATTACTGGAGTTTTTTCCCAACACCAAATCGTTATTTTCAACACCTCGACACGTGCTTCGATCACCAAGTGATCATCTTCAAAGAGGAAGATTAAAATCTTTAAGAAGATTAAAATAACGATTTGGTGTTGGGAAAAAACTCCAGTAATATTCAATAATTCGAACTCGGCATTTAATTGAAGCTCCCGAATCCAGCACAAAAGGGATTTTAATTTGTGATCCTATTCAATTTCTGTGAAATAAGGATGTGTAATTAGATACAAGTATGCAAAAAGTCCATGTTACTGGGTTTTAAGTTCTCCAGCTTCTAAAAACAGTAGTAAGTTTCTCACTTAGCATTTTTGTCATTCACTCGTAAGCAAGGCACGTTAAACTGAAAACGATAGTTTGAAGGGTCCATTCTATACCATTATTCAAGATCAGGTATTAACGTGAAGTTTTTTCATGTTTAGGAAAATTTTAGGCCATTTGGTAGGCATTTTGTATCTGTGACAAACAATGATTTAGCAATGTTCTATTGAATGTGTTGAATATAGATGGAATATCATCAGAAACAGCACTGCTATTCATTTTCATCCTTTGGATGGAGTTTTAAATATTTTTTTTCCAATATTTCAAATATTTTTGGCTTGATTAGCAGCGAAGGAAAAATCACCTACGACTTCAGATTAGTGAATCAGTAGGTACTACTTTCAAAACAAGCACTGTCTCCAAACACCCGAACTGCAACACTTTCATCGACGTGGGTTCTATAAATCAACATGACGTTATCTGGAGATGAAATAAATTGAGTTATCTCCTGAAGACTTGGTCAGTGAAACCTGCTTCGAGAAGTGTTACACAGTTCTGGATTTATGTATTGCCAATAGTTCCAGTTATACTTTCCATTAGCCACTATCATATCTCTTTTGTGAGTAAATTATGCATTTTAATTCTGTATGTGTGACAAAGTTTTTGCTTTCTATCATTTCTGATATGCCTAGTAATTCACGTTTCTCTATGATCAAATCGTTTTATTTCTTAATATTATCACTCCAATGTGTTCAATATTCCATCCCATCCCCGTGAACCAAGCGCGATCATGGAAGATATCCAGTGAATCATAGATCAGCACATGTTTACGAACTGATCATGATAACTTTTGATTGCCGTGACGTCACTCGTCAACAGGACTTGAAGAATTTATGAAACAGTCTACTGATGTGTTCAGTGACTGTCTCAACTTCAGCCAGAGTATCCCGTTTTACCCAACTCTCCCCTAAAGCAAAACGCGTTTTAAATAGAATGCATCCAACACATTCACTGATTATCATCATGAATACTGATATGTGATATTTTGATTCACATTCAGTAATAAAAATTAGAAAACTTTGTAGTTCAATGAATATTAAAATGTTATTCAATAGTGGATATCATTTTGTAGCAAAATGAATTTTTTGAAATCATGTTTAAGATATATCGTTCATTTTCTCTCAGTAATAAAAAAAGCATTTAGAAAACTAAACATTTCTTCTCAGTTAGGCCTCTATGGGCGACCGAAGAAGAAAGGAAATGAACTTTTCACTATTAACACCAAGATTCCATTGAACGCGACCACGTTAAAACGACGATCGTTTCGATAACGAAGACGAACGTACTGGAAAATCCGTCATCTCACGTCAACCAACGAGAGGGGCAATCCATATCTGTGATTAATGACGTCGAGAAACACGAAATGGTGCTTTACATCACTCCGGGACTCCGGGCGAAATTTTACATTGTCGAGGAATTCGTCCTGAAATATAAGCCTGCAGTGTATAAGAGGTGAACTACCAGATCGGTCATAATGGGTGAGAGGTCAATTAGCTTTAATAATCCTGGGAAGGCGGACTCGAAATGTAATTTAATTTCATTAGAAAGACTGAAGACTCATCGAGCAAGAGAAAGGGGGAAACGAATTGAAAGGAATGGTAATCATTTTGGTTTTATGGTATTCCGTTGGAAAATCCTGAAAATTACTAGATAATTATCCTTTCTCTGATAATCTAGTTCTGAAAATGGCGTTTATTGACGTAATAAAAATTTTATCGTCTCCAATCAACCTTCTATATCTGATGAATGAGATTGAGATCTGATAACTGGGATCGATTCATGAAACTGAATTTTTGGATGCTTCTGAAAGTCTGGAAGTAGCAGAATGTGGCATAAGAACTATGAATTGTGGCGGAGTTCCTATTCCAAAAAGCCCATTATTTGTTTATCATTATATGAATCGTTCTGTTGAAATCATCGAGAACTCTCACTAGGAAATTTGTTGCAAACTTCTCCTCGGAATCATTGATGTATGTCTGAAACTGAAAATGGAAGTGTTCGCTGTTAGATATACAAAAACACTATAGTATTAGAGTGAGGAATCAGTCTACTTCATCTCATGAAGAAAAGTATTTAAGTCCTGATTGGTGCTTGTTTCTCAACGGAGTTGAGATCCACAAAATCCCATACCAAACTCCCTGAACGGAAATAGGTACCTTAGCTAGTAACTATCGATGATGATCTTGAATAAAATTAACCGAAAAAGCTTGTTTACAGCTATCACTTCAAATTTTGAGATATGTAGTATTCGTTTACCTGAAGGCTACGATACGAAATGAAAACAAGACCCCGTGTTTTGATTTCGTATCGGATAAATGAAATGATGACAAATGTGTATTCCTTCATTGTCTAATGATTTATTCTCAAAATACATATCACAATCGAAGACAATAAATCTTTTTAAATGATTCAATTTCAACACGTGATGAGTAGAATTTGAAACATGCCCAATGAGAACACTTTACTTTAATCAGAACAAACTTGTTATCTCTCGACGCACATCTCGTTAACCAAGTTAGCATTATCAAGAGATGACTGAGATTATGTAGTCTAAGACTACATAGATAAATATCACTGAGACTACGTCATCTCCTGATGATGATAACTTGGTGGGCGTAACGCCCGTTGATAGAGAGAGCATTTTTGTTCTGATGAGGAAAAAGTGTTTTCAATGGACGCTTCAGCACATTTATTCATTTATGTCAATATTTTATTTCATACATCTGAATATTGTACTCGTTACTAAGAAAATAACGGACAAATGTTAGTATTGAGATTATTGATGGTATTTCATTATAAATCAGTACAACTCCAGCACACCTCATATATCTCGAAGCTCCTTACATAAGATGAGTTCCATAGGTTCGTTAAAATCCGAACGAAATGTTTTGTGAGAGTCCTACTAACTTTGAATTAAACAAGATTAAACAACTTTCCAAACATAAACCTGAACGAATCTCTTTATAATCCTCGAGACTCGTGAGTTGAGCCTTGTGCTCGTTCCTGCTATGCTATATTTCCCAGTTTTATCTTGACTTCCATTTTAAAGTGATCATTTCGGTAGGAGATGAACAAATTTGATTATGGAGCGATTGGCAGGTAGAGAAATTTGTTTTTCATTATCGTCATTTCAAAGTTAGAGTAACATGAGTTGGTGTTTCAGGAAATCTCAACTGGCGACAAGAGTGAAGGTTCAGTCAATAAATCTTCAATATGAACTACATATTACATTTGAACGCATATTCAGTTGGAATATAAATACTCAAATTCAATCATGAGAGTGACAAGTTTTGACACAAAATCCGTTGTGAAACCTTCAATCATCTGATTGAAATTGTCATTTTTTTCAATAGAGTTGGGAAGAATTGAACAATAGAATGCGAAAAATTGTTTTTCTCGAAACTAGTGAATGAGCTGTATGTCACTATTCACATTTATAAGGTTCTTATTGTCGTCACAAAAAGGACCTAACACAGAAAACTAGTTGATTCAATGAGTATTAACTTCTTGTGAGTACCTATCATAGAGAAGTACTGCCTCTTTTTAATACTGCTGTAGACAATTTCCTCATACTAAAAGCACTGTCGAAATCTTTCATTTTGGAATATTCTGATTTTTTTTCAAATTTTGCCACAAATTGCCATTGAAGAAAGACCGGGATATGTTTCCCATATCAATCATTTTCCAAATGAAGTTGATTCCTACATTTTCTGGAATCAAGTGCACCGTAACTGATGAATTTCAATACCGACGTTTCCCACTCAGTGTCGGTCCTTTTCACGAATACGTCTAAGAATAGCAATTTATTGGAATATTTGAAAAAGGATGAATTCATGAAAGATATCAATACTAGTATTTCTAGTATGAAGGGTGCTTTAATAAAATCGTTTGCAGAAGTCATCAAGGAGTTGTGGTCAGAAGATTCATTTGATAAAGTAGTAAATACAGCCTCCTTAAAAAATCAGATTCAAAGTTTTGCTCCTTGATTCATGGGTAATTCCCATCAAGACGCCCAGGAGTTTCTCCGTTGTCTTCTAGAAGGATCACATGAAGAGGTTAATATAATTAATGAGAAACCTAAACCAATCTCAACGGAGATTGACGAAAAATTGAGCGACAGCGGAAATGCACAAGAGTCATGGCTCACATATTTGAGGATGCATAACTCTAAGATTGTAGATGATTTCGTTGGCCAATTGAAATCCACGATGGAATGCACACACTGTGGATACTCTTCAGTAACATTTAATCCTTTCTGGGATTTGTCTCTCTCCATACCACAAAGAACCGACCAATTGAGTTTGTGGCAATGCTTAGATTGTTTTACAAGAGAAGAAACTTTGGATGGAATTGAAAAACCGACGTGTTCGAAATGCAAGGAAAGGAGAAAATGCATAAAGTCCCTATCAATCCACAAGTTTCCCTATATTTTAGTAATACATTTAAAAAGATTATCTCCAACGGAAAGTAGAGGCAAATTGAATGATGTCATCGAATTTCCTCTAGAAGGATTGGATATGGACAATTTTGCAGAAGAAAATGTGGCTACTTGTTATAATCTATATGCACTTTTAAATCACAGTGGGACTACTAACAGAGGACATTATACAGCATACTGCAGACACCCGTATACTAGCGCATGGCACAAATACAACGATTCACACGTGTCAACAATTTCACCAAAGTCGCTTGTGAGTGGAGAAGCATACGTCCTCTTTTATGTAAAGGATGGAACAAAATCGCGCCTTCAAGATAACCGAGGGAAAGTATAACTTTTAGTTTCTTCAATTTTGTAATTTTTTTCAACTTCTCATTTTTGTAAATAAAACTAATCATACTTATATATATTTATATATATATATATATATATATATATATATATATATATATATATATATATATATATATATATAAGAGAAACGTGCTTTCGGGCTCTGTAATACGAAGTAAAGTCTTGAGAAAGAACTAGGCATTATCATGAAAGATATTCAACGGAATGATTACTCAGAAATGATAATGGAACATACTTTGGCTAAAAGCGAGAGCCTCGCAAGGAAGAGAAGCCATAGAAACCAGTGTTTGCCTACATCAGAAGATTGTCGGAAAAGATGAGAAAAATTGAATCCAAGTGTAACATCAGAATTTGCTTCAGATCCGGAAACAACATCCGTAGCAGCTTCACGAAAACGGGATCACCAAACGCTGACTGCGATTTCAAGAATGGCATTCATTGGATACCTGTGAATGCTGCAAATCTTTTGTCTGTGAAACTGAAAGGCCATTGAAAATCCGCTTTGTCAAACACAAGACAAGTACCCAATGAAGAGAAACCAGCAGAAAAGTAGAGCATGTTTGGACTCATCAACATAACATTAAGGGGTCCGAAGCTGAGATCATCAATAGGGAGAAATACTGGTTTAGGAGGAAGTTCGGAAGTTCAAAGAAGCTGCATAGATGTTCAACGACGCATTCACACAAGCTAACGTAAATATACACAACATATGGAGACCCATAATCAAGCCAAATCTTCCGCCAAATCGGTGAAGCGGAGAGAGGAAAGTGGGATAGGTGAAAGCACTCGAATGACATATAGATAATCATCTCTTGGAGGAATAGTCCAGTCATCACCCTGAGACGATTGTTAATACTAACAGTCGAAACGTCGTAAAGTAACTTGACTTGAAATTTTTAAATTTCATTTCATTTCTAATTTTGCAATTTTCAATTTTTTTACTAATTTTCATTTTATTGTAATTTAATTTCGGTTTGACGTTCGGTTTGACGTTGGACTCGAGGCATTTCTTGTTGAAGTATATTTTGGCGTCTGTCTTAATGATCTGGTTGTTGAGTTTCTGGAATTCGTTCAGTAGTTTGATAGTAGTTGCGTTACCTTGTGGGGTGAATATCATTTTGATTGATGCAACTAATGCAGTTTGAGGAGTGCCTAGAAGATGACAGTACTACCAACTGTCGAATACGCTCGCATATAAATAATAGAAGATATAAAGCTTCAAATCCTTTTTGTAGAATTTAATATTGAAATAGAGATATATATATATATATATATATATATATATATATATATATATATATATATATATATATATATATATATATATATATATATATATATATTACTATCAATGTAAGTTATAGAAAGGATTTGAAGCTCTATGACTTCTATTTGATTATCTGCGAGCGCTTTCGACAGCTGGTCGTTCTGTCATCTTCTAGGCACTCTTTCATCTGAACGTGTTATCCTGTTGTGTGTCTTTTTATACGGTCCGAACGCCTCAATACAGGTACTTTTGTTCATTGCTTCTATATTGATTTGTATATTGTAAATAATTTTGATTGAGTATTGTATTTAGACTGTGTTCCATTTGGTTAATGTAGGTTTTGTCTATGTTTTGGTGTTTTAGTTTATCAGATATGATGTTTATACTTTCGTTGACTGGTATGTTGGAGTACATGTTTTTTATGTCGAATTAGAATAGTTTAGTGTTCGGGCTGACTTTTGTCGTTGAGATTCTGTCTGTGAGTTCCATTGAATTTTTGACGCTGTGGTTGTTGTATCTGTTGATTTTGTTTTTCAGTTCGTCGGCTATGATTTTTGAAATTTTGTATGAAGGTGCTTTGGTAAAATTAATATAGGTTTATTATCCTCATGTATCTTTATCTGTGCGTTGAGTTTTGGTGCTTTTGGGTTGTCGACTTTGTATCTGTTCAATGTTTTGTTGTAGAAGATCTGTTTGTTGGATTTTATTAGTCTATTAATTTATCTTTCAAATTTTGTGGTTGGATCGTGATTCATCGTACTGAAATCGTTTTCCGTTATGTAATTGTTCACTTTCATACTTGATTCCTGTTTTTCAATAATAACTGAGGGGTCACTTTTGTCGGCTTCAAATGCTATGAGGTTGTTAGAGATCAATTTCCTTTTTATTGATTTGATGGCTTTCGTGATTGCTGGTTTCTCCGGAGTCATTTCTGGTTTTATGATTTAGTCTTTTTCTTGAAAAGATGAAAGCTTATTGATTGAAACATGTGTCGAGGTGTTAAAAATAACGGTTTGGTGTTGGGATAAAACTCCAGTAGTATTTCAGTCAATTTTGGTCCGAGTCAATTATTTCAACATCCAGATCTTCTAATAGGGGACAAAAACGATGAATAAAGAGACGAATTCAAAGGTTTCTGTTGAAGATATTGAAAATACGTGAGAGCTGTTGGTTGTGGGTTAGTATCCATACTTCTGATGGAGGGATAAAACCAGCAATGTTATATAATGAAGAAATGTGGTAAAATGAGTGAAACTAATAAATCTACAACAATCAGTTGAAATGTAGAGTTTCATAGCAAGACAGCTAACTTTTCGTTTTCAAAATGGTTTTCAATGTTTCTGTGAAATATTATGTAGAGTTCCGCTCCTGATGAGACTACTCGAATAATGAAACACGTGTCGAGAAAAAAGTTGCAATCTCTTGTGCAGAAATATTTTTTGTTTCGAATCCATTCCATGTCAAGGATTCAAGTTTTTTCTTTCTGTATGCATTACATGTTTCCTAGTAACTTCACGAGGTTTTACAACTGTTACTAGAGAAAAAAATATAGAAAATTTGTTCGATTTTCAGTAGCTCTTCTCGTATTCTTCATCTCACTTAGTCTATATTCTCTTAGTTATTTTTATTGAATAACATTTATTTTCTAACAAATTATTTTCGTTTTCTCTGAGCTATCACGATTTAGGTCAAAAAAAAAATTGAAATCACTCTGTCCATTATTTGGACCCGTTCATATTCACCATTTTGAGCCGAGAAGCTGATCAAACTGAAATCGAGGTTATATACTTAGTACAAGAAGAGTGAAAGTAGGTCTTCAGTAATGTGAAATAAGAAAAATTCATTACGGAGATATTCTCATTACGGATCTGTCATTGTTCTCAGCAAATTGAAGCACTTTATTGTCACACGTCCCATACCAGTGTCATTGAAGTATGAGTAGGACTTTTTTTACTAGTTTCTTTGGTGTGAAATGTTTGTTTGCTCAACCAATGAAAAGAGATTTTACTATTCATGAAGTTAGTTCTATCCAAATCATATAAATAATTTGAAAGTGGTAACTATATTAGTCAAAAGAAGCCAACACATACCAGAAAATATTTTTATGAAAACATTTTCAACAATGAAAATGTCAGTTTATGAACAATGGGTTATTTCTGGACCATTTCCACAACATGATAATAAATTCATTTTATTAATCTAAATAAAACGACTTCGAAAGTGTTTTCTATTTCGAAAATAACCATCGTTCCAAATGAATAAAAACTACTCTCCACGTGTTACTCGAAACAATAGAAAATGGTCAACATACCCTTTACCAGAAGACAAATGGCTCGAATTCAGTCGGAAATAAAACGTTTTGACAATGGTAGTATGACGGAAAATGATAAATATTTCCTATATATCAGAGTGACCTCGTCCAACAGTAACATGAAAGAATGCTTGTAGCGTTTCCAGTAAGACCTCGTGAAAAGGAAATTTCGGAGGACTGATGAATTGGTCGTGAAAGAAATGAGAAAAAGGCGCAGAGAATGATATTTTTCTCAATTCCTCTAATCATAGTAGGACGTGAAAAAGTGTGAAATAAATAAACGGACCATCACTTTTTCTTTCGCTCCTGAATTTTCTTTCTATGACGAAAATGCTTCAAGGGGATTCATTCCGATAGTCCGGGGGATTGGATTTGATTCAAAAAAATGTCATTGATTAGAGAAAAGTTGATTTATTGAAGTTCTTGAGATCATTTTGATTTTTCTGGATTGCTTGTCGATAGTACTGTTACTACTCAATATGTCGCCAATATTCTTTTCGACTAAAACACTATGAATTTTTTTCCAGAATGTGAACAGTACTTGATTCATTAGGATCAGTAGTGTGTAACTTGTCATGTTTTCCATTCCAAATTGATTATCAAAAATTGAATATTCAATAAATGATTTCAATGAAAATGATAGAGATATTTTTAGAGTAAAATTGTGGAGTAAACTACAAAAAACAAAATAATTTTTCGAAAGTCGTTCGGATCTGATATTAACGAATTCGAATAAAGTTAATGCAATGGTTATCATGAAAAAACTTAATTACATTGAAAAATCTCAAGATAGTCTCAACGATGATGAATCATATATCACACTCAAAAATGATCCCATATCAACTATACAACATAAAGCAAACAACCTGATTTCTGATTTGAAGAACTCAAAGATCTTATCAGTAATCAGCTGCACTGCAAAAATTAATCTTGTGAAATCACATAAAATTCCGTTGGCCTTTTTTTAACCAACGTAAAATAATGTGATATCACAGGGATTTCTGTGAACGTCATATTATCAAATGAATTCGGTGAAAACTCCTTGTCAATTTACATATTGTGTCATGTAATTTTCAGAATCTCCTTTGTAATTTTAGACCATAAAGGCAGGGAATCACATGACTTATTATGAATGTATTATAGTATTTATAATGTAGAAATCTATACTCACTTCTAATTGTCATTTGTAGTATCACATTGAATAAACCCCCATTCACGAGACTTATTATGTATGAATTACATCGTCAGTTGTATGAAATTCTATATATACTGTGTGATTGCAGTATGCTAAATTACATTGTACTTCGTAATAAAATATTATTTTCATTTCTATTATTCTACTACGTTTCCAAAACTCCAAGTATTGTTAGGAAGAAAATTGGTTATAAGGGTGATTATGAACTTTACTCTGTACAGTATTGAGAAAAATTTAAAAATTAGGAAATTATGTTCTTCCATTAGACAAGTTGAAGATATTATGTTAATGATTACTATTTCCTATTTGACAATATATTTGCCCTGTTTTCAAATTGAGGATCTTAAAAATATGGTAGACATTGCAATATATAATATATTTCGAAGTACTACGATCTGAAATGAAATGAATGAAGTTACACATGAGATATGTATTATGTAGCATAGAAACGTTTATTAGGTTTGATGAAAACATATTCTTATCTTATTGTGACATTAATTTATTCATGAAGTTGAATACTTTTTTCACACAGGATATTTTTTTTACTTCGATTCCTTATCTGGATGTATCTTCAGAAACATTCTCTGAAGAAATTCCAGTTAAGTTTCTAAAAACGTGTGCGTCTCGGGACGCCCAACAGAAGTGATAACTTGAACTAATCAAAGTTGAGCTATTCACCATTGATATTGTTTAACTGAGTAAAAGCTTAGATTATTACTTGAGTTTATGTATATTAACATGATAATGTAAGGAAAGGTCGTTCATTGTTGAAATATTTTATTGATTGTTTTTTGTATGTACATATATTATAGCCAATTTTTTTCGCAGGATTAAATAGTGATACGTACACAATATCAGTATTTCAACAGTTCGGACTCCCATTTTCTGATATTATATGAAATGATTTGAAATACCTGAAAAAACTAATGAAAAAGAAGAATTCAAACAATAAAAGCTGGAAATAACAACTATATTAAGCAATTAAGCAAGCTATTTCTGACATTTTTTTATTTATTCCTTTTCATTAGTTCTTTCAGGAATTTCAGATCATTTCATACAATATCAGAAAATGGAAGTCCGAACTGATAAAATTCAACAAGAAACATTATCAATCACTTTCGAACGAACAAAATCAGTATCATCATTTACAAGCCACGTCTCACATAATGAAAGAATATTACGTGCTTGCTGATTACGGAGCGGGTGTTAGCATCATCATCCAACGACCACTCCTCACATCGTGGAGTAAGTGATCATTGGGTCAGAAAATCACGTGCCCTGAGCAAGCACAGTGAGCCAAGAATGGCAGCCATCTGCATCTGTCCGGCTAAGATTTCTGCCTTAGTACGGCAAGCCGGTATAATTTCAAGAATCGAGAGTAGAGAAGGTATCAGTCCACTAAGGACTCCAATAATCAGAATAACCATCTTGACAGAGTGATCTGGATAGAGTCTGCGGAGTTCGAAGAGATAATCTTGATATTTTATTCATTTCTCCTCCACTTTTTGAACTTTATTCGTCTCGCCAGGAGCGGAAAACTCCACGACAACGACTATATTAGGCTTATTAACTTGTACGAGCCTGAGGGTGCGAAACAAATAGTTTCAATAAATTCGGCACTTCTCGTTTCCTACAACGGATTCAATATCCCTCAGAGCGTAGGGCAACACCGGTGTCTCGTCAATACCGTAAGAGTTCCATAGATGGTAATATAGCCCCGTTATGTCGATGGATATAGGCCGAGATGGCATATGCTGGACATGCTGAAGCAAGTTCATTAGGGTCTCGGACGCCTCACGGCAGGTTCTGCACCTTGTGTCAGGAATCTCTATACCCATCACGCGACTGCGGTAGACTAAGATGTTGAAGACACCATCCTGGCAAGCCATGATGAACACCTCAGTTTCCGACTTCAGCCCACTCGACCTGAGGAAAGCGAAAGTCAGGCGCTTCGATAAGCCATGGTCTTCAATGTTATTGAAGAAGACCCCATGCATTGGCTCATCCTTGTGTTTTCGCAGAAGTGAGGTGATCTCTTCGGGTTCCAACCTGGTGAGAGTTAAAATCACCTTGTTCAGTGTCGAAAACTAAACTGAATTCATCAGCTGCTCGGGCAGCTGCCCTGAAAAGAAATGCTCCAATTGCTGCCCACTCATGGTTGCGAACCATGCAGAGAAGGGAATCCGAACTCCTGGCGACTTCACAGGCTACATCCAATACCATTCTATCATGTAGACACTCCAAACTCAAAAGTCCACGGCCTTCCTGTTGTCGGGGGAACTAGCATCGTGGAACGGACGATTTGGAATGCAAACTCCTATAGAGATCATCATTTTTCGGGTTCACATTGAATTGATACAGCTTCTTATGAGTCCACTCCACTACTCCAAACGAGTAGAGTAAGATTGGAATGGCAAGAATATATGTTGCAGCAACTTTGTTTTTCCCCGATAGTTCACATGACCAGTTCTGTCGAAGTTCATGCTGATACTTGCCGCGGAGAGAGTTACTCAGTGCTGTAACCTCTTGTGGGTTGCGTACCTCACGTACCTACACATAATTTACCAAATAGAAAAAAAATAAGTACCTAATGAATAAATATCATAAGAATCAATGAAACTTGTTTGATTCATAGAAATATTTTTATGAATCAAAGTGCTCCAGTATATGTATCAGTGTACCACAAATGTGGTACACTGATACATATACATATACACATTGATACAAATTTCAATTTTCAGTTAATAGAAATCATATTCTTTGTAATTGAATCTAACGGTTGATTTGACTTTGAAAAGTTGGTTGAATGTATATTGAATAGATTACAATTCTTGAATTGGATATTACTGTCGGTAGGTATTCTTCTATTGGGTCTAAGTAAAAATCATATCAAGGTGCCCGCACTCCCACTACGCTTTTCATATTCATGATCCTATGACTCAAATTCGAAAGAAAATTTCAGCACCTAAAAAATCGAATGTTTCTGTAACACAATGAAAAAGAATATTAATCTCCATTACACCGATCAACACAAACTTTCACTTTGACATTAAACTACGAAATTTCGATGAATCAGATCAATGATGAACAAAAAAACGAAGAATATGCCATGAAAAAGTGTTCACTCGTGTTAAAACAAAATGTGGAATTTGACTGCCTGGAGAATGATATTAAACAAGAAATTAGTAAAGTATCGAAAGAGAAATATGAAAATCTGGAAAAGAAGATAACAGTGCTCCACAACAAACAGAATTCAATAATGAAGAAATAGAATTGCTGGAAAAGGGATCAAAATTCACTCATATAAGACAATAGGAGCATGAAAGACATTATAAGGGTACAAGCTGAACTTCATATCTCAAACATCGCCAACATATTAGATAGCCCAACCCATCACAAAGTCGCAGAAATCATTGACAAAATTCAACCAGCCAACTATTCCAGGAATACGCTAAACGACTTAACAGAGAAAAAACCCACCGCAAACTCTTTTTCACAAAAGAACATGAAGAACAGTATAGTATGTTCAGAAGAACAAGAATATCTTCAAAAAATGCAAGAAGTGGTGAATAGATTAGATGTCACCATTCTTAGAAATTATCCAACCAAAATGTATTTCTAGCAAGCACCATGGGATATAAAAAAGACTATATGCATGACACCCCAGCCTCCAGAGATGTGAATATTGATCAAGCTCCATGAAGAAGGACATCCAGCCAGACCCGTAGAGTCATATTAAAGATGTCCCAACCAGTAAGTTGTTAAGATTTTGAAATTCATGATTCAGAGATCTCACAAAATTTAATCTTTTCAACATAGTTCTGAATTCAGTAGACCTAACTAACAAATTATCAAATTTGAACATCAAAAATAGTTTCAAACTAATATCATTCGACGTAGAAAACATGTTTCCAAACATTCCAACAGACAAATGCTTCCCCCTCGTGAAAGACTTATTAGATGAGTGTAATACAAGACCATATATAACTAAAGAATTCTGCATTCTTTTGAATGAATGTCTGAACCAAATTTCTTTCAAATATAACAATATGTACAAAACTCAGCCGTAATGTTGAGCTCGTTCTGGCAGACATTTTCATGGACATACTAGAAAATACCCTCATCCTCAATAACCGCCTTTCTCAGAAACATATTGTGTTTTGGTTCAAATACGTTGATGACAGACAAATTATTCAATTTTTAAACGTCCTCAATAGCCTGCATAACAAAATTGAATTCACAGTAGAAATCGAACAAAACAAGGAACTTAACTTCTCAAATGCATTGGGGGCAGTTTTGAATCTTTTTTCTTCACATCTAGTGATAAAGGGTGAGGCGAAAGTGGACCAATCCAGACTGGAAAAATCACAAAGTTACATTAGATCAGGCAGGAGATCAGAAATTTCTACCTGAAGGAACGATTATCAAACATGACACTGAAATATATGTTCGACACAAACTTTGCGGTTGAAGTATCAAACCGCGAAGAGTGGAAAATGAACAGACATCCTGAGAACATGTTCAGCAGAAACACCTGGTTTACAGACGGGTCAAAAACCGAAAATGGAACGGGAGCTGGAATTTAGTGTTTGTGACAGAATTTTCATTTCAGTAACGCTCTTGGTCAGTACACATCAGTTCTCCAAGCTGAAGTATATGCAACTGTGCAATACACAAAGAACAATATTTTGAGACCACAAGGTGATGAGCGGATCAGTATTTTCATAGTCAGGCTGTACTTGAGGTACTGACGAATCCGAAATGAAACTTCTGGGTCTAATGCCTTGAAGCATTGATAAAATTGACGGGCAGGAGTAGGTTGACTATATACAGGGTGTCAGGACACACAAGCATCGCAGGCAATGATGACACTGATGAGTGTTCAGACATGGATCATCAACTTTATATATATATATATATATATATATATATATATATATATATATATATATATATATATATATATATATATATATATATATATATATATATATATATATATATATATATATATATATATATATATATAATATAAATATATATACTTCCTGAACCAGTGAGGGGGAACCAAAGTCTTTGGTGAAGAAACAGGAAGGCAGGTGTGGAAGAAATATCAAAATGTACTCGAAAAACATACCGGAAAACATAAGTTTTTTATTTAACTTCACAGAGAAATGAAAATGATTCAAAAAAAGTAAGGATTAGCTCAAAAAAAACAGAATGCCACTTACTGGATACTGTGATGTCAACTATGTTCCAGAGTTTCAAGAAGCACAATGTTAGGTTTTGATTATATTATCTGTGGACTTCTACATTTGATCCACTTTTCCATCAAGCTTTTGAAGAAACAACAGAAGTTAACATTATCCGTTTGATCCATGATGTCAATTTAACTGAATGTGTATCTACGCGTGGAAAAAAAACATCTGATAATACCGATACCCACATTTTCTGATTCCACCATTATTATAGAAACTCTCAGGTTCACGAGACTTCCTTTGTAAGACCTGTGTTTCAATGTTTGAAGCTGTTGCAAACTATACATGTCCTCAGAAAGAGAGTGAAATATCACAAAATGAAAAATGCGTGATAGAGAGAATAAAGGAGCCAATAGAAAAAAAAGGTGGTGTTGGTGAGGTGAAGGTAATAAAAAGATATTATTTGTTATAGTATAGAAACGTACTCAACAAAACATTCTCGATAACATATTCATTTTGTTTCGGAATTATTCACTCACAAAATTATATAATCAGTCATTGGTCGGATTATACACTTGAATACAATCTATTTTTTACGAGTAATTTTTCAACAAAATATTGATATTTCATAATTTTTTTATATTTCAAAATCTATGTCGTCAATATTCATAAATAGATACAACACATACATGAATGAAAAATCAAAAAAGGAGTTTTGTTGAAGATTTTCAATAGATGATTGTTCATTCACTGTTCAGATCGCATAATACTCAAGTTCTAATTGAATGTGAGAAATTTACTACTATATTACATGACATGATCAAAAACTCACCTGCGAATTATGTGTCCAATAAATCGAAGGTGGAGGTTCTGGGCTGTGTTTTACCATACAAGTTAAGTTCATGGTACTACCTTTGTTGATGTACATTTCTGGACCACCCAGAAGAGTTGTTATGGGTTCTGAAATAAAAATAATGATATAGTTCGATAATGTCGAAACTGAACGAAAGTGTAGGAAAAAATGAAAAGAAGTAAATAGCCTGAAAGCATGTGATATTGAACGATAGTGGATTCGTAGATAATATTAATTTTGTCTATTATTTTTTGTCACACCCAGTTGAAATTTTTAAAATAGTCGTTTTATTTTCTTTACGATAAAACCATTCATCATAAAATGAAGAAAACAAAGAATTTTTTCAATCTGAAAATCAAGTGATAAATGATTTTTCACATGTTTTCCTCACATTTTTTTTCCACATGAAAGATTGAACCAGTTTATTTTTATTCTACCCGATGGACACTGATTTCTTCACTTCATGAAGAGTTATATATAAGTACGTACATATTTTTCCTAGTGGCTGTCAAATGTCGAAAAAAAACTGTTCATTATCAACAGACGATTGAAACTCTTACTGAATGAATCATCAAAGTGGATATGTCAAAATTTCAGGTCTGATGAATTGATGTAGTTGTATGCATACATTATCAACGAAATATATTGAGCCACATACGATAAGTGGAGCCTTTCTATCTATATGTATATGTACAAAACAGCGAAAAGGGCTCTTGTCTATTCTGGAACAACATGTACATGTGGTTAGGCATCTAACCGAGTTATATGAATAGGTGGTGATAAATGTCAGACAGTCTTTCGAATGTTTTCCAGAGAATTATGGTTATTGAGAGTGAAAGTCATGATTCATCGCGCTCTGATGTTGGAGTAAAAAACGACGAATGAAGCAATCAAAGGAAAGTTTATCCCTTGTTGGTTGAAATTGATTGGATCTTTGATCACTTTCAATTAGATGATATGAAGTCTATGCATTCATATGAGAAAAAATCAAAGTGAACATATTTCATATTATAACGCCTTCATAGGTGTCATCAACTTGAGAATTTATTGCATATTTGCTGAATAGTATTTTCAAAATGTAAATAGGTTATTTTTCCTAATTGATACAATTCTCATACGAGAAAAAAAAAGAATAATGTTGATACACCAGATACACCAATATGTTGATGTGAAAAATACATTCAACCACCTTCAAACAAATGAAAAATACATATTACAGATGTGTAATCTGTAGGTCAACTTCTCCGTGGTTTATTAATCTTTTTGTAAAATAATAGATAACGCAAAATTGTAAAATTAATTTAGGTTGGTATACCTGTATGGGTGGTACACCTGGATGGTTTACCTGTATGGGATATCTATATAGAATAAATAGGGTTAGCTTCGCGTTAGTTTCTAGTTTCAATCTTCCTCTTTGAAGATGATCACTCGGTGATCGAAACACGTGTCGAGGTCTAAAAAATAACGATTTGGTGTTGGGAAAGAAACTCCAGTAATATTTAATAAAATGTTTGTATTTCTCATTCGGTTGATATCTGATCAACAAGCGCGCGCTGCCGCTAAAGAGAGTTTATCAAAAGAAATATTTTTTTTGAATATAAAATGTTATTTTGAAAATTTAAAAAAATCTAGTATCTTCTTAACACTTGTTAATCGAGTCCCGTAAAAAAAACTTCTATCACCATTTTTCAAAAAGTTATTCAATTGTTAACTAACAAATTTTTTCCCAATCTCCGTTGGCATAAATAATGGGATAGAAGGTATAAATAATTGACCTATAAATTTTATACTTCGTGGAGCCCTTTCAATATATACACTTCATACGATCCTGCGATAAAAGTTCATGAAAATTTAATAATTTGTTAATTATTATTTTTTATATCTATTGCAAAATTAAATATCTAAAAATTGTTGATAACATTTTTTTTTCAATTGATATTTAGCTATGTCTGTTTTCACATCGAACAATGGCAGTTATTAATATAGGATATGAATTTTTCACGTAATTTGTTTATTAAATTATTTTGAACAGATATAGAAATTCAATATTTTTGAAAAATTTTTTTTTGCTATTTTGTTGTCTAGAGATAATTATGATTCAATGGAAAGAATTTTTTCTTCAATTTCAATTTTTAATTGTTTAAAATCGTTTTTTCAAATTTAGATTGTTTAAATAATTAGTTGAGAAATAATTCTGATTTTAAAAATCATAATTTACACTTTTAAATAGTTTGGCAAAAAAAATTAATTCATTTATTATTTAATTGTTTTTTAGTCAAACAATTTGTTATGAACAAATATAGACCAACGTTATATTTCTTTTCTGAAGCAGAAAAAAATTATAAAAACAGCTATATATAAAAAAGTGCCATTAAATACTTTCTAATATCAATCAATCAATAATTTTTATAGCACTTTTCTATATATAGCTGTTTTCTTAATTTTTTTCTGCTTGAGAAAAAAATATAACGTGGGTGAATATTTGTTTATAACAAATTGTTAAACTAATAAACAATTAAAAAATAAATAAAAAAAATTTTTTTGACAAACTATTTGAAAGTGTGAATTATGATTTTTAAAAGCGAAATCATTTCTGAACTGATCATTTAAACAATCGAAATATAAAAAAATCGATTTAAAACAATTATTAATTAAAATTAAGATGAAGATTTTTTTTTCAATCATAATTATCTATAGACAACAAAATAACAAAAAAAAAATTTCAAAAATATTGAGTTTCTCTATTTGTTCAAAACAATTTAATAAACAAATCACGTAAAAAATGCATATCCCATGTTAATATCTGCCATTGTTTGATGTGAAAACAGACATAGCTGAATATCAATTGAAAAAAAAAAATTCATAATTATAAAAAAACATAATTAACAAATTATTAAATTTTTATTAACTTTCATCGCAGAATCGTATAGAGTATATATATATCAAAAGGGCTCTATGAAGTTTAAAATTCATAGGCCAATTATTTGTACCTTTTATTCCATTATTGATGCCACAGAGATTGGGAAATATTTTGTTAGTTAACAATTGAATAACTTTTTGAAAAATGGTGATGACACTTTTTTTTCTACGGGACTCGATTCATTGAAGCGTTAGGAAGATACTAGATTTTTATCAAGTTTTCAAAATGACATTTCATGTTATAAAAAAATTATTTCTTTTGATAAACTCTCTTTAGCGGCAGCGCGCGCATGCCGTAACAGTCGCGCGGAACCCTATTCTCAACGTCAAATCAAAATTATAAATAATGGAGATAGAGTTTCGGGAGTCAGGACTTTTTCATCGAAAATTTCCTCCTCTTTAACGAGCTTTTTTCAAAGTTGCTTAAATATTAATATTTTTTGGGTTTTTAACGAAAAACTAAATACATTTTTTTTTATTTTGTTAATAACAATTGCAACTTTTTACCTGCACCAAAATCCTTCAAAAACATTTTTTTAGAAGTGATCACGAACTGAATGAGCTATTGCTCATATTTTTAGGACCTTTATCTCTATTTTTCATGTTTTTGAACTTGTTGATTAGACTATAAGCATATTTTTCGAATTTAACCTTGATTTCAACCCCTCGTCCTCAGACTCACACAACAACTTCCATTACAACTCAACTAATTCAAAAACAAATCGTTCCATACCAGACAGTGCTCTTTCGTCATATCAGCATATCACAGGTGATATGCTGAACAATGAACGCATTGCTGAACTCACATATCCATGAAGAACAAACTTGAGAAAAAAATGGCAATGACATATGTCCCCTTACAGCAACTCCATACATATATGGGATCGAAAATGGAATCAGTTCAAGACTATCAAAAACAAGGTTCCTCAAGGCGATTAGTTGCAAAGCCGAGCTTCGACATATATTCATTTGGTTTCAGAAGTAGCTCTACATTGAGGACTTGTTTCTGAAGGCTCTTTTTACTTTATATTATCAACATTCCAATCTAGATAGGCACGATTGATATGATTCTAGCAATTGATATCCATGAATTTCTGAAAAAACTAAATATATTGTCGTTTGAACTCATATAAAATTCATCAGTAAGTAGGATAATGGTAATTCAATTGCATTCTAGAACATTCCAAAATTAACGTCTCATTAATATGGTAGAAAATGAATTCAGAGTTTTATCAGTCTTATTTACCAATTTTGTCTATCGGAAAAAGAGCTGAGATATTCAATCCAGCTTCAGAATTGAAAGAAATCTAATAGTAGTTTTTTTCTTCGCTGAACATTTCTACAATTCCTTGACAAATTTAACAGTTAGTACTAAACATAGCAAAAGTTAGTTATCACAATGAAGTGTTTTTGAATTCGTATCTTCAAGAATCTCACACAAGATATACTTTTACGCATTTTAGTCTGGAAACAAAGATTTTTGAATGACATTTTTAATCTTCAGTTAGATAGACACCATTTTTATGATCATACTGAAATATTTCACTGACATTGTCTATAGAATCACAATGTTGATATCTATCGTCAGAATACGTAGATTTGAAAATATTTTAGGATTATGGTATAGTGGGTATCTAGTTTTGTTACAAATTATTGTTTGTTTGATATATTCAAACCAGTCTGTTACGAAAGCAAAATCATTTTTAACAGATTTTTCATTCCTAACTTCATTCCTAACGGCAATTTGATATTGTATTATAATGAATACTTGTAACGCACTGTTTGGACCTTCGGTGGGTAATGAATATTACTGGAGTTTTATGCCAACACCAAACCGTTATTTTAACACCTCAACACGTGTTTCGATCACCAAGTGATCATCTTCAATCTTCCTCTTGAAGACGATAACTTGGTTATTGAAACAAGTGTCGAGGTATTGAAATAACGGTTTGATGTTGGGATAAAATTTCAGTAATAATAATTTTATCAGTGAATGTTGAGTAAAACGATTTTCCAATCCAATATTGCGGTACGCAGTAATATTCAAAGAAAACCCTATACTATACATTCTTAACAGTAAGTTGATAACGTTCTTTATGGATTGCATGTAGGTGTTACATTTGGCATGATTTATAAAATGACAAATAGTGTCAAATCTTTTGGGGGATTTTCAAAAATGTATACGACAGTGTTGTTCTTCCATGAATCTTTCTAAACTATAAGGCAGTATGTTTCATAGGACCACAAACATTTTCACTGCTTGGAGAACTGGTTATGGAAGAGACTTCAGGAAGAAAAGAGCAGCAGCTTCCGGTAATGTGAGTTCAATTCTATAGATTATAATTCATTCAACATTTTTTTATAGACAGTCAGCAATTCACAACAAGCATATTCCAGCGGAGGTCTCAATTTTCAACGTGCGGTACCCATTTTGATATAGCGGCTGAATGAGCTAGAGTGTGAAATAGAAATATGACCTCTGGTATGAACCTATTTGTAATAAATATTTCTTTTGAACACCAGATTTGTGCAAGAACCAGATTCGTAACATTATTCTTCACGCGTGCTTCACCAACAAAAGAGAAATCATGCCATCATATAGTTGGTCTATCGATGACCCAAACTTGGTTGATGAAACGTACTTTGAACGGTGGGTTATATTTTTATCTGCATGATGAATGAAATGTGGCATGCCATTGCAGAACAAATTTTGTAATTCTATGCCTCACCTTTATCCTAGAGTTTATGGTGATAGCCCACCATTCGAAGGAACTGATTCAATATCGAAAAAAAATACCCCGAACAAACGCTGTTCATTTCTAATTTGTAAATAAAAGTTGACTCAATCAATCATCAGCTTCTTTGAAATACAGAAACTGAGTAAACAAAGAGATCATTTTCCATTCACAAGAAAGAACCCCATCGTTGAACATTTTTCTGTGTCTCCCTCTGACTTTTATCATTTTCTACATCGCTTCTTGAACGATAAAGATACTCGCCTGCGAAGTGCACCCTAGCAATATTATCCAATTTTCCGTATTTTAAATACATGCTTCAGAGTGATTTCTACCAAATAACCAGGTAATTAAACGGGAAAACCTAGCAAAAATACATCGTTATATCCACCTTTTTGAAAGGCTCTAATTGGATGAAAAACACTTCGCCTCCAGCAATTTGTATTTATTGGAAATTTCATCACTTTCCACCGACAGATGTAACGTAAAATGTATTATTCCAACCATCTCATGTCTAGTTAGGAGCAATTATGGATGAGACTTTCATTTATTGTGAAATGAAGGAATTAATTATAAAAAAAATTATGAATGAAACCTCCTTTGTTTTTTACCACTTGCATTTGTAGCTAACGTTACTTTAGTTTTGTCCTACACATATTGAGTTTCATTTGTCATATTTCATGATGATTTCCTACCACGTGGTAACAACGGCTTCATCTATCATTTGATTCAATACTACATTTCAGTTGGATGTACGAGAACAAATATCATTTTAGTTTTGATTGCTAACCTTCAATTCAACATTCACATTATACAAGGTGTAACATAAGTACGTTGAAATATTCAAGTGACGTATTCCTGAAACAATTTAAAAAAAAAAAGTTTTTATGAACTTGTGTCCAAAAATGCTCCATTTCGGACATACGGGGTGTTGAAATTTTCATAATCGATTACTCTCAGAGCTGAATTAAGATGCGTATCAGCGTGCATTCGAAGACAATAACATTCTGTCAACTGTGCGTGTGGAACATCATGATCATTCTATTTTGTATTTTTCTTCATTGACATTTTTTCTAGGAACAGAATATACAAATTTCAATAATAATAATAATAATAATAATATTTATTTTCCAAAAGACATAGTACAATATGTATAGGAATAGTCGGGACAACAAAAGGTAAAAAAGTAAAAAGTAAAAAGATTAATAAGCTAGACATTAACAGGCTTATCACCAACTACATATTGAAATATTCATCCAATGAATAAAAACATTTTTCAATTAAAAATTTTTTCAGTATCTTGTTGAATTTCCTACATTCATTGACATTTTTTATATCGTGGGGTAGTCTGTTATAGATTCACAGCCCCATATGATCAGGTGAGTTATAAGTGATTTTATATTTGCAAAATGGAATGTGAAAATGATTTTTTTGACGAGTGACGTCATGCAGGTTTGCATTTCTGTTGAATTTAGTTTTATTTTCATGAACATAATTACAAAGTTCATATATGTAGAGTGAAAATAATGTCAATATGTTATATTTAACAAACAGTCCTCTAGCAGAGTTCGTGGAGGAAACGCCGGCTACAATTCTTACAACTCTTTTTTGCATGATAAAAACGTCATTTATTGAAGCGGAGTTGGCATACAAACAAATTTCTTACCTGATTCGAGATGCTACTTGGGAGTGATATAAGGATAGTAGTTGAGGCTCCTCCAGGACCTGCTTGAGACTTCTGAACATATAGCATAAAGAATTCAATCTTTTATTCAAATAAGTGCAGTGACTTTTCCAGTTCATATTTTCATCGACAACTAGTCCGAGAAATTTTACTTCGTTTATGTTACATATTAGTGTGTCACTAACGCAAACATTTAATGAAAGACAATTTTTTTGCCAATTATGAAATTTGACGATTTGGGTTTTCGTTGCATTCAGATATAAAGAATTTAGGCTACACCACTCGTTTATAGAACTGAGAACTTGTTCGCATTTCTGTTGTGCTGCAATTTCATCCTTGTCCAATATTATCACAGAAGTATCATCAGCGTACATGGTAGCAGGGATCCCTGTAAGGTATTTCTGAAGATCATTGGTATACAATAAAAATAAAATTGGCCCCAATATAGACCCTTGTGGAACTCCCATGTTAACCACTTTAGTTTCAGAACAATGTTTGTTCGAAGGTGGTTGACAAAGTTTCATGGTGAATATCATTAGTTCGAACTTTCATTACCTAAAATGAGTGGTAGATTACAGCCGTTTCTGGGTCTCCCCCCCACCACTATGACGTATTATTTGATTTTTTTTTGTTTAATAAAATCAAGGCGATGTGACCTTGAAGTGTCTGGTGCATGGATCATTCAGAATATTTTTCGTATGAGATTTTGTGAGTATGACATAATAACGTAATTGCATTTGGTTGGTGTGAGTGTGTGTGTGTGTGTGTGTGTGTGACAATGCACGGTACAGGGTTTATCAAGTGCGTGTCTGTGTAATAACATACGTCGGCATACTTCAAAGATCTTCCAAGTAATGAATGTTTCATCGGTGTGAGCCCACCAAGTTAGTGGTGTGACGTCACAGCAGCAACCGTTTAACGGTAGGAGAGCGAGATGTGCACTACGGCGTGTGGCCTTCGCTGTAGATGGTGACGCGCAGGCGGCTAGTACTGTGTTAGCGTATGTCCTCTACGATGGCGCAACGACCACTATCTGTTCGTATCGTTATCTGTTAACGCATCTAGCTGAGAGGTTGGGTTGGCGCATGTAGCTGAGAGGTAGGGTTGGCTATAACGTCTTGACGGACCCGAAGTATTTAAGAAGAGGACTAGTGTTGGTTATGTCAGTTTACATAAAGTGAGTTAGTGAGAACGTATCGTAGAAAATGTATTCCTCTGACTGTGGTAAATCTTTCACTCGTAGTGATAACCTTTGTCGGCATCAGAGAGTGGGTAATGCAACACCTTTGTATACATACAATTGTTGTTATGTGACAATTCCTATGACCCAAGTGAATTCTCACCGAAAAACCATGACTCATAAAAATAATGCATGTGTTCAATTATCTAAAGGTGTTCAAATTATAACGAATGCATTCAGTTGCCGCATTGCTACATACAGGGTGGAGAGTTCGATTGTACCCACTGACTACGTCATTTTTCAATGAGATTAGGCAGAAGGTAATTGAATTACTGGAATCGGCCATCAGGATTCATAAAAGCATCAACGTGAATATGGAAGTTTTTGGAAATTATATTCTTCAGACTCAAGATTTGAGGGACACGAAGTCATTCAATTCCCAAAAGGAAATAGTGGACTGATTTTTTTTAAATTAATTTATTCATTTCCTGTTGACAAATATACATTGTGTAGGAGCCGTCAGTGATAAAATCTTAGGTACTACTAAAAAACTAATGGGACATGTACTCTTCAATAGTATAAAAACTATGAGAACATAAAAAATATTTCAAGCGATATTTGAATTCTGCTTGAGACCTGCTCTCCCTTCTATTTATTGGCAAATGGTTGAATATTCGGGGAGCCATCAGATTTGGTGAGTTATAAGCCAGCTTTGTCCTGGCATATGGTAAAAACAAATTATTATTTTGACGAGTATTCACATTGCGGATACATCTATTCATCAGAAAGATTTTATTGTCATTTTTAAAAACATGTAAACACAGTTCAAATATAAACAAACAAGGCAATGTTAGAATATTAAAATTGACGAACACATTTTTGCACGAATCCCTAGTTGATAATCCTGTTATGGTTCTCAGTATTCTTTTTCACACTAGGAATACCTCATTCCAACGTGACGATAATCCCCAGAAACATAGGCCATATCTGAGTCTGGACTCAACTTGAGCATAATACAGCGTCAGAAACTGACTAATATTTAACACTTGTCTTAAATTTCTGAGCTGAAATGTTATCGAATTCAACTTCTTCATTAAAAATTCACAATGATTATGCCAGCCTAAACATTGGTCGATATGAAGTCCCAGGAATTTGGTACTTTCGGTGCCTGTCGTTACAGAATCTCCCCTCTCATTAATCTTGAAACTGATTGGTGTATAATATTTCTGTCTGTTATTGAAACGGATCAGAACAGTTTTATCAACATTCATGAATAACTTATTTGCCGCAAAACATGAATTTGAGTTTCGAAAAACTTCAGCACATTTCGCTTCCAGGTCAGAATCAGACCTATCCGAGACGATAATAGAAATGTCATCAGCGTACATTATTACTGTTTCTTCCGTTATTGACTTTGCCAAATCATTTATTTAAAACAGAAACGGTATTGGGCCTAATATGGATCCTTGTGGCACCCCAAGGTCCGTAGAAATTATATCAGATCTCATTTTAATACCTTCTACAAACTGTTTTCTATGAGAGAGGTAATCTGATAACCAAGACAGCGGAAGACCACGTATGCCATACTTGTACAGTTTATCTTTCAGAATTTGATGATCTACATAGTCGAATGCTCTGCTGAGATCACAAAATATCCCAACAGGGCACTCTCCTGCATCGAGGCATTTGATTATTTCGTTATAGGATGAATGTATTGCTGTTATGGTTGATTTCTTATTTAAAAATCCATGTTGATTTCTGGCAAAGACGTTATTATTATCACGGAACGGTATCATTCGATTGAAGAAGGCGTATTCAAAAATCTTCGGAAAGCAAGATGGGATTGTCACGGGTCTGTAATTTTCCAAGGATTGGCAACATTTTTTTTTATGGATTGGAATAATTTTTCCCATTTCAAGAGGATCGGGAAATGATCCAGTGGTAAAGAATAAATCCACCAAATAGACCAATGACCTCATCAAGACTGGTAGACATTTTCTCAAAACAAACATTGGGACCTCATCAAAGCCGGAAGAATATTTATTTTTCATTTTTTTTTGTAAAAGGCTATATAGTTCAGTCTCCGTATAGGGACTAAGGTATAATGAGTTCGTAGGCGATACAATATTCCTCAAGAAGAGCTCATACCCTACATTGTTTTTATCTATCTTATTTATTATATCTACAGCAATGTCTCTGAAATGATTGAACATATTGGCAATCAAATTTGGTGATTCTACCATACGGTTATTGTCTTTTATTATTATATTTTTTTGCTTACTATTTGACTCATTAGTTAAATGAGAAACAATTCCCCACGCTGCTTTATGAATGTTGTCCGCGTTTTCTATTTTACTCTGGTAGTATCGTTTTTTAGTCGAATTGATCAGTTTTAAATGTTTTAGTTTCTCCTTATTGTAAAAAGGTAATAACTCGGGAAAAATTTGTTTCAACTTAAAAAGATCCTTCAAATTGTGGCTTGATTTTAGAATTTCGGTATTGACCCAACCCTTGTTTTTATTATTATCCAAGTATTTTTTACGTTTTGGGAAATTTATCTCAAAATGGTATGAGAATTTCAATGAAAATTTAGAAAAAGCATCATTCATGTCAGATGTGCTCATTGAGTCTGACCAGTCTTCACTCTGTAGACCTTCAACAAAAGAATTGATAGCATCATTATTAAATGATCTTTTCAATTCCCACGAATTTCCCGCTTCAAGTGCTCTCATTCCGCAGTCGAATAGTAACGTTCTGTGATCAGATATAGTGTTGTCTATTACACAGCATGATGCATTTCTGAAATCGGAAAATATATTATCAATTGTTGACACTGAAATAGTAGTAACTCTTGTTGGCCAACCCACTTCTGGGAGCATATTAAAACATAATTTTTTTAAATTATCATTATAACCATTATAGCAGTCAATATTGAAATCACCACAAACTATCATATTACAGTTAGGTTTGTATGTGCGGGTAAGAACATCATACAGTTTTTCGAAAAATATGTTAAAATTTCCAGTTGGTGCTCTGTAACAGCATAGAACAATCATTTTACCTTGATCTGACTTACATGAGATTCCACATATTTCGTAGTCTTGTTCAACACAATCATTCTTGAGATTCCAACACATCACTGTCATGTTACTTCTCGTCAGGATTGCAACATCACCCCCTTTCTTTTCTTCTCGATAAAAATGGCTTTGAAGATGAAAGTCATTCAAATGGAAGGAGTTCACTGATTCCTTTTTACACCATGTTTCTGTCAAACATATGATATCAATATTGACTTCCAAAATATCCAGATTAATAGCATCAAGTTTGTTTCGATTTAGGCATTGGATATTCATCAGGAGAACTTGAGGATCGAACATTATTTTTCCCTTCTCCCATTCACCCTTTGCTCTAAAAAACGGCTTATACAAGATTCCGAGGGCCATATTTTAGGATCCATGGCTTTCTTAAAATTGTCTTCGTTTATTTTCACTTTGAATGAGGAATATATATTAGGGTATTCAGAATTTATAGTTTCACAGGATACCTCTGGAAAATGTTCTTTCAGCATATCTTTCAGAGATTCAATTGTGGTATTAATATCAACCCTGGTACCATGTAATGTTACAATTTTGGGGACACCTTTTAATGTGTCATTGTCAGTATTATTGCCAATAATCAACTTCCTCTTTTTATTAGGATTGCGAGTAGTTCGCTTCCTTTCAACCACTTTTCACGGATTTGCGTCCGATGTTGAAATTGAATTAACTGCTTCGCGATCATCATAATTCAGATCACTATTTTGTGTTTCTTTATCAAGATATATGATATCATTCATTTTAGTCATGACCTCATCTTGAATGATTGCAGAAGCCAGCTCGCCCTTTTTTTTATTATTTGTGAATGTCCTCGTGAAATCCCTTGTTTATTTTGTAGATTTTTCGAGGTGTTTTTGTGGATTATCTCTTTTTCATGTGTAGTTTTTCAATAGTATCTTTTTTTGCTTGTATTGGTATTGTTTTGTTTATTTACTTCACTGAACAACTGGATATTTTTTTGAGCAATCCAATTTTGTTCCTCAGTTCAAGAATCAAGGCATCTTTCTGCTTAAAACCCAGATAATGCCACTGTCCTTTTAATAGGTCAGCTTCTAGATTCCTATATTTCAAGAATTTTATTCATTCTTTCATAGATGGCGCCTACTTATATGTACAGTTAACCTATGTGTCAGTTATTGCAGTGAATAGATAACAAAAATTTCACTTCTGTAAGCTTCAGTTTATAATTGAGTTTGCTTGTATTTGTGCGTAACAGATATGGGCAATTGGAGGTAAGGTAGAATTTATTGAAATTTATTTATTTTGACAAAGTTATGTTTATCGAAACGTAAAAATATTGTTCTTCATATTTGATAACTAAAATAAACAAATTTTTAATTTTTTTTCGTACATTTTGTTGAAAATATGTGCTGTCCTTTATAAAGGCCAATGGCATGAACAGGTACTACAAACTTTTTTTATCGTTACAGTTATTTCAAGAGACCTCTTACGGCTCTTGAACTCATGGAAGAGATAGAAAATATTGATGATGATACAAAGTTACCAGATGCTATAGTGCTTTTTCCACCTATTAATGCTAATGAAGGAGATACAGACGAGGATTCAGGAGACGAAGAAAATGTCGGTATCGATAATCTTCCTGCAGGGCAGCTCAACGCAGAAGTAGAAATAAGGCTGAACTCAGGCGAGGAAGAAAATGTAGGAAATAAGGATGAATTAGATTTTCCTGACGAAAATAATGGCATGGAAAATAACGACATAAGTCAAGATAACTCTTATAAGAGAAATGACGAATTTGAAGAAAATTGTCCCTTGTCATATTTTATAAGGTACAAAAAAAAGAAAGCAAAATCATGTAACTGGATTGAGAGAGATATTAAAGATAACATGACTTCCTGGAAAAATATACAAGGACCAAGTAATCAGTTATCGTCAGTAGAACTCTTCAGCTTATTTTTTGATGATGAAGTATGGCAAATGATAACTGACTATACCAATTTGTATTCAATCCAAAAAAATAGACCTGGTGACATAAGTCTCAATGAAATAAAATGTTTTTTTGGAGTACTATTACTAAGTGGCTATCACTACTTTTCCAGAAGATCCTTGTATTGGGAAAGTAATGATGATGCTGGTAGCAAACTAGTGACTTCTGCAATATCGAGAAACATTCAATTTCATTATGCAAAATATTCATTGTAACGATAATACAATCCTGAATGTAAGCGACAAATTTTCAAAAATACGACCTCTTGTGGAAGCACTTAATAAAAGATTCATCACTTTTGCACCCGTTCAGGAATGTCATAGTATCGACGAGACAATGGTGCCATATTTTGGACGCCATGGTTCGAAACAATTCATAAAAGGTAAGCCCATAAGATGGGGCTACAAGTTATGGACAGGAACTACTTCAAAAGGTTACATCGAGTGGTTTGAGCCTTACCAAGGTTCTACAACAAACTTGTCAGAAAGATATAAAAATCTAGGTCTAGGTGCCAGCGTTATATTGAGTTTTGCTGATGCTCTCGTATCTGAGAAAGGATGTTTAACATTCCACTTTTTTTTGATAATTTTTTCACATCTTTCGATCTTCTAATGGTATTGAGAGATCGAAGAATAAGAGCAACGGGCACTGCTCGAGAAAATAGAATTCCAAATTGTTCCATAAAGAGTTCTACTATAATGAAGAAAGAAGTCCGGGGTATATTTGATTACGTACTGGAAGAAAAAGAAAATATTCTAGTTTGTAAATGGCACGATAACAGTATAGTGACAATGGCATCCAACTCTGAATCTGTTTTTCCCCTAGCCAGTGTTTCACGATATTCACAGAAAGAAAAGAAAAAAATCGTTGTTAAACAACCAAATATCATCAAAAAGTACAATAAAAATATGGGAGGCGTAGATAGAGCCGACCAAAATGTGAGTCTCTATCGTGTCTCTATCAGAGGCAAAAAGTGGTATTTCCCTTTGATTAGTCAATGTTTGGATATGGCCGTGCAAAATTCTTGGCAGCTGCATAAATTACAAGGCGGTAAGATGGATCAACTGGCATTTCGTCGATCTCTTGCTCAGGGTATTTTAGAGACTCATAAGAAAACTAGCAAACGAGGTCCTATTAGACCAAGTGCCTACTTACATGAACATTCTCGATACGATCATTTAGATCATCTGATAGTTTATCAAGAAAATCAGACAAGATGTGGACAGTGTCATAAAAAGGTAAAATTCAGATGCGATAAATGTGATATAGCACTACACCCTAAAAGTTGTTTTCTTGAATATCATACAAAATAGAGTTATTATGAAATGTTTCTCAGGTTAACTTTTATAGAATAGAGATATGAATAAAACGATATGAATATTCATGTAGATGTTTATTATGCCACCGTCCTTTTAAAAGAACGGTATATATATCAGTTCTTTCAGTAGATAGATAAGGAAAATATTAAAAAGTATGTTTTTTGTAATTTAATTGAGCAGAAAAAAGAACCATTATGGAAAATTTTCGAAAAAAATAATTTCGGGAGTATCTGGGTTAAGTATATAATTCACGATTACAATATCCACCTTATTATCATCCTCAGTGAGATCACCGGTGACATTGAAAGAAGGAATGTCCTTGTCGTCGGCGGCTATCATGTTGATTTCCGAGTCTTCACAACAGATTATTTGTTCACTATTAATATATTTTATATTTTTTAAATATTTAACGCAACTGTTATGCGTAACTGTATCACATTTTATGCACTTTTTGCCTGTTGAAGCAATATTTTTACACTTTTCACAACTTTTGGTGGGAACGAACTCAACACTCGTCTTTTCGGTTTCCGCCATATTGCGGAGTTCTGATTTGAATGCCGTTTTCGATAGATTCCGCGATGTAATTGCGACTCAAACGACTAAATTCCAGAAACGTGATTCAGGTATTTATTTTTTTGTAAATTTCAACGGGATTGAATGGTAATATTTACTTTTTTTTGTAATTTAGGTTGGACTTGTGAAAAAAGTATGTTTCTCGAGGTCAACATTAATGAATACAGTCCACTGGGAGGACGTTCATGTGTGAAGCTGCCCAAATGCATTGAATGGAGGAAAGCTGTAGTGAATGTTCGTAATGAGGATCAATATTGTTTTGCCTGGGCTATAACATCAGCATTATATCCTGCAAATGGTAGAGTGTCCGAAGTTACGTCATAACCACATTTTTTCATTGTTTTAGATGTCACAGGTATGGATTTTCCGGTTAAAGTTAATAATAAGAGTATTGAAAGATTCGAAGATAGGAATGATATTTCAATTGATGTTTACGGTATAGAGAGTAAATTTGACAAGGGTAAAATAGAGTATGATGTGATTGGTCCATTACTATACTCACAGAGAAGATTCCGGAGACATGTTAATTTGTTACTTATAACTGATGACTCCGGTAATAGTCACTAGTGTTGGATCGAAGATCTTTTAAGATTAGTTTCTATTCAACTATCAGCACATGGACACAAAAAATATTTTTGTGATGGATGTTTGATATATTTTTCTAACGAGAGGTTGTTTTTTCGTCATAAAGTGAATGATTGTGATCTCGTTAGTACTACAACACCAACCACCAATTTTAAGATCCATTAATATGGTCAGATGATTGCGGAAAATAAATTGATATTTGAGAACTTTGAGAGACAAATGAGGGTGCCATTTGTAGTACATGGTGCTTTTCAATAAGTACTTGAACCGATTCTCGTGAATGAGCCATATCCTGAAAGTTCATACACAATTAAAACATTTAAACATGCCCCATATTCATTTGCTCATTTAATAAAATGTTCATATAATGATGATTTGTCAAAATTTGTTACATATAGGGGCGTAGATGCTGCTCAGGAATTTGTGAGTAGCATTGAAGATGATTTGAAGAAAATATATCAAAATCATCTCAGACACCCTATACCAATGGATGCACAAACCCTCGGAGAAGAGGAACAATTTGCTGCAGTCAAAAATTGTGGTATATGTAATAAACCATTTATTGACGGAGGAGTCGAAGTTAGAAATCACTGTCATTTGTAATTTGAATTTCAAAATCCCCAATTTCATACCTATTATTTTCCATAATTTAAGTGGTTATGATTGCCATTTATTCATGAAAGAATTGTATAGGAACAAAGAGAAAGTTGATGTTATCACGCAAACTAAAGAGAAATATATATATTTCACGAAGCATTTATGACTAATTAGTTGATGAAGTTCGGTGCTAACTTGACTTCTGATCAATGTATGGAGATGCACAAACACCTCCTGCGAATTGAGAAATCCAATTTGATGAGACAAAAAGGTGTATTTCCATATAGTTTCGTTGATGACATTGACAAATTGAATTATCCATCACTTCCGACAAAAAATCAATTTTATGACAAACTCAGGTGTGAACATATATTAGAAAATGGATATGATAGGGCTGGAAATGTGTGGAATTCATTAGACTGTCAGAATTTGGGTGAATACTCTGATTTGTATTTGAAGTCAGATGTACTGCTACTATGTGATATTTTTGAAAACTTTCGCAACAAAAGTTTAGAGATATATAACTTAGACTTAACTGCACTTACACTGCACCTGGATTATCTTGGGATTCTATGTTGAAGTATACAAATATTGAATTGGAATTACTAACTGACATTGATATGATTCACTTTCCTCAAAAAAGGTATACGAGGTGGAATAAGTTAGTGTAGCGAGAGGAAACATAGCAAATAATAAATTTTCACCAAATTATAATCCCAATGAACCTTCCACATTCATTACATATTCAGATGCAACAAATCTTTACGGTCATAGTATGTCACAACTTCTACCAACAAGTGAATTTACATGGTTGACACCTAATGACATTATTGATCTTGATGTGATAAATACCACCTCGTACATAATCGAAAATTTACAAATTGATTTCAAATTTGAATGATAAAAAAAATATATTGTTCATTATAGGAATCTACAGCAAGCTATCAAAAATGGTTTGATTGTAAAGAATACACATAGAGTATTGAAATTCAAACTATCATATTGGATGAAACCCTATATAGATCTCGAAACTGAAATGCGTAATAGGTCCAACAACTAATCTGTAGAAGATTTCTATGAACTAATGAATAATGCGGTATATGGAAAGACAATGGAGAATGTAGATAACCGAATTGATGTTATTCTCGTTACACATTGGGAAAATATGAAGAAAAATATAGGGGCCAGCACTCTCATATCCAAACCAAATTTCAAAAATTGTTCAAGTTTCACAGATAATTTTGTTGTCATTCGATTGGGTAAAGTAGAAGTCCATTACGATAAACCATTATATTTGGGATTTTCTATATTAGGATTATCTAAAACAGTCATGTATGACTTTTTCTATGGATGCATCAGACAACACTTTGGTGGAAATGTCTCTTTACTTTACACAGATACCGACTCTCTCACTCTTAAAGTGATCACAAAATTTTTTTTATGAATTAATGAAAACTAACATAAGTAGGTTTGATACATACAATTACAGTATAGTTAACCAATTCAATATTTCAGTAACAAGTTCAGTCTTGGGTAACTTCAAAGACGAATTTCCGAATGATCCAATCATGAGCTTTTATATTACAGGTGCAAAATCATATTATGTGAAATCTGTTGATAGTGAATTCAAGAAAGCTGAAGGGGTGAAATGATCGGTTATAAAAAATGAATTGACATGCGAAGATTACCAAAATTCGTCGAACATGTTGGTATGATATTCAGAAAAATGAATTCATTCAGAAGCGTGTGTACTGAATTGAAGAATAAAGTTGAATTATCATATTACGACGATGAAGGATTCATCATTACGAATATTACCCACACTCTTCCTTGGGGTCATAATGATATTGAATTTCATCAACACGATCCGAATGATAACATTCGTTGGATAACTAATATTATTCAACAATCACATCCTCAGGAGAGTCCAATGGATCAAATAATTAATTTACTGTCTGCCGAGTTCAATGACTGAAATACCATTTAATGTCTTCGAAACCGGAAAATTCAATATTGATGTTCATGCAGGTATTTATAAATGAATAATAATGAGTAGCAAACTGTTATGTGATATTATTGTATTGTGTATGTATATGTATTACTTTTATCAAATCACTTTGATGAATATAAAAATGATTAAAATTGTATTTGCTTTATTTCTATTTTCCTAACCAATTACTGCGAAGTATATAGCATAATGTAAATGGAAGGAATATCAGTTTGATAAGAATAATCGCGTGTGCACAATGTCTAAAACAATAGATAAATTAGGTAGAAAAAGAAAATGGGGTGGTACTGTCTTTCGAGGTCCTCCCGGTAATGGAATTCAATTAACAATAGATAGTCATTATGACATGCAAAGAAAAATATTGAAAAATACAAGCGAACCAATTGACAAGAGTGATTGTGTAACTGTATCATATCTTAAGAAAGAAATTAATGGAACAAAAGAGGTCATACTTCTAGCCATACAAGCTGCAATACAATCCACAATAGGTAATGTTGCTCGCGATGCACGCCAAGCATTCGACGATAAAATTGCGGAGGCTCGAAAAAGTCAGACTCATAAATACGATAAACTTGAAAGTGATGTAGAAATAAAAATTCCTGACATAACAGCATCTACAATAAAAAATAGACGCTTTGTAACAAAGAGTTGTAGTTTTGGAGAAAAAATGAAAACTTAGTTCATCAGATGGACCATTACTGTAGTATCCAGGATTCGACGTAAACCCAAATGTTAGAATAATAAAACCAGAACCAAAACCAACAAATGACGTAGTAATTGAACCAACGTGGTGAATAACTGTACTTGAATCTTCGCCTCTGCACACTCTCAGTCCCAAGCCCCACCTTCGAACCCACCTCTCGTGCATGCACATATCCACCCCATTCCCACCACTCGCGTATGCACGCTCCCACCCCAGTGGATGGAGCTCACCTTTTTAAAAATGGTAGAGGAGGCCAGATCACATCATTTGCTTGCAGTAGTTTTTCGAATCAACTTACTTCCAGTTCCCAATCGAGCCAACCTTCATTCAGCAACAAGTGTCATCTAGTTTTCCAGCTGAAATTCTTCAATTTAATGTCAGTTCATACTTTCAATAACTATTTATATGTATATTGCATTGACTTATATTCTGATTTTATTTTTCAGAATCATGTATCTCTTAATAATAATAATAATAATAGTAATCTCCATTCATCCTTCAATATCATACGCATGATATAGGACAAGTCATAAAATGTATATAGACAGACATATGTAAGTACACATAAATACATGTACATACGATAAACATATAACTATATTACTTCTAATATATCGTCCATACAAATTAGCAAACAACAAATGAAAAAAAACTTGGAATTAGCAAAATATTCACTAATGTCATAAAAGCAGGGCTCCACTATATATTTTTTCAAACTTGTTTTGAATGTATTAATATTTTTTTCGTTTTTGATATCACTTGGGAGATGATTGAAAAATCGTATTCCATTATATTTAGGACTGCTTTCGTACAGTGGTGTACGGTGCTTTATACTTCTAAATAAGTCACCATGCCTCGTAGCATGGTCATGACAGTCAGAATTTTTGAGAAGCTCTTGATGTTGAGTTTAACATATGTTACAGTTTTATAAATGTAGAACGATGGTACTGTCAGTAATTTAAACTTTTTGAAATGATTCCTACACGTCATTCGGTGATCTAAGCCGAAGATTACACGAATTAGTCTTTTTTGACTGATGAAAACTCTGCGAGCATTGGCCCTACTTCCCCATAGGACAATATTATATGGAATATGTGAATATGAGAGAGCACCTTCATTAATTGTTCTAGTGTGGATATATTTTTCAGCTGCAAAATTGCATAATAACTACTATTGAGCCTCTTACACACCTGATCAACGGGTGTATTCCACTTCAAATTCACATCTAAATATGTGCCCAGAAATTTTATTGAATCCGAAAAATATATATTTTTGTTGTTTACGCGAACAAAATAATCATTTGAAATTTTTGTACGAGAATAAAACTGTAGACACACTGTTTCACGGTCTGCTCTAAAGGTTGGAACTCCTCTAACTGAAACCCAGCGGGACGAGGCCATGCGTAGGAGGGTGGTTGTCCATCAAGATGTGGTGATCCAGCCACCTAGGACTCAGACGACAACGATGGCTCCGACGACAACTCCCAACGTTAAGTGCCTCTTCCATGATTTGAACCTAGACCAGAAAGCGGAATCAATGATGGCCCTGCCCATCAAGGCGGTATCGACGTCTCAGAGTTTTGAAGGACTGTTAGAGACGTCGAATCCAAACTTGGAGGAGCCACTGCCAGACTTTCTGGGATTATCGGAGCGGAGTTCCAAGAAGACGAAAGCACCATCTGCGAAGTCGAAGTCGAATCCATCAACTCGGCGTCTTTAGAAGAAGGTTTGAAAGGAACACGACCATTAGAGCTTGGCCGGAAGCAACGCGTCTTTCAGAAGGATCAAATGCTGGACCATCCTCCCCTGCAGCACCCGTCCACCAGGTGCAAGTGGTCGTAGATGTCCACCGCGAAGCTAGTCCCACTCCCTTACCACATCAGGACCACAACCTCACCAGCCTTTCCTATCGGAGAATTAAGTCAAAAACTGGAAACTTTCCTACCGAGGTGTAGGGAAGTAGAACTCGCTTCCCGATCTGGTGAGGCCGCGTTGGCTAGCATTTCCCGCCAACTGGCTGAAATTGCTAATCGACGGAGCGAACTAGCAAAAGAAATGGCCGAACTAGATCGGAAGCATGTATCTCTGGAGGAAAGGCGAAAAGCAGAGATCTCTCCTATAGAGCAGTTTGAAAAGTAAAAGAGATTTATGGACAATTCCTTAGGTCAGGTTAGAAATAATAGAATACTTTCAAGTTAATTAGGAATATTGAATTATGATAGCTTCGAGTTTATATTTGTAATTTCAAGAGAAAAAAAAGTGAAACAAAAAGTGTACATTGTTTGGTTTGGTACACATTGAACAATGCGATGGTTGGAGCATTGTTCTTCACATCTGCATATTTTCATTATTTCATAAAAAATTCAAAGTGAGTAATTGAGTAATATGATTAATGCTATGAAAACAGAAGAGCAATTTTATGTTTCTCGGAGCAAATGAGAAAGTTAGTTGTTGCATAATATTGTTAATTGTATGGAAACAGAAGAGAAATTCTTTGTTCCTCGGAGCAAATGAGTAAGTTTGTCGTTGCATAATAATGTTAATTATATGAAAACAGAAGAGGAATTCTATATTCTTTGGAGCGAAGCAGGCCCGCGAATTGAAATAATTTGCGGCCGCAAATTAAATAATCCGCGGATAAAACCACGGGAAAACCGCGGTTTGATTAGAATGACGGCCGTGAATCAATTCAATTCATGGGTCGAAAAAAAATGTAATTTTCGAGAAACATTATCCGCGATTTATTTAGCGGATTTAAAAATTTATACTATACTTTTTGTCTATTCATTGTCGTAATGAAATTATGTATTTATTTGTTCATCATACGGAAATTATTATTCCAAATACAACATTGCATAACCCCCACCTATCCTATACTACCATCCCCTCCACTTGAATAGTATAAATGTAGGAGTTCCTCAATGTAATATTCAGTTGAGTAGCTATCGCCAGCATGTTAACGACTCAGGAAGCTGATTCCACGACCGGATCCCAGTTGGAACCCCAGCTGGAACCCCAGTTGGAAACTAGGGCTCCTGACTACAGGATCCTGCCATTTGAATTGAGTGACGACGACGATTCGGACATGAAAATGGGAGTCGATTCCACTACAGACCAACATAGCGGTTCTTCAACGTCATGGAGCATTGAATTCCGGGTTCAATTGCTTCATGTCACAAACACTGACGACAGGAAAAGTGAGTCGGACATAGAGTATCCGGATCCTAATATGGATACTGATTCAGATGCTGCTGAAGAATTTTCGTGAAGGCGAGCTTTAATACGCAGATATGACGATGCCCTTTTGCGCATGTGAGAACTCCACGATGACATCAATTTTGATGACGATTTTTAATCGTTTTCTTGTTTCTCCCATCCTTGATCCTTTCCTTCCTCGAAGTATACACTTTTTGGTTGGTCTACACGGGACACTGCGTGGTTGGGGCAGTGTCTTTCTCCCTCTCCTTTATTAGTTTTTCATAATAATCACTCGGATTTCCATGAAGATTCTTGTTGCTTCCGAATTTCAAACACTGAATTGTTCTATATTTACACTTGATTTCCTCCATTTTTTTCAATATAAATATAGCATCAATCCCAGTTCTACATCATTCTTCCACAAAGTCGAGTGCTGATTCCACCACCGAACCGATGAGTATACTAGAGTATTCTATGTCAAGTACAGGGTCCATCCAGGTACATGAAATAGATTTAAAGTTCGATCGTTACAGTACAACCTTCGCAGAATTTCTGCAACGCATCTATGATCTTCCTGATGATTTCCCGGAATGCCTAGAAGCACGTATGCAAGAGGAAGTAGATGCAGAGTTAGAGATGGGTGCCGAAGAGTTAGACGATCTAGAGGATGACGAGCTACGCTAGATGATTATGCGGATGATATTATTAGTATATCGACTGATTCAGATGATCATGAGGACGACATCATCAGTATATCATCAGATACAGATGATGACACCATCATCATTGTTTCTGCTGAATATATATATATATATATATATATATATAAATATATATATATATATATATATATATATATATATATATATATATATATATATATATATATATATAAGAAACAGCACGGGGATTGGAACGGGTGTGCAGTCGGAGACAAGAAAAATGAGAACTCTTTTTTCTGTTCAAGATTTCGAGACTTTATTGACTCTTCTTCAGGAACTGAAAGTTGAGGTTATGTATATGAAGCAAGCATGAAAAGAATTGTTTTCTTAAAACACTTTGAAAATGTGATGATTTATGAACACTCATGATACTGGATAACTGGTTAAAACTGAGAACATTATAATAAAATGTGGATGGCACTAATAACATTAGATTGTTGTAAAATAAAATTTTTTAAAATTTTTATACATCTTGTGAAAGGGACATGTCCAAGTCAGTTGACTTGGACATGTCCCTTGGACATCTTTCCCATTCACATTCTATTGCTATCACATATCATTTTTCAGACTTGAATAATCATTATCATGAACTCCTTGTCGCTATTGATTGCTGAAGATGGTTCACCACTTGTTGATATCGATCACACTGATTTTGAAAATATTCCAGTATTACATTTATCGAGTCAAGAGTCAATAAATGATTTTGATATTAACGACTTCAATATCCTTGCAGATGTGCCAGAATCAATTGAGCAAATTGTTGTTGAAAATCCGTTTCGCGATTATCACCACCCAAATACCTTTCATCTACCCTTCCTCTTGGTGTCGATAAAGAATCTAGAACAATCCAGAGGAAGGTTACTGATGCATGCAGGTCACTGAGTGCAAAGAAAAGAAACAATCGAAAAGTGGTGTGCGAGAGAAAAAACCCACAACGAAAAGTTACAGATCAAAGAGTAAGAGAAAAGGTGTATCTAAAAAATGAAGGGTGATTTGAAAGCTGAATCGCTATCTTCTTTCAGTCCACTGCATCGGTTTGGGGATATGAAAAAGAAAGCAAAATGCCGCCTTGTGAAGGCACAGATGTCCATTGCTGAACATGAGGAGAGTGAGCGAGCTATTAATGTCAATAAGGAAATTCTTCAAGCATTAGATTGCATCAGCGAAGGTTGAATTGGTTAAAATGTGCAAAGATGCAGATGAACTCCGTTCAAAAATTGTGAAAGATATTCAATTCAATGAACGTTCGAGAATGCGAGCTCAGGCAGAGCTTGAGGAGTCGACTCAATTTCATGAGACGGCATTATCAGTGAGAGATAATTGACGAAAAGAGTTGGAGAGTGCATTTTGAAGTGACAGCGATTAGTTTGGAAAATGGTATTGTGTTTTCAATATTGTGAGTTGAAAAAATACAAGCGGAAATGGAGTATACAATTAATTTGGTTTGGTATACACACAACGTTGTGAATTGTTGGGTCAACATTTACCGCTGCAATATTTTTCAATTCACTTACATATGATTAAAATGAAAACAATAATGAACGTTAACATTACTTTATTCATACATAAATACATTAGTGTATACATTTAAACCATATTTGATTCATCAATCCAAGAATTCTATTCGCTAGGAAGGTCTAACAACTTCACATATACTTTTTTTTCTCTTCTCTTCAACACCTTCTCAATCAGGTATACGTCAGGATTTTCGGTTCGCAATAACTCTTCTTCGTGAAAACATCCTCTAATAGGTTGTTCATTCATATCTTCAAGATTATAGGTTGTGAAGGCGGTTTTATCCATTTTACCAATCTTAAAGAGATCCGTGGTGAAGTTCGCAGTGTAAGATTTTTCAAAAATATTTTTGTACTTGCTTATAGGTACTATATCATTCAATCGGAATTTGGGTTTACTTTTTTTTCCTCGAATTCCTTTGACACTTTCGAATTTCAATTTTGTTGTTAAATCAACATTGATGGGTGCCATACCGATTGTACGCTGAACTATATTGTTATATCTACTAGTTATAGTTGGAAGAATATCAAGCCATTTGTGGCCACCTCTCATCGAAAATTCCTTGTAGAACCTTGTAGAGCTATAGCCGCCTTCTGTGTGCTGAATGTTGAATAATGATTGATATTATATTCTCGCGTGAGAGATGAGAAGCTTTTATTGAAAAATTCTTTTCCTTGATGATGTTCAGTATGCCCAGCTGTCTTTGGAGCTACCAATAGTCTTAAGAGGGCAACCAACTCTTTCGGTGAATTCCAGTACATGAATGAAATGAATAAAAACACTTTTGTCTAAATACCACTGGAAAATTTTATTTACACGACCAGTGGTATTTAGACAGAAGTTTTTTTATTCATTTTATTCAAGTGATCATGAATTACCATAAAGTTAACAAGTCATCAATCACACATAATAATTCCGGTACACATAATTCACAGGTTTACAAATATATGTTTTCTCCATTTTCACCTGTTTGAGTGCTCTACCAATTTCAATTCTACTTTTCATTGGATATTGTGGTGAGTTTAATAGAAGTTTGATAGCTTCACGAAATTTTTTAGAATTTGTCTTTTCATAACCATTCTTTAAATGATATTGTTTATATGGAGCATTCGTTATTTTGAATATTTTGGAATATACTTGACGAATTTCTTCATTTTCAACATCTTGCGGATTCCTCAAGAAGGTCATATCATACAAGTCTGGACTACCTGCGCATTCATATTTTTTCACTTCATTAGCATCCCTAAATAAAATGTTTCCACTGGACTTTCCACTTTCAGCTTTTGTGTAATAGCACACCAAATGTTCCATCATATGCTGAATTTTTAATTTTTACATTATTCAAATGTTTCGCCAGAACATCTTCACGACTTTCATTCATATTAGGTGAGGAGTCAAGACCCGAGGAATCGATGTGGGACGATGATGGTGTTTCGAATAAAGTTGTTGTCATATCGTCTAGGAGTGTGTTCTTGTTGCTATCCACAGATGATACACTACCGAAAGATTGTTTTCTCCAATTGGAGTACTCATGGGATCATTTGAAGTAGATTGAACATTCCCATGGTTTGACGATAACACTGATGATTTCGAAGTAGCATTTGATGATGAAACATTCAAACAAACTGAACAGAACAAAATTGAAAAAAAGGAAATTCCACATTTTCGTGATATTTTTGTGGGTGACAGATCATCCTGAAAAGGATGATCTGTCAAAACAAGACAGATATTGTCAATTCAGATGGAATAAGTGGACCAGGAACACATGGGGTGGCATATAAAAATGTGGGAAAGAAGTCGCATATTTCGATAGTTGTTGAGATCTACCTCCACACTTGGATATGACTCAATTCTTTCGAAAATGTTCGGATGTAAAAATCAAATATAACTATGATTGTCAGCAGAAATTCAATACAGTTCTCTGTGGTCACTTGTGCTTACAGATTCTCTCTGAATAATTCTCCAAATAAAAATGGATACAACACCAAAACTGGATCGAGAGGCTATCAAAGGAAAGGGGTTTTCACTTAGGATGTTTTAAAAATATGTTACCTTGAAAAAAATGGATAAAGTAATGCTTGCAAATATGCCCAAGGAAGTGATACTTGCATGTGTTGCACATTAGATTGCATATTTTTGAGAAAATTTACCCAATCATCTACAAGATGACATCGACATAATGAAATATAGATATTGTTACGAACACCATCCCGATGAAAATTCAGATTCGGAAGTGAATGTTGGTCCTATACCTCGAAAATCTGTATATTGCATTTGCAATATAGAGGATATGAATATCGATATCAATAAAAATGATTTTTATTACAATAATACACCTTCGAAAAAGAGTAAATTGTCTCAGATGTGCTGTTGCTGTGCACAACAATAAATTGAAATGTGTTTCAAAAAACTCATCAGTCATGTCACGAAAGTTCAAGCTACAAGCTGTCAGAACAAGTGTCCTGAGTGAGGATTTTTTCCCACCCATTGAATTGGAAAGGAACAGCCGTTATGGATTAGGACTTTTGGGATTCTATGGATGCAATACAATCAATAATATAACTAAAGCTGATAATTCAATGAGTTTGAGAATCAGTAATGACAACTCACCGATAATCCAAAAGTACACAATTGAAATTCCATGTGGTGCTTACGAAATAGAAGAGATCAATGCCGTCATACAAAAACAAATTATGTTCAGGTTGTTTCATGATAAAAAACCAATTGATATCATTGCAGATGACATTTTATATCTACACGCCAATAATAATACATTCAAATGTGAAATGCGATACAAATATGAAATTGATCTGACACATCCAAATTATATAGCAAACATGATACATGAATCCTCATTTCCAATGAACATTACAACTGAGACTCATCCGCTTAGATTGCAATATAATATCTGGTTCATATATGAATGGTAAAGAATCCTACATTCTTTTCTCATTAGATATTGATGTTGAACTTGGATACAATCTTACTAAAGAACCACACAATATTATATGTTATATGGCTGTCAGTCCAGAAGGTCGTCAATTGATTCACTACATTAGAGTGATCGAAAAAATAACCTTATCGATTTTGGAAGCGAAGAGGAGATTTTCATCATTTTGGAATTGAAGAAAATCGAATAACTATTGTTATGGGTTTCCTTCATAACAGACAAAATCGTACTGAACAATCACAAACCAAAACCAACTGCATCATTAAAAAGAAAAGTGTATATAAAAAAAGCTCATTTCATAGGTGTATGCTAAACAGTTGGAACATAACGCTCAGTCTGTGAGTGATCTTAAATTTTTGAAATCGATGGGATTGAATTTGAGAAAATAACAATGGTTCTCGAAACAAACAGTGAAAAGTTGTATATATTCGATGAACCAGTGCTCGATAATTCTCTCATAAGTTCACATGAGCAGACATATAATCCATATAGATCACCGTTATTCAGGAATTCAGATGAAATTAGAATTGCAATCAATAATCAAGATGTCACACTAGATATTGCCGACAGCTTCATTTACATAGGAAGTGAATTCACCCTCAAAGACGAAGCGAAAACATGCTATCTCTCGAATAATGCAATTGCGTTCCTCCTTGATGAAATTCTTTACGAAATGGGTGGTAAACAGATGGCTGTTGTTAGAAAACTCGGGATAATATCTATAATGAAAACCATTATATCATTTGGACAATCACATGCTAACACATTATTGACATCTGGCTGGGGAATTCCACAATTGAAACAAGATATCTTGGATACAAACAGTCATGTATTCAGTGGAAAACTACCCCTGAAATATTTGATGAGTTTTGCTGAAGATTAAATCAAAAGTATCTTGAATGCTAAACAGGAGTTGATTTTGATTATCGCTTGATCATTTAAAAACTCATATAGTGAGGTTGATGCTGATTTGAAAATAAATAAAATCGAATGGAAAATGAGACTTATTGTAACAGATGATAAACACAAGCTGAAACTTTTGAGTAGAATAAACAACAGCAGTCTGAATTCCAAAATGAAGTTGACTTATTGTATATGGGACCTCTATGAACTCCCCTCATTACGTGTAACTTCTCGTTTTATCATCATCGCATTCCAAAGTACTACCACATCTGAAGATAGAACACAGGATATTACAAAATTCACAACTGCCGATATAGTATTCGAGTATACTTGAATTCTGTAGTTCACCAATATGAGCGTTGGAATTCGAATTTTGATAAAAAACTTGATGCTCCTTCGCATCATGCTTTTGAGAGTTTTCAACGAAGTTATTATGATGAAGATATGAATGAACCTCTGATGACATTGGACAATTTATCGATCGAATCAATCAATCAATCGAATGTAACAAAATCATCAACTATTTTTAAGAAGATTGAGTTTGAGACCAGGAAAATCAAGTTTGCAGACAGCACTAAAGTATATGCATTAATTTTGCATGATACAGTTTTAACCTACAATGCATTGCATAGTTCAGTCCTCAGCAGATATTGACACTCTTTAAATTATTGATACTATTTCATTTTCCCACTCTATCATGTACTGTTTCATAATATTCATTTCAATTTGTAACTGACTTATATCATGAATTGTAATTTTTTCCTAATTCTACTTCATATATATCATATTTATTGTTTTGTAATCATTTTCAATTGTATATAATGTGAATTAAATAAATTAAACATGAAAATAATACAAAGTTTTTCATTTGTCATTATTCATGATTCTAAATAATTTATCATTGCTTACATCTTTCAAGGTTGATAAAATTGAATAACCAAAACTTGTAGAATAAATTGACATATTCTTAATTATGTACACTTCATCAATTGGCAATGATTTCAACCTCCTGTACAATTTAATCATTGATTTTATGTAAGTCTATTTTTGAAGCGGACATGATGAAAATATGTATGAAAATATTAACAATTTCCAACAAAAAAATACACTCACCGTCTTCCTTCTATTACGAACTGAATAAGACTCTACCAATTGCTAACTCCTGCAGATATATTCGTCTATTGATTTCATAGTGTGCCAGGCATTTCTTTCATGTTAAACAGCACGAGTCACCCCCACCATGAATCCGTGCTACATTTCAAAAGTTACACATTGCTAGTTGTTATCCACTAGAGATTCCTGACGTCACAGTCAAGCCCACCTCTCATCTGGAGGCGTTAACAAAAGTCGATACGAACAGAGAGCGGTCGTTGCGTTATCGTTAGAGGACAGACGCTAACACAGTCCTCGTTGCCTGCGCGTCACCATCAACAGTGAGGGTAGAGCGATGCGTTACGTCACATCTATCTCCGCATCGAGAGAGGTAAGGACACACCGATGAATACGCATTACTCAGCCACACGCCGTGGAGGGCACATCTTGCTATCCTACCGTTGAACGGTAGCCCACCACTAACTTGGTGGGCTCACACCGATGAAACATTCATTACTTGGAGGATCTTTGAAGTATGCAGACGTATGTTCATACATAGACACACACATGATGAACCCTGTACCGTACATTCTCACACACCAACCAAATGTAATTACGTCATTATGTCACACACACAAAAAATTCAGAATGATCCATGCACCAGACACTTCAAGGTCACATCGCCTTGATTTTACTAAACAAAAAAATTAATACGTTATAGTGATGGGGGAAGCCCAGAAACGGCTGTAGTCTACTACTGATATGATATAATATGATTCGAAATCTCTGAAAGAACAAATAAAATAAAAAATTGAAATGAATAGTTAAAAATAACATTTATATCACGTACAAGCAGCAATCAGTCATATCTCGTCAACTCTAGGAAGTGTACATTTGTACACTATGTATTGTTATATGCATTTCATTATCATTGAATGTGCTTCAATGAATGTCCGTTTTTTCTTACTTGATAGTGACTTACATTTTTGAATCGTTGATGATCGGGCTTTGGAATATTTCTAAGATTTTTTTATATGTAATTCGGATCCATACTTCAATAAAAGATATATTCGTATGTTATCAGAATCTTGTCTAATCAATACCTGTCTTGATTACTGATTTCTATACCATAATATGCAAAGTGAATTTTTTTCATGAAGTCAATAGGTAACGTTTTTTTAAATTTTGTTATCTACAAAATTACCACAAATATAGCAAAAAGCATTATAAGAATTTTTACAATGACATTTAACCATTTCAAATTTTCAGTAAAAATGTATCTTATACATTTTGGTACTTCATTTTTACGCAATAATGGAATGTAAGAAACTGGTGGGAGATACAATCTCTTTTATTTTTTTCGAAATCGAGACACCAAATTACGCAGGAATTAGTTAGAGTTATCGAAAGAATTTTTAGGTTAGTGGCTTGTGAAATTAATTACACTATCCACGATAATAATTGAACACAGAGGAAGCTATGGTGTTAGCAAAACGCGTTTAGAGAAAACATCATTGTTTTTTTAAGGACAAGACTCAAGCACTACAGGAAAATCCTTAAGGCGCTCTCAGAGCGGTGCCTGTGCGAAAGTAGCGATTCACATTGGATTTGAATCGCTGTAGATTCGATCCATTTGGATCGAATCTACTTCCACATAAAGGCAGTTCTCCAGATGAAAGAGTTCTTAAACAGTAGAGTTCGAGGTGTACTGAGTTGAACCCCAAAACGATGAGCAGCCATAGTACTTCGCATATATCTGATATGTACCGATTGGAATCAAATGTGTCAAGTCACTTGAAAATTATTCAAATATCATGGAAGTTTGCTGAGGATGTCGGCATGTCGGTTAGATCGTGTCATGCAATTTTTTTGTAAATTTTGGGCATGAAGCGTGCGGCAGCGGAATTCGCTTCGATATTGCTAAATTTCGACCAAAAAATCGTCGCATTAGCATTGCCCAGGAATAACACGTTAAAAGGTAAGATTCCGTTAATCCTTAGCTCGCACAAGTTTCGACTTCTGAGGGTTGTCGTTCGAAGGGATACGACAGCTGGTTAACAAAAAACAGATTTTAAACAGAGATAAACGTTAATGACGATATTTGCTTACGAATCATCAAATGTCAAAGTTTTGCTTACTGTTTTCTTCGGTTACCGTGGCGTAGTGTAGCAGGAGTTTTTGTTACATGATCGTTCGGGTAATGAGGAGTTTTATCTTGAGTTTTCACCGCTTCATATGAAGTTCATTATTAAATAAAGTATGTAACGTGTGTACCAGAATTCGAAAACAAAACACTGCTTATCGTGAAATACTGATGAATTTTCAATTCGAAATTAGTAGTCATCATCCAATTTACTTACAAACAAAAAAAAAGAAATATGTGAATATATACTCACATATTTCTCACATATATTGAAATCAACAGTGACACCAGCATATCCAAAATACTCGTATCATTCTGAAAATGAAAACACTGGAATATTATTATATTCAGTAAATAAAAGGGATTGATACACATGGAGAGAGAATATTCTTGAATACCAGAGAGTCACATCATTTCTAAAATACCGAATTCTCTTCAACATTTTAATTTGCATTCAAATAGTGGAACATTCAGTCTTCAGAAGGACTGGAAAAGAGATGAATTTCATTATTCTGGAGACTTTTGTCAAATCCTCAACAGATTTACGGCTCGATTTAAATTGGATTTCCAAAATGGAGGGCTATTTAACTGGGTCACTCAACAAATATCACGAATATTTAAGAAAGTAATGACGTTGAATATTTTTTTTCTGCAGAACAGCAAGTACTTCTGTAACTTTGGAGGTTGATATTGGACTTGATTTGCAATTTTTAGATATTTCCTCAATGAATTATTCACCCTATTTTTCAAACAATCATTCGATGTATTCTCACACTCCGGAGATTTGAATAGTTATGAAAGTATTATCCGAAAAAAGATGATTCATAGGAACCGGAAATATTCATTTTACTTCAGTATAAATCCAGAAAATCAATGATTCGAAAGTTTAGGAAGCAAACTTCTTCCATTGTATACCACAATTACAAATTATAGTAGAGAACTATATTTCACAACAATGAGTTATTTTGTGAAAATCAACATATTTGAAACAGTGTACTTTTTTGTATAACGGTTTTATCCCTGGAATTATTAGGAAAAATTGTAAGAGAATAACTTACTGCATTGAAAATCCTCCATGGGATATGTATATATTAATGTTCTCTGTGGACATCAAAATGTACATTTGAAAGATATCAAAATTGAAATTACTTTCTAGTAGTAATTTCAATGATATTCACAAGAGAATTATTTGGTAACTTTTCGACTTTGATGACTTTCTACAGTATGTCTCTTTAACTTCAAAAACAATTCCGAATAGATACTTGATTATATTACAGTTTTATGGTGTAAATCATTCACTATTGGAATCCTTTTTGTGTATTGTTTTCAAAGAATTATAAAATGAAAATCATACAATAAAATGTGTTATTGAGTTTTAATATGGATTTTCATCAAGTATCGGCCAGTTCTGTTCAGTAGAATAACACATTTTTTATTCGAATTGGAAAAGTTGTTTTCATATTTCAAATACTATTCCACATTCTTCATTCATGAACGAATTATGATTCTTTCATTTTTGATTTTACTGAGCTATGGTTCAGTAGAATGCCCTTTGAAAAAACAAAGACATTTCTTTGTGAAAGAAAATTATTGGAGATAATTATTTGAAATGTCCTCAAATAAGTGAATCTCAAACATTATCCGAATCATAACTAATATGCAGAATGTATCACTTCAACTTCAACCACAAAAACGGTATTTGCTCATGTATATTCTTCAAACCAGTACTTGCCTGTGATCAGCTGCATCTCTTTTGAACAAATTACAAATTACTGAATGAAAAATCAAAACGAAGAATTATATCTCATCAGAAAATCATATTCGATCTCACAAGTTTCTTTAAATCCTCTCAAATGATCGTTTTTTTCGAATTCCATTATAATTCTGTAATTTTTGAGTTTTTCATTATTGTAGACCTGTCAGCTGATAATATTTCACGTAACAGTTTTCTTTTTCAATGGATATTATTTTGATTTGATGGTCGGATTCTATGAACATAAGCTTTCACTGCTGAGTCATGATTGAAGATAAAATATTTCGAGCTGGTGGACCGTCGTTGTATGGAACATGAAGTACAAAAAGTTTCGTCCTCTATTTCGGCAGACATCATCAGTGATATGTGCTTCGACTTCGAGGACGAAGTCTCAGCAATGACCGTCGCAAGTCTCGCGAAAAAACTGTGTTTTGAGCATTTTTTATCGAGCTATTTCAGCTCAAAACACGCTATTGTTGAGAATTGGTCTGACTAGGAATCAAATTAGAAAACAATTGTTTTTTAAATATCTACAATATATTAGATACTACTTGGAATATGTGACGCGTCGGTATTCCTATAGCTTTCTTCTGTAACTTGTTTGGGAAAGATAAATAGCAAAACGCGTCACATATTACAAGTGGAAATTTATTGTGGATATTTGTTTCAATGCCTGGTAATTATGGATATCCATCAAATATGCTGCATAACTTTGATAAGCGGTGTATGAAATAGGGACGCGGGTTCGCCACTGAGATTTTTTTAATGTGATCTCAAACTTTGCATAAAAGCACGAGAAAATCAATTCCAAGATGAATTAGTTAACTCACCTAATTCAATGCAGAAGGATTTATGGTAGGAGTGAAAGTTCATTATCGGCAATAACGAACTTGTGCAGTAATATATTGCACAAGGAAAAAATCGCACATGTAATTTGTCTGCTTTGCAGATGAGAATATATCGCAGTTTCGCACTTGGTCACGACGAAAAACGTTCTCTGGTCGTTATCTCTTCTTGCATGTGTATCGGAACAAACATAATCCAGTCATTTCAGCTTAAATTAGGTAAGAATCTCGGAATTCGAGATACCCAGCTGTAAGTCTGTAAATACTTGTATATTGACACCCTGAAGGTTGTCTCAAAACCTACATATGGTAGGGTGTAAGCAACTATTAAATTTCAAGGTCAAAGGTCACAAAAATCGGTTTTTTTGCGCTTTTTTTGGAAATATCTCATTTCCTATGGGTTTTTTGCTAATTGTATCTATAATCAATATTGTAGAATACAAAATTCTCTACAAATTTTGTTCGAAAAAATTTTTTATACGGTGAACCGTTTTCGAGATAGAGGGCGGAGAGCGCGCGGTCACAGCATCACTTCAGGTCAACCGGTGCCTCCGGTCGAAAACGCGCCATATATAGTTGATGAACTATCGATAAATCAATGATTATAAATATTTGTCAATTTTTATTAACTATTATATTATATTTTATCATTTTCTTCATGCATTAAATTTCTTCTTCATCATGTTGTATGGAGCAGAGAAGATACTTTTTCTATTATTTTTGATAAATACATGAATTATTTACAAAGGCATTACAGTTCCGAAATAATTGTTGTATTTGACGGATATTCAGACTACAGTAAGAACGTAAAAGCTATGGAGCAGCAGAGAAGACCTGCTGCACTTTCAAAAACGTATGAAGTTTGTTTCGATGAAACAATGGTTGTACCAGTTACTCGAGAAAAATTCTTATCAAATCGAAATAACAATGATGAGTTCATTAATATGTTAATTGAAAAATTACAAGCTGCAAATATTACTACTAAACAAGCCAGAGATGATGCGGATGTTCTTATTGTTGAAACTGCAATTGAAGAATCAAAGTCTAAAAAAACTGCAGTTATAATAGGACAAGATATTGATTTACTTGTCATTTTAATTGGGCGTACACTGTCTTACGAACAAGAAATTTCCTTCAAAAAAGTTGGGAAAGGTAATGTAAAAACGGAGATATACTCGACTAAAAGTTTTGATAATTATCCTCATTCTAAAAAACATATTTTATTTCTGCACGCATTAAGTGGCTGTGACAGAACTTCTGCGCTTTTTAAAAAGGGAAAAAATCATTTTCAAAAGTTTTTGAGAAACTGACAAATTTGGATGAACTAGCTGCAGCATTTGAGGAAGAAAATTGTTCGGCCCAGAGATTATTAGAGAGTGGAACTCAAACCTTATTGGCAGTCTATAATGCTCCGAAATCTGTGAAAAGTCTCGATCATCTTAGTTATATGCATTACGTCAAGTCTACAAAACTTAATAAACCTGTGCAGCTTTCAAATATTCCACCAACAAGTGCAGCTGCTCATCAACAATTCAACCGTGTATATTATCAAGTTCGAACTTGGTTAGGACATGATTTGGAACCCCAGGTATGGGGTTGGGCAATGCGAAACGGTTTTCTGGAGCCTATCATGACAATTTTACAACCTGCTCCAGAAGATTTGCTAAATACAATTTTCTGCAACTGCAAGAGTGGTTGTGGTTCACGATGCGGATGCAGGAAAGCGGGCTTGCAATGCTCTTTAGCTTGTGGCCAATGTAATGGGCAAGCTTGTCTCAATGCTCTACTATATCAGAGCGACATTAACGAAGATGGAACCTTTGACCCCGAAATCATGGAAGAACTTGAGACAAATGTCGTTGAAGACGATAATGAAGACCAGTTTGAAATTTACCAGCAGCCAGAAGACGACGATGAAGAGGAAGAAGATGATTAAAATTATAAATTGTAGTTTTTGTACCCTTTATTCCATTTCTTCACTTTAAAATAAAAATGAATGTATTCAATGATATTTTTTAATAAAAAGATTAATTCATAATTCATTTGTTTTTTTTTTCATCATGTAAGAAGTTATAAATATTAATTAGGTTAAAATTCAAATATAATTCCTATATTTTCATTAACAATTCTGCAATTACATGGGCAGGTAAGTGTTGTTAAATAAATTAATACTGAATAAAAAGTGGATAAGTTAGGAAAAAAATGATGAAATATAATATAATAGTTAATAAAAATTGACAAATATTTATAATCATTGATTTATCGATAGTTCATCAACTATATATGGCGCGTTTTCAACCGAGGCACCGGTTGACCTGAAGTGATGCTGTGACCGCGTGCTCTCCGCCCTCTATCTCGAAAATGCTTCACCGTATGAATTTTTTTTTTAACAGAATTTGTAGAGAATTTTGTATTCTACAATATCGATAATAAATACAAATAGCAAAAAACCCATAGAAAATGAGATATTTCCAAAAAAAGCGCAAAAAAACCGATTTTTGTGACCTTTGACCTTGAAATTTAATAGTTGCTTACACCCTACCATATGTAGGTTTTGAGACAACTTTTAGGGTGTCAATATACAAGTATTTACAGTATTACAAGTATTTACAAGTATTTACTATGTTTCATCATATCTTTCTGTTGTTTATTTTTTATTATGATGAATAAAGGCAGTCGCAATCGACACCTCTTGTTTATATCCAATCATAATTCGGCTATTTATACACGTAGTTTCTCATACATGCCAGCTAAATTGTATAACACCATATCTGTAGATTTCGAACAGTTACCTCTCAAGAACTTTAAAAAAAAGACTCAAAGCTCCAATGTCAACGAGTCAATAATTTAACATTATAACACTTTCATCAGGCTATCAAATAGGTTTCGATTTCCCAGATTTTGTTCTACCATATCGCGATTTTATCATTTTGTGTATTTTATAGTCATTCTATAATAATTTATTATTTATTCACGATACCTTGCACTTTTTTATAGTTTGAAAGGTTAGGTTCAAAAGCAGCTATAATAGCTGAACCTCGCCCATTCATCATACTATGTTTCATAATATCTTTCTATTGTTTATTTCTTATTATGATGAATGAAGACCTGTTATTATTATTATTATAATTTTTTTTTTCACCGTAGTGTGCGCTGGTCAGGCCCTATCCCCCGAAGCCCCGATACATTCGGGAGGGCGCGCCAGCATAATCAACCAATGACCACTCCCCACACCGTGGGGTAAGTGATCATTGGATCCGAGAATCATGTGCCCTGAGCAAACGCAGTGAGCCAAGAATGACAGCCTTCTGCATCTGTGCGGCTAAGATTTCTGCCTGAGTGCGGCAAGCCGGTATGATTTTAAGATTCGAGAGTAGAGAGGACATCATTCCACCAAAGACTCCAATAATCAGAACAACCATCTTGACAGAGTGATCTGAATAGAGTTATTATCATCATCATTATTATTATTATTATTATTATTATTATTATCATTACTATTATCAATCTGAGTATATATTCTAGCTGTTGCCTCGTCGGGCAATGAACCCACGTGAAGCGGCCATATTTTTGAAAATAAAGTTTGTGGAGATCAATTATATTTCAGTGTCCTTGTTGAAACAAATTTTTCATAAATCTACCAAAGTCTGTTGCTTCAACAAAAGCTGTGATCATGAGAAACATATTCCTGATGCAATTCTGACATATCATTCAGTAACAAATATATATGAGATTTGTATCACTTGGTCGAGGAATGTGGTCCAGTGAACGAAGAATCATTGCTATTCCCACAAATTATTGATAATAAATTTACTATTGTTAGTTGTTAGCAGCTCAAAGCATTTTGTTGAATTAGCAATCTCAGCCTAATCAAATGACTAGTTATTTTTTCCTTCGATCATGAAAAGTTTGTTGAAATGACAATAGAGTTGCTCAATTCAACATCAATTCATTGGGGTTCAAATGATATTGTTAGTTTGAAAATGAACATAAATAATTATATATGTTCGAAATCAAATTGACAGAAAACAATAATATATTCAAGTGAACATGAAGTTTATAAACGTAGACTTTCCAACCTATGGAAAATTTTCACGAGAACGAATATAAATTAGAAAGAAATATTTTTATTCGAATGTCTTTTAGACACATAATCATACACATAATTTGCAGATTCGCCAAAATCAGAATAATCAATTATTTTTTTATATGATTGATAAGGCAATTACCATATTCAACAGAATATGAATTTCTAAATTAATATGCCATTTATTGTCAGAAAAACTCCATAATGTTGCCTCAGCCAAGGAGTCCGTATCATCGACTCGATGTATGAGAAATATATGAGTGAAATATACAGAGTTGACAAGTACAGTCGAAATCATAGAAGAGATTTTCATGAATAGACTCAACTCTTATTATAACGACACCATCATAGAAACACTTTCCGACGCCCACATATTGACGCAGAAAGTTGGAAGATGCAGAATAATATGTTAATATACAATTTTGAATCAGACATAAAACAAATCATGAAATGTAATTTGATTCACACTTCAAACGGTCGTTGGAAACAATACCATTTTCTGTTAAATGGTGAATGACAATTTTGGTGCAGCCAGTATAGAAACAGCAATTATATTGAAATTAATCAGTCATTGATGTGCTGATATGCATTTTGGGTTAGTTATTCTATAGACTTGTCGTTTCAGAATATGGAAATATCACTTGATGTCATAAGACGACGAAAGAAAACGTATTTCTTTTCATTTGAGACCAACCTCAGCACCTGTTGATTGGTATTCAAATATATTATAGAAGGTATATTATTCAACAAGCGAGAAATGTTTTCGTTACGCTTGAGAATGAAGTTTCATGATGGAAAGCAGCTTTTTATACCTGAAAGAGGCTGATCTCATGGATATCACTAACATATACACAAACAAAAAGAATCAATTACGTCTCATCGATGCTGCATTTCCTCTTTGGATGGCTATATTAATTTTTTGAATGAGAAAAGATGTGGCTCTTGATTCGTGAGTTTCATCGGTTACCCTTTTTCCAATTTTATTGATGAAAGATAAGACTTCAAAGCCAAAAACACCAAAAATTTCAACAGCTATTGAGCGAAAGATATAATTATTTCCAAAATTCTGATATTTCCGTAGTTTGGAATTTTTTCCTGAAGAGGCAGCAGCACCGGCTTTCGCAGAAGTAGCAGGGAGATGACAAGTTGCTAATGGCAAGTAAAGTCCCAAAGTAAAGTACCATTTTTCCATGGAACAAGTGTCATACCAGGAGTACGCAGAAATTTTTGCTGAAGTTAAAGCCCTTTTGATTAATATTGAATATTACTGGAGTTTTTTTTCCCAACACCAAATCGTTATTTCAAACACCTAGACACGTGTTTCGATCACCAAGTGATCATCTTCAAAGAGATGATCATTAATTGCACAATGGCGAGATAAACGACCAGCGTCATGAGTAGGTACCTGATTCATCCACAAATGCACCACATTTACAAACGTGTCGAACATACAGTGGTGTACCAAGTCGAAATCCGATGGCAAGTCTGAAAGAGTCGTCATTCAATAAAGTCCCAAGTGATGCTACAGGAATAGCATTTAACCAAGCACCAGATTCTTCCACAGTTACTGCGAGAAGACGAGCCTTATTTTTTGAAGTGTCAGAAGCTGTCTTCAGTAAAACACTAGTTGCTCGATCTAGTAATGGTTTATCCCATGCCCTATGGCTTTTCATGTCTTCAATTTTCATTGTTTAGCCGGTTCTAGATTCCCAAAGAGATTTGCCCTGATCAAAAACACAATCAGATATTGGCTTTGGGTATTGTAAGATGATTTCTATCAGATTGGAAACACTGCAAAATGAGGACAGAAATGATGGCAAAGCGAGTGAAGTCGCTAAACGAGTTCCTAATCCTTCTCTAGAAACTGGAAGTGATGCCTGTAACCAAGTTTCGTCGTCGATACGGTTATTAGTGATGAGTTTCAGCATCCTTCTTAATTCGTCATCGTTATTTTGTAATCCCAGTTCGTCATGCCAAGTAGGGCTGCAATTGATCGATGATATTAGGGTCCTGGTTATCCAGAAAAATGAGTTAACATTCTTCGAAATTTAGTTCGAGTCCCAGGTCTTTCGAATGACTCATTGTGTTACGAAAATTTTCTTGCTTTGTCACCAATTGAAACTTCATCCAGATACCAGCCGTTGAATGCAGTGGATATTTTAGTTATAATAAGTGGATCTCCCTTATGTACTCCTTGTTCGGACATTATAATTTCGTTACCAAATATAAAGAAAGGAGGTTCACTGTGACATTGTTCAATAATAAGGTATATGTCTGATATGGCGTTAGCCACCGAATGTAACATGAAATTTCTGTCTATAGTATTGAATGCATTCTTGAAATCAAGTTTCAAAAAAACTTTTTCAACTGGGTTAGGGTCAGGTCTGTGATTGGATATTAAAAACCAATAGGTACACTTGGCAACTCCGCTCTAGACACGATCAATTTTATTGGTCAACAGACACGCGGCCAATATACATTTTTGCTTTTCGAGTTGTTCTGTTTTCTGCAAATATAAAGAGATCTTGGGACTGATTGGGCTTGATAGGTATAATATATACATATACATGTATATATATATTGTATGTATATATATATATATATATATATATATATATATATATATATATATATATATATATATATATATATATATATATATATATACATACAAAGTTCATTTCCAAGACTTTTCCTGCTAACTAATGGCTAGTTCCAAGACTTTTGTATAGTTCCAGGACGGTCTTGGAAGAGTTTTATGTTTAATGTAGACTACCGGTACCTCAATGTATAGTTCCAGAACGGTCTTGGAAAAATAAAAGTCTTGGAACTCATGTTACCAATATAAATGACTCATGTGAAGCTGGCGCCGACTTTGTGCAAAAACACATTTTTTGGAATTCTGGGTAGATTTGATAGAGTTCTGGACTTCCTGATATAAATATTGAATAGTTTCAGCAAATTGTGTATTTCAATAGTGGCGCTTACTTCACACAGTGCCAACTTTTTCGAAAAACTTAGTTCTGGTGGTATTTTTCGATGAAGATGGAATAGTTCTGGAGTTTTTGACCATTTTTGAATATAGTTCTGCCGAAATAAAAAAGTTATTGAAGAAGAAAATTTTTGACATATGAAAATCATCATTTTGGAAAAAAAATCAATTCTGATGAGAGTTCTGATTAGCAATAGGCAAGTTCTATGAAATATGTCAATCGACTTTTATAAAAAATCGAAACTTCAATGTATTGGCCATCATAAGGTGAGCAATTCTAAAAACCAACATTTCGAATGATGACAGAAATGAATCTCAGAACAGTTCTGATGGAAGTTCTGAGTAGCACTCGGCGGTTATACAGAATATGTCATTGGACTTTTATCGAAAAAACAAAACTTTTCAATTTATTCAAGCCAAATTCGAAAAACCAACATTTCGAATGACAAAGGAATCTCAGAGCAGTTCTGATGGGAGTTTTGAGTAGCATTCGGCGAGTTCGACAAAATATGTTGATCGAGTTTTAGGGAAAAATGTGGTTTTGCTAAAAGTCAGCGCCAGCTTCAGATGATTTATATAATGTATAATTCCAGATTTTTACAAGCACGTTGATATCAATTTTGTGAGATTCCATGTTACCCCGGAGAATTCTCAATATATGAACGTAAAAGAACAAATTTGTTTTGTGAGATTCTATTTAAGAAGCAATATTACAATGAAAAATCACAGTCAATCGGTTATGTTTTGAATAGCATTGTAAGTACACCCTTTTTGTGTTTTCAGCGGGCCACATTTCACATATTGAAATGGCAATCAATTTACTTTGACATCACAAGAACTGTGGTAAAATCCAATATCGTGTGATTTGACAATCACTCTTTATTTTAACTTACGCGTGAATTTTGAATTTGCATTCTAATAATGAATTCATGTTGAGATATTCATAATAATTTCGATATTATCTGCACTTCAGGTTACTTTTTTTTAGTGATCTCATGTAAATACAGCTGACGATTATGAAAAGGCGAGAAAATTCTATTTACTGTGAAAAAAGTTGCTTTCATATTGAAAATGACACAATTGATGAGAAATATTTAAATGATATTCAGTAGTACCGCCGTGCCGTGATTTTTTGCTCTCCTGCAGACGTTGTCAAGAGCCTCTGACAATATTCCTTTATATTTCAGTTGTATGGATTGATTTGATAGTCCTGAAATATTTCGATAGATATTATTGGCAATTTATCTAGCATGTAAATTACCTATGATCTTTTTGAAAATCGCAGTAAAATTGTTATTAGATAAAAATTATAGGAAACTCTCCACATAAACGCTGTAAATTTTCAAGATTCGCTCAGAGTTGTACCTTTTCATTGTGCTTCAAATTTTGGTGATTTGTTTTTCACAAGAAACTTAATAGTGAACCAAGTGAGATAGCGTGGTGTAATTTATTCAACTTATTCAATGTGTACCTTGTATATTTGCTCTATCTGAAGTATAATAGTGCCATTGAAGATTTCAAAGTGGTTGGTTTTTCAGAGGTGCTTACACGAAAACTGTAATCAATAGTATATGGCGGAGAAAACATGGATACTGATAATACAGATTCATATCTAAGATATAACTTTATCAATGTCCAAATCCATCCTGAAAGCTTTTTGAGTCGCCCTGTATATTGGAAATACTAATAAAACACTTTGAATTATCCCACCTAACCTAGTGCTTCAATTTTTTCTTGCGAAAATCAGGAAAAGGTTATGATAATAGTTAAAACCCGTCGTTTAGCCTTTATAATCGATGAAAGAAACTTTTTAGTCAAAACATCAAAGACAGATAATATTTATCCAAATTATATGTGAGAAATCTTTTATTCATACTAGCACTTTTGTAAAAACCTAAAGCTTTAAAAGTAGTCCGACTCTGCCGCAATACCATCACTCCCAGAACTAAGTGTTTCTTAACAGTTTCATAGGGGTAACATAGTAGCCAAAATACGTTGAAATGCTTGCTACTGATACCAATTCATTTTATAGAACGACGCCATTTGTAATGATAGCGATCCGGGATACTGAAATTAGATGAGTTGAAAATATGAAATACCGCACATATAGTGATATTTACAGCTGAAAAGTACATAAATATTATAACATTATATTATTTAGAATGAAGTGAATTGAGTTTGCGACTAGAAAATTAATACGTCGACAGGGTGAATTTTTGTATAATTAATAATTTTACCGAAAACATTTATAAATGAGTGGCGCGCTTAAATTTTGCTAATAAATAATTCAAATAATTCAATAAAAATTCAATAAAATTTCATTTGCAGTAAAAATATCAATCTTCGACGCATTAACAATGTCTTTATTAGTTTTATGAGTGCAAAAGTGAAATTTTAGAATGGCTTCAACCTTTCTATTTGTTAGTTTTCAGTTGGTGACATATCTATTATATTTTCCTAGTGTCCAATACAAAATTACTTCTTGCGTCTTCAAGAAAACATTTTTAACACTTTTTTATTTTATTGTTATCGTTTTCGGCTGTATTATATTTCATAACGCCTACTTAGAACTACTAAAAAACTCTTATAAAATTGTTTTCGAATTATTTTATAAGTATCGCTTGAATATGTTGCAAAAGTGCAGTAAGGAAAGTCTTTACAAAACTACTTTTCAAGAGCGTTAGACAAATTTTATAGTAACTGCCAAAATGTTTATAAAACTGTTTTGTAGTGTTTGTAAAAGGCCTTACAAAATATTGATAATAACTATAATGTTTTATAAGACGGTGCCAATTTCCTATTTATAGCAGTTTTATAAACATATTGAAAACATTTCTGGGAGAAATGCAGTTTTATAATTTGTTTCTTCGAAACGTTTCCACAACTATTATAAAATACGAAATTGCTAGTTGGGTATAGTTCTATTAGTTTTTTGCTAAGACTTATTATATAGAAACTCAATGTTACCCAAATAATTGATGAATGAATGATATTTTCGAAATCTAACTATCATGCGTTAGCTCATTAGTGCCAAAGGATTTTTGTTTCAAAATTTCTCTCATTTCATATGATTGAAATGAATCTGGGCCCAAAATAAGGAGTACCAACTCAAACAGGGTGTTAGTGAATAAGTGCGACAAACTTCAGGAGATGATTCTGTATGAAAGCATTATGACAGTTTGCTCTTTAGCTTTTGTCCGCGAATTCTAGGTTTTCTTAAAAACTGACTATTCATTTATTGTTCTGAAACCGGTCGAGATATGCAAATGAAATTTGCTGGGCTTCAAGGGGTAGTTATTGCACATTATCTTACATGCAATTGAGAATATTGTTCATCACTGGCGCGCATACGGGTAATGATCTCAATTTTTTTCAAGAAAAACTGGTACGTCAGATACGTACGTGAGATATTTGAAACTAACAATATTTTTTTAATTCCTTATTCAATTTGCGAAAAAAATCTCTCTTGCCTTTTTTTCGTATGGAGGGCCGTTTTTATGCAAAAAAAAACATCCCAACGCATATTTTTCATTTCTTCAATACACTATCAGGAATTTTCTAATTCAATTATATCAAAGCAGAATAACAACAGAAAATAACACTTATAAATAAATAGGCGCATAGCTATAACACATGTTCAAAATGACCTCTCTCAGACGTTATACAAGATTCTACTCTTCGCTTCATTGATTGTCGTATGTGCGTAAATATTCCTGGTGTATTTCTTATTGCCTCACGGCCGGATATAATTCGTTGTCTCAGGTCTTCAACATTTTCGAAGAATAAACCAACGACTTGAGAAAATCCGAATGCAAAAATGTAGAAGATTTAAATCCGACCATCCAGCAGGCCATGTTCCGTACCTCCCTTACCTATCTAACGATTTGGATATTCTGTATCTAAGTGAATACGTACATAAATGCTAAAATGGGCTGGTGCACTATCATGCATGAACCATAAGTGCTGTCTCAGTAGAGGGATTTCTTCAAGAAGAACAGGTAACTATTCCTGTAGAAAATGAAGGTAAAAGTCGCTAAGTAATCATCAATTACCCCAAGCCATACATTTATTGAAAACTGATGATGAAAATGAGTTTCAAAGATTCCACGTGGATTCTTCTAAGCCCAGAAGGAATATGGAAATTTCATATAAACATAGCTTCGTAAGTAAACAAAACGCCATTTGAAAAATTAAGAATTTGAGCAATTTGATGCAGAATCCAATGGCAAAAAACTACATGCAGAAAAAAGTCTCTGGGTAGTGGAGCTTGCACACGTTGAATATGAAACGAATACAATTGCTGTTCTGTAAGAATTTTGAATATAGTGAAGTTGCTTACATGCAATATGTTGGCAATTTTTCGATTATTTGTTGCAGGTTACTTTTTAGACAAAATTCATCTCTGACAATTCCACATTTGTATGATTTTTCAGTCTCTCCGATGAAAAAGAAATTAATTACTTATTGATATTCATATTATATATCAAATTGGAAGCTTAATAATGAAGAAACGTTAATTTGACATTTTGTTGAATTATTCGTTTTTGAGAATGTTGACAGTAGCCTACTAGCTTCGCACAATTCTCTCGAAGACTTCTGAGGGTAGCCGTAAGGGAGCAGTTGGTTGACAGAGAAAAAACAATTTCAGAACAATTTCTGAACAATTTTAGAGTAACAATGACAAATACGCGTGATGATGTTCTATTTATTTATATAAAAACGGCGTCCAAAAAAAAGGCAAGAGAGAAATTTTTGACACAAATTGAACGAGTAATTCAGAAATGATTGTTAGTTTGAGCTCATTACTTGCGTATAAAAGTTATATAGTAATATGTCATTATTTTTTCATACAGAATCACTCTCTGGAGTTTTATTTCACTTATTCACTAAATACCCTGTGTATGCATGTTTTGACAAATCAGATCCAAAAACGATGATGCCAAGACGTCTAGAGTGGTGCAAAAGTGGAAATTGTAGAAAAATCCCATGGACTATGAATAAAGTGGATTTTCGAAAATTCGATCACCTGTTTTTTGCTGATGTTCTCATTAGATTCCTCATGAAGAATATAATATAATATTTCTAGGTATGATTGAGTAATATTGGGATTCTAAGATAAAAGAACAATTAATGCACCTCCTTACGAAAAAGAGTCGATGTTATTGATCGAAACCAAATTTTGGTTTGAGGGTTTTGCGACAAGACAAATACCATGTCAAAGTTTTTTTGCTTATAGACGTCAGGAAATTAAAAAAAAGTTGATGTATTCATAAAAATATATTATTTGAATTATCGGATTATTATAATTATTAGTATTGAGTAATCACTACAATGGTGAAATCGATAACGCCACAAAATTTTTCAGGCTGATATCCCTATCAAAAAGAAGAGAGGTCTCGGATGTATTGTTATTACATAAAATCATGAACAACACCATAGAACACCCTAACATATTAAATTGAATTCAAATTAATGTTCCTGGTCGGCATTCAAGAAAAACAATGTATTTCACATACCCTTCAAGCGAACAAATTCGTCGCAGTAATCTCTTTTATGTAGAATTGTTTGGAAAATTTTCAATTATCTAATCTATATTTTTTGTTCGTCTTAATGAAAAATTACACATACTCTAAAATATTTTTTCCTACAGTGAATACAACGATTTCTTTTTTCCCGAAGTGTGTTTCAAATCATTATTTCAAATAATTTTCATAATATTCTAATATCACTTTGGTATCTCATCTGCTCATATTTGCTCATATTTTCCTTATTAACTTTGTGACGTATGTCGTATAAATGTAAACATTGAGCATTACCGCTTCCACAACACAAGTGTGTGTCTAGTCTAAATATTGAATCATGGATGTTACTTTTCATTTTGAAAAATATTAGTGATTCTCAATCAACAGTCCATCTGCATCTCATATCGTAATCTATTTTCGAATTGTCTAGTGTTGACCTCTGTTATTGATTAACCAAAGGAAGAATTTTCAATTTTCTCCATATTTATAATAGTGCATTGAAGAAATTGATCACAAATATGAATTCAGGAAAATATTAAAAACTATTAATTTTTTCCCAAGTCCATTTGACAAACGTCAAAACACATCAAAATAAGTAAATAAGTAGAAATATTGAATCATGGATGTTACTTTTTATTTAGAAAAGTATCAGTGATTCTCAAAAGTACAACAGTCCATCTGCATCTTATATCGTAATATATTTTCCATAGACAATTTGAAATAAAGTCCTGGTATTATACGCTTTATACAAAAATTGATATATAAAAAAGACGGACATGAGTATATCCATTTTGTGAATAGCATCCGTTAAGTGAACTCATATATCCCAAAAAAAACTTTGGTATAATTTTTTCTCAAATGTACAAAATATCCCTGTACTCGCTGTTAGTCATATGAAATGTACTGAATCCAGGTACAGTAAATAGCAATCCAAACTACTTGAATCCATATGAATATATGCTCTACGCAGTCGGAATACCTAGTCATCGGAGTTAAAATCAAGATGTATGAGTCTCTGAAGAAACTATCCATTCGCGTCAGCGGAACAGTGAAATCAATGTTCTTGACTTGAGACAGTCGTATTACCTGAAAGTAAAAAACATATTTTGTACCTTTTGTCAAAATCTTTTGGACAAAGATATTTTTCCTATATTGCACGAAAACTATACAACCATATTTCGTGTCGAATAATAAGAATCAACATTTCTTTTCTACTCAAGAAAAACTCATTATCTTTTCATTGAAAAACACCCAAACGTTCAATTAGTGACATTATCGAAATAAAATAATCGATAATTTTTCAAAATTCAATCTGGTTTCTACAAGTTATTGTACTATGTATATTTCCTATCATGTATCATATGTATGCATCTGAATATGTATATATTCAGAATATGTATATATAGGTGTGTAAGCAAATGTGTGAAGTGTATATATGTTTAAAATCAAATTGGAAATTGTTTAGATTGGTAGTATATCATGTATTTCAATCCATGTTTTACCACTTCGAAACAAGTATTGAGTTTTTTTTCGATTATTAGTTATTTATTCATTCATTTATATGATTTGTACTTGTATTGAGGCTATTTCTAATCATTATTTTCATTATCATTATATTATTATTTGTTTTCCACAGCAATAAGACAATTCAGCAATTTCAAATATACAATTTTTCATATATCGAAATACCCTCACAATGGATTGTGAGGGTATTTCGATATATGTGTTTGTATGGATATAAACACAAGATATCGCAAATTAGCTCTTTCTTCTGGCTCAAAAAGTCATCTGAAACTTCAGAATATAACTCGATTATTCCCTTTCTCTAAATGTCATTTACATACTGTCAATAGTCTCCAAATAAAGTAGTTGGAACAGGAAAGCCAAGGCATGCACATTAAAAGTTTTTCTATGGCGTCAGCTTCATCTTATTCAAGTAATCTTTCAGTGTTTCAGGAGTTCCAAACTTTCCGTATGGGAAAAACAAGTCGGTTCTATTGGAAATGAAATTGGGAAACAGAATGGCACATATTCATATCGATAATTCATACAGATGGAAAAACATGGAACCAATAATAGACAACCCTTAAACGTTTCTGGTATTAAAGTATTTCTTACTCGTTGTTTAGTTGTTTATATTCAAAAACATATTCTCACAGACATGCAGAAACACTACAGGAACACTTCAGGAATTCTCTGAGAGCGGTGCTTTTACGAAAGTAGGTACCTCCTTCTTCTGATCATTACCAGCTCAAAAACTCATCTGAAACTTCAGAATATAACTCGATTATTCCCTTTCTCTACATATGTCATTTACATACTGTCAATAGTATCCAAGTAAAGTAGTTGGAACAGGAAAGCCAAGCCATGCCTATTAAAAGTTTTTCTATGGCGTCAGCTTCATCTTATTCAAGTAATTTTTTACTATTTCAAGAGTTCCAAACTTTCCGTATGGGGAAAACAAGTCAGTTTCTAGTATCAAAATATTTCTTACTCGTCGTTTATTTGTTTATATTCGGAGACATACTCTCACAGATATGCAGAAACACTACAAGAACACTTCAGGAATTCTCTGAGAGCGGTGCTTTTACGAGAGTAGGGATTTACGCTAAAGCCAATTTAGATGAGCACATCAAATATGTTCACATACCTAATAACAGTGAAGTGAAACTGATATGCAAACAGCCCAAATATCGATCATGGAACAAGAGATGAAAGTAAAATCAACTAAGGAAGCGGATAAGCATTTTTCAAACAATAAGGCTGCAACAGAGCAATAGTGACAACAAAACTTATCTGGTAACGTCTCAAAAACCTAGAGAAATAGACGATAGGTAGGTTTGATGCATGAGGTCTATTCAACCCTTCTTTTCCAACCATAGTAGCTAATTGTGGCTCATATCTATTCCATTTAGACCAATTGAATCAATTTTCCTAACAAAGCCGTAAATTTTTCAGGCCAGCTGTAAAAATAAAACAATGTCAAATTTTGAGAACCTGATGCGGTTCGAAATGAAGCTGGTACAGATTATGTGTTTGGTTACCAAAGTCTAAAATATCACGTGTGAAATATTCCATATAAGAATATATTGCCTTCAATATAGTGAGAACCTGAACGACGGACATTCGTAGACGCAACATAAAAGTGTGGCTGTCAGATATCTCTACGGTAACCATAATGGTGAACTGGAGAGATTTCTGTTGACTTGTCGATTATTGAGGTTATCGAATATGCAGGAAGCAAAATTTTTATGAAAGCATCTGCATGCCAGTTATATTTGGCGGTGTATTGGATTCAGTCAAAAAGGGTTTTTTCGTCTTTAGTTTGGACGCATCATCGTTTGAGGGTGAGCATTTGCGGACCTGCTCAAAGGAAGTTTTGTTTCCTCTCTGTTGTTGGAAAATTTTATGCAAGTCAGATTCACAAGATATCCTGATTTTTATGAGATGATGAGTTGCTTTCTGGCTGCACCACCTATGCAGCCAGAAAGCAACTATGAACTAATTAGATTGTTCATCTATTTTCTGAGAGTTCATTACAATTGCCACAACTGCTTTTACCTAGTAGCTACCGTTTATTCGTTTTTAGGATAAGTCACTTCTGAAGTAGGTATGGATAGTATTTTTTGGGTACATGTTTCTTTTGCTGTTAACGGATGTATCAGCATATGATAAATCGACATTTATATCGTTTATATACTTTTGGAAGATCTCTTCGGTTATTTGAAATATGTCACTGTTTGAGAATCAATATTATATCTTTCTGTTCAACACATATATCATAGTCATAGAAATTCAAGAAGCATATCTTGGAAAAACGTTTAAGTGCTTATAATTTCTATTTGTTCACCTTTTTCAGATTATTCACCTCAGCTGACATCAATATAATATCACTTTCTGTTATATTGTTTCTTCAATTCAGAACAGATCCAGCCCACTCAAGTCACATTCAATGGAGTTATTTCTACTCTTCTAGCCACTGAATTGAACATAATGTTGAGTTTACCAAAAAACCCAATCAACAGGCACATCAAAGCTATAATTGAAAAATTTGCTTCCTGTAGACATTCCACTGTTGGATATATAATCATCTGAAACGTGACTCGAATTGAAAACATGTTCAGGGTACCGTAGTCGGAACTGAACAATAAAATATTTCATCCCTGCTTTCCATTTGAATGAAACGTACATCACGGAAACAGTTAGCCTCTAATGCCTAATATTTCGTATACACCCGTCCGAGTTCTCACTAGTCTAGTTCCAACTCATAAACTATAACTTGGAGATTATTCAAATATGTTTTGTGTTTGGTTTATGCAATATGAAAGTTCAAACTATTCATAGGTTAATTTCCGTGCATTATAATGTTGGCACGTTTGGAGAGAGGCGAATCGAGAAATGTTGCAATTATTCTGGTCGGTTGCACATAATTTCAAGATTGAATTTTGGTTGATTGCTTCTATTCGTTATGAGAATATTTTCGTTTATGTGGCACACTTGTACAGGAGCCGATACAAAATAAAAAATTTACTTGAATTGCAAAATCATACCATTCGAAGTGATAGATAACTACTGTGTCTAATGACACAGTAGTGTTAAAGTGTGTTAAAATCGTTTCCTATATTCGTAGTTAAGTAAACTTTTTATCAACGGACAGATGTATTTTTATCAGCCGAAAGAAAAAGCTTCATAAAAAAGTAATAACCACAAATATTTTAACTTTTCTTCTAGGCACTGAGGAGTGCCTAGAAGATGACAGTACTACCAACTGTCGAAAGCGCTCGCAGATAATTAATAGAAGATGGGAACACCTATTGGCGTGACACCCAAGTCAACTTGCCAAGTTTTTATGTCAGTGTTGGTGGTTTGATCAATCAACCGATAACTGCGGTAGCAGAAATTTGGGAAGCTAACCTGAAATGCCATCGGAAAAGAAATAAAAAAAAATAAAAGAAATACATAAGTGTTTCCACTTATGGTTTCGCTTGCGTTTACGCAGCTATTTTTATCAAGTACTTGAGTTATATGTTGTGTTCGGTCTTTTTTCCAGTATAAAATTGAATGCAATCTAATGCCACGTTGCGTATTTTATTTATTTAATAGTACTAGTCTTTACTAATTATTAATTTTTTTAGGATCAATATGAATATAACAGTCGGGCAGCATTGATATTATAACTGGCTAGCGAGAAATTTAACGAACAAAATATTTGTAATCAAAATGCTTTGAAAGACGACGATATTTTAATGCAAGGTTAGTGTTTCATATTATAGTCAAATATGTTATGATCTTGTGGTCTTGGGTTCGATTCCCGGATCGAACAAAATGTATTTCGAAATTTATAACTTTGCTCTGGTTTGTAATCACCAACCGGCATTTGCTGAGCGTAGTGATTTTTCCAGATCCTATCATTGTAGTGGTGACATGAATTCAATGATGAAGGTCTTTAACTTGCATTGGGACAGGCTGATTACTTTTATGTATGTTCATCAGCTGTTTGATTACCATAATAAAGTACGGAATCAGACGGCCGCATGTCAGTTGTCCAGGGATACTTATTTATTTTGTTTTTTAGATTTGACACATCTACTTCGGAAAAATGTGAAAATAAGCAGTGCGAAACTGAAGATCAAAACATAATGCATACGCAATGTACAATCCAAGTATTATTGAGGATATTGGAGAACCTTTTTCTACAGGTTTGTTAATATTGAACAGATATTGAACCTTTTTCTACAGGTTTGTTAATATTGAACTGATATTTAAATTGTACTCTTATTAAGGTTTGATAAATCAAATTACTCTCATTGTTTTATATGGAAATACAACATCAGATGAAGAAAATGTTTATTTTGAAGACAGTGATGACAGTGTTGAAGACCCACATTTCAAAATTGACTGTGGGTATACCTCAGGCAGTAGCGTTGGTCGGCCGACTATAAGAAAACGTGTTAAGCGGAATTCACCAATATTGTCGGAAGAGGAGCATCAAACGCAACCTTACGTAAATATTGGTGCACCAGAAAATTTTGCTGCGACTCCTTCCACTTCTAAGAACATTTCACAGCGCAAGCGGTCTATATCTTCTGATTTCTCTTCATCGACTTCCTCGTCGAATAGTAGCAGCAACAGCAGTAGAAGCAGTATCAGCAGCAGCAATGCTATTTCTAAGTCTAGGTCACCTGAAACTATATGTAGTTCTAATGATACAGTACTATCCTCTCTGCCATGTAACCAAGAATGAAACGCATAAAAATGCGTTGGAAAGATTACTTAGGCATAAAGCACTAACTTTGTTGAGGTTTGGCTAAATTTGAGAAATCGGCAAATGTCAATTTTTCGAAAAACTGAAAAAAAAACTAAATTTGTACTAGAGAGCTAAAAATTGGTATATGGGTGAAAAATGATAAAACAGTCATATTTTCTATTTACCGATTTTCGAAATTTCGAGCAATAACTGCTTTTCTGAACATTTTTTGGAAAAAATGACAAATTGGACAGGGAAGAAAAATCACTTGATCGGTCATATGCATGTCATTTGGCATCATTTTCAAAGCACAACCTAATGGAGATATCAAAAGTTGCTTGAAGAGATGAACAAAAAAAAATCCCATTTGATGCGGACTTTATGTGTGACACTGTATATATATATATATATATATATATATATATATATATATATATATATATATATATATATATATATATATATATATATATAGAGAGAGAGAGAGAGAGAGAGAGAGAGAGGGTCTCTCAGTCAAAAAATCAAAAATTCAAAACTCTGCTTTACTTTGCCAAGCTTTCCCTTCTAACGGGGAACTTCTTCAGGGCAGTGAAATTGAGTGAAAGACATTGAATTGAACAAAGTTGAACATGTATGGATTTTTTGATGACATTTGTCATTTTCTTTTGTCAGTTATATGTTCATTTTCAGTATTCCAATATCAATATTTGTTATAAAAAGGATTTGGAACTTTATAACTCCTATTTATTATATGCGAGCGTTTTCGACAGCTGGTCGTGCTATCATCATCAAGGCTCTACTGCTTGATGATGATAGCACTGTGTCCCTGTGAAAGACAGGGACACAGTCAAAATTAATGTAGAGTGAGACCACAAAACCCTGAAAATTTGCGAAGAACAAACTGTCAATTTCAAAATTTCAGGCCCAATATATCCACAACTGTGTCAAATCAGGATAGACTACCAGTAACAAAACAAAATTCGAATCAACAAAGACCGTCAGTAGTTCAACCGAACTCTAATTTCAATGAAAGCACATCATCTCAACTCACAAAATTTCGATAAATATACAGCCGAACTTTCAATTCGCAAATCAGGAACAGTAAAAAAATGAAGAAACCAATTTTCTGAAAATATGAGTATTCAAGAAATCACCAATCAAAAAATTTCAATAACCGAATCAATAATGATACCTTTATCAAACGCAGATTCCCACAAAATTGCCAGTTACGATCTTGATATAGATTTTTACGTACGTCTCGGAGCTTACATGAACACTACAATGGTATAGTTGAGATAAAAACCAAAAAATTGAAACCAGATCTCGAAACGACACTTCTCATCAAAGTATTGTATACTGAAAATAGTTCAGTGCGTCCTCAACTACCTCAATAACAAAATGCTGATTCACGTCAGACCCAGAAACCTCCACTGCCGAAATTGACGATATTTTCGAATATGACCCTGAAAATCACGGCCTTGAAAGTAAATTCGATCATCACGAATATTCGAAAGATGAAATTCCAAATGACACCATAAACATAGAGCTTCGAATCGAAATAATTTTCAACCTAAAATGTAACCTTCCGGACACTGATGTTATACTGGTAACTCAAAACGAATAAAACAAAACAATAATTATTTCCGACATGAACATCAAACCTATTCGAACATCTTTTTCAAAACACTCAAATGAAACCGAATCGGAACATAATCTAATTGATAGATTATTCGAAATTGAAAACCAATAACGTTCAGATCATTTGAATCAGAAAGGAAAAGAAAGAAGAAGGAAAAAAAATCATTAACAGAAACATTTTCTTTCTAGGTGATCGAATAACGTTTACAAACGAAATCAAACACTCTATAGATACAAAATACGCAAAACCGTTCTTCACAAAATCATACCGTTATACTCAAATTTATAAAAGTCAAAAGACAACAATTCAAGTGTTAGGGTAAGGAATCATACATGTGGGTTATTCCAAAAAAACAATTATACTTCGGGAAAACAGAAATGGCGAGTAGTTGTTGACCAACGAAAGGTAAATAAACTGAATATAGACGACAAATTTCGTCTACCAATTATATCAGAACTTCTTGATCAAATTGGTAAACGTAAATACTTCACTACCCGTGACCTTGCTTCTGGTTTTCATCAAATCGAAATCTATGTCAAGGAAATTCCAAAAACGACTTCAACTGTAGAGAACGGCCTTTTAAATTTTCTCAAAATGGGATTTGTCCTCAAAAATGCCCCATCAACGTATCAAAGCGTGATGGATAACATTCCCTATGAAATCCAGAAAGGACGATGTTTAATTTACATGGTTATTTACTTTCCTACCATTCATGATCCCATATCCAGACCAAGAGTAGTATTCAAGAGATCCCGTCAAGCCAATTTCAAAATTCAACCAGATTAGTGTGAATTCCTCAGGAAAGGAGTATCATTTCTTGGCCATTAATCCAAAAATGAAGTGAAGCCAAATCCCAACAAAGTCGATTGTATCATAAACTTTCTGGAATCTAAAAATCAGGAAGAAATAAAATCCTTTTCTGGCTCAGCAGGATATTACGAGAAAAAAACTCCACATATCGCAAAAATATCAATATTTTCCACATAATTACTCCAAATAGGTCCACTTCCATTTTCGGAAATGATTGTGAAAAATCAATTCAATAATCAAAACAAAACCTCGTTTCGACCCCAATACTAATATACACAAATTTCAAAGACACTTTTATACTTACAAAAGATGCTAGCACATATGCTATTGGTGCTGTTCTATCTCAATGCCCTATTGGAAAAGATTTTTCTATCGCATACACTTCAAGAACCCTCTCTTCAGCTAAATCTGAGTGTTTTACAATCGAACGAAAATTATTGGTTATAGTATGGCCAGTCAAAAACTTCGGGCCCTACCTCTCCGGAGAAAAATGAATTACAGAACACAGACCACTAGGTTATTCTCCATAAAATAACCCTGGCGGCAGACTTGCTAGATGGCATCTAAAACTCGAGGAATATGAATATGAAATCATATACAAACCAGGAAAAATTAACGAAAACGCTGACGCAATTTCTAGAATCAAAATCAATTCAACGAAAAGATGCCCCGTCCCAACTCAAAATCAATCCCAATATACAATAATATTATTGTCACACTCGACAAAAATCAAGTATCAATAATTATAGATCAAAACCATAACGTAAAGAGTAATCTACGTGGCGGAATCAATGAAACAATTCGAAGAATACCAGAAAAATATATCGAGAATAAAGATGTCGAAAACTTTATAAAAACCTGCGATGTTTGTCAAAAAACTAAAATCAGTAGAAAAAATCTTAACAAACCTTCAGTCATGACCGAAACCCCAGAAATCGCATTCGAAAAAATGAATATACACAATTAAAATTCCAACAGAAAATTATGTCCCATGACGAACTTTCAAAATTCACAGAAGTTTATTCAATTCTAGAAATCAAAAAAACAATATCAGATACTCTTCTTTCATACTTCCAACATTATGGTACCCCATTACAAATTCATTGCGACTATAGATGAGAATTCGATAATAAAGTCCTTTGTAATCTATTCAACATATAATTGACATAGTCTAGCCTAAACCATCCTCATTTCAATGGATTATTGGAAATATTTCACGCAACTCTACTTGAAATGATCAGAGCTCATTTGGCAGAACACCCAACCACCCGTTTAACGTATTACCATATGCCGTGAAACGCCATAATAATTCCATAAATTAATTTTATGGGTTTACCCCTCATGAAATTGTCTTTGGTCACATAGCTAAAAGATCTCTCGAGGCCCTGTATAATCAAGAACAAATCATCAATAAGTACGTGTCAGATATCAATAACAGGATTCCTCACTATTTTAAAAATGCACGTGAAACAATAGCAAAGTAAAAGCAAAAATCCGTTTCGACCCGAACATTTTTGTCTAACCACCGGACTACAAAGTAGGCGATAAAGTATATGTGAAAGAATCACAAATAAAAAAAAATTACAAAACAAATTGAAATAAACCGTTCGTAATAGAACAAACAAACCAAAGAACAAAAGTAAATTTCGATCGTATGAAACCATACACTTGAAATTAATTTATTTTCAGGTTTCTTCTACTTGTTGGATCAGTAGTCACTCCATCAGTAGTCAATTACCAAACTGAAACACCATAAGTGTGTATTACCATGAAACTGGCAACACTGTCTTCACAAATGACTAATGGATATTATTAGTCAACGAAAATATCTCTCAATTTCGAGAAACTTTGGAAAACAACTATGAAATACTCCATTCATTACTTGATACAACTCGAATAAGTGGTCACAGTATGAGTAGATTTTGATCTGAAGTAAAAACTCATTTTATTCTTCTCATTCAAATTACAGAATCGATTCAATTGAAATTTCAAGAAATCACATTGACGTAAATGAAGTATTTTGAAATCAATTATTGGCAATCTTGACGCCTTTGATGATGAATTTTACACTTGATGGTGAATTTTACACCAATTCCATAAACAAGTTAAATAACGATGAATATCACTTAGAAAATTTATTGAAAAACCAAATATCGGTAACTACTTCAGTCATTCAAAATTTTGATGAGATCATACGGAAACTACAAGTCGATGAACGAACGTTCAACAAAGATATAAAAGTAATTGAAAATTCAATAATAGGATTGAATGATAAACTGAGTCAATTAGACGACAAATTGAAATTTGCGAAAAACTTATGGTAAGCTTTTTATATTTACGAGAAAGAATAAATGACGTATCAGATTCCACAATTGCATGATTGAACATCATTAATTTTTCAATCATAATACCTGAACACTTGTTGAATGCATCGCTAAAAAATCTCAAAACTTACGGAGGAATAACGTTACCCTTTCACCAAAATTAGAGAAAGTCGATCAGTATGTTGAAATTATAAAACTTAAAACATTTCAAACCAAATCCAACTTGGTTTTCGTACTCAATATTCCACTATTAGAATCTTATACCATTTAAATACTATCCCAATATTCGACAACAAAATAGGATTATATCACATTCTGTCAATTTTTTGACGATATATCCCGAAAGACGATGATTCTTTGATATTCGTATAAATTGTAGATATTAATGCATGTAAACATATATATATATATATATATATATATATATATATATATATATATATATATATATATATATATATATATATATATATATAACTTAGAACAAGTTCCACAATTTAAGTTATATACTCCTGATCTCTTAATTTTTCATTTAACTAACTTTCCCAACGTAATACCTGTTTAATATTCAATTTTAAAATATTTTTCATTTAAAAATGAAGGCACTGGTTTTGTTGTTTGTCTGAAATATCTTAAAGATTTATAATTTTGATTATCTGTCTCATTAGAAGGAAAAACCTCCCGAATTGCTTTCGCGTAGACTTTTTTGGAAAGTAATTTGTTTATTAATTCAGCTTCAAATCCGTTGCTAGTATACTAACAAAATTGTTGAAAAAACATAGTCAATAGCTATGGACGGATGCACATTTAAAAACTGTTGATGATTTCAAAAATATTCTGAATAATAAACCTATTTTGATTATTTTTGATCCAAAATGTCAAACCGTAGTAGAGATAGAATAGGTGAATAGGTGGCATTTTGATGGAAATAACCGACAAGGGAGAGCAGCCAGTGTCATTTTATAGTCGACAAACAAGCGAGAGTGAGAAAAAAATCCATTCATTCGAGTTACAGTTGTTGCAATAGTGTCGGTACTGCAAAAGTTTCGTCATTATTTATTGGGTACTGAATTTATTATCAGAACTGACTGTAATGCTGTTCGTGGAACAAATGAAAAAAAAAAATATAAACCCACGCATTGGCAGATGGGTACTTTCTTTACTGGAATATAATTTTCAAATTATTCACAAGTCAGAAAATCAAATGAGTTACGTGGATTTTTTGAGTCGTAATCCATGCGTAACTAGCGAAAGTATACAAACAGATATTATAATAAAAATATCTGAAGGTGATTGTTGAGGGCTGTTCAAGCCAAAGACACTGAAATTGTGAAAATTAAAAAAAATTGGAATCAGGTGATATAAGTAGATATATTATTTATAATAATGATTTAAGGGCAGGACGAGTTTTCAAGCTTACTGAGTATGGTCGGCGTTGGCTTGTTCCGAAAAACTGTAGATGGCAGATAGTAAAGGCCAATCACTGTGATTTGGGACATTTTTCTGTAGAGAAAACTCTTCATAGGTTGCAGGAAGGATATTGGTTCCCTAGAATGCGACATTTTGTAAAAAAATATATTGAGTCATGCTTACACTGCCCGTACCATAAACTGCCCGCGGGGAAAAAGCCAGGATTTTTATTTTCCATTCATAAATGTCCTCGTCCTTTTCATACAATGCATGTTGATCATGTGGGTATATTTATTGAAAGTAGAAACGGCAACAAATACATTTTTGTTATGGTTGACAAAGTTCACAATTATGAGTGCTCTTCCCAATACCAAGACGTCACCGGTTCTGAACGAATTGCGTAAATTGATAGCCATTTTTGGAGTACCACTGCGTATAATATCGAATGCAGGCAAAGCATTTTCATCCAACAAATTTAAAAAAAATTGCGATGAACAAAGTATTCGCCATTACCGAAATTCTATAGCTATGACTTGCGCAAATGTTCAGGTGGAACGATACAACAGGACAATTGTACACGCTGCCGCAACAATGAGGTAGGATGTTGCAAAACGATTGGAGAAAAATCGTGAAATGCAGAATATAATTTTCAATATGAGACGAAAAACATCTCCGGTTTACAAAATAGGAGATTTGGTGCTCGTAAAAGTAACTAATTTCAAAAATGATGGAAATACTAAGGAATTAGTCGAAAAATATAAAGGGCCATTCAAGAAAAAACAGAATTTAGAAAATGATAGATATAAAATACGTGAAGAAATAGGGTCAGAAAGGTGCCAAAACGCAAAGCATTATGAGGGAGTCATCTGTGTGGAACATCTCAAACCGTTCACAGTGAGAGACGACAATTAGTGAGTGAAAATCCAGTCATAATTTAGGGATTAAAACTGAATTCAGGATTAGGAGTTGAAGTTGGGGATGAAACCAACCGGCAGGGATAACTCAGAAATCAAACAGAGTTATGAAAAAACAGTCATAATTTTGGGATTAAACTAAATTCATGATTGGGAGTTGAAGTTGGGGATTAAACTAACAGACACATACAAAAGTTGGGGAAAAAACCAATACTTAGGCATGAATAACTTAGGAATTGAACTAAGTTATGGCACATACGCGCATACATATACAAAAGTTGGGGATTAAACCTACGGACATAAATAACTCAGGGAATAAACTAAGTTATGACACATACACACATAAACAAATACATTGTATATATAGGATTTTATTGGAAAGTTAGTTACAATTTGTTCTGATGGGTGTTTGAATCCATTTGAGGCCAAATGGGGAAGCAAGATGGCCGAATGTTAGGGACTGCGTCAGGATCAGTGCTTTGTACAGCCCTGGATATTACCCCAGACAGCACTAGATATTCCCTGAATATTCCCAGGACATTCTTTTAGAGATATTGCAATAGCCCATGAATATGCCGGCAATATATACGTCTTTTGTGGAATATTTCACGAATGTGCAAAGGGGGAAAAACGTAGAAAAACTCAGAATATTCCTCAGAAATATTCCAGGAATATTCATTGAATATTCTATATATTCCACGGATATACTTGGATTATGAAAGGGGAAATATTCATGGAATATTCTAATGTAATATTTCAGGAATATTCATAGAATAATCAAAATATTCCAGGGATATTCTTGAAATGTGAATGAATAATTATCTTAGAATATTACACAGCAAATATTCATGGAATATTCACAGAATATTCCAGAAACGTACTGGGGATATGAATGGAGAATATTCAATGAATATTCTTCCAAGTATATTTTTTGAATGATCCCCGTATAATCTCTATTCTGGTATCTTCATACCTACTTTACCTGTTTGTTTAACTGATACTGATAATAATACAGATTCAATGATTATTGTGTTTTTATAAATGTGTTGATGAAGAGCTAATAAACATTAAAAATGTCAAAAATATCATAGCCATCATTCTCATCAATTCAGTAAATAGTTCTATTTGATGTTTTCTCTTCATCTCTTAGGCCCATTTTGCTCATTTCTAACTATATGAACTGACGATGACTTATCACTGTCGAATATAGTTGAAATAGCCTAAAGCTTTTGATTATTTACTTGGATAATATAAAAATTTTAATTAACTACCACCTCTCTCGACCATAAATCAATACACAAATTGCATTCAAATGTATATTTAAAAAAAAAAAAAACTGTGAACTTTATCAACTAAAACACAATAGAATTTCTCATTCTACCGGATATCTTCACTCACAGGGGCAGCCCTAGAAAGAAAAAATATGTTTGAAGATAATTGTTCAAATAATGAAGGGGAGTAAAATCTACTTAAAACAATGTACTGATTGTATTGTCAATCAACAACTGAGTCATCGACTTGAAACTGGTTATGAAAAAACAAAAGTAAAACTTAATAATTTTCAAATCAAACATTTATCTTGAAATTTAACGATGACTGGTACTGAAAGTTCAAAAAAATAAATGTAATCATTTGGTAAAACATTGCGGTTGAGAAATTTTATATAAAAGAAGTATTTTAATTCTCTATCTAACAAAGGTTCACTTTTGCTAATTGTTTTCTACAAATGGTGATTAGTAGATGTGAATTATCTTTTTAGTTTTCAAGATATTTTCAGTTACTTTTGTCAATAATTATTACTAAAAATAACTCACTGTTGCCTTTTCAGTCTTTCTGTGGATTTTGCCAAGTACGCAGAAACAACCACCTCAATGTCCTTTAAAGTTGTATTTTTATGGCACCGTTGTATAGCATCTACAAATGTAAAGAATATATTACTTTATTTACTGATAAATGTTTTTATAGACACCAATGAATCATATATAAATTATATATCTTTAATCGTAATAATAAGTAATAAAAATTGTGAAATGTTTATATTGCAACTGTCAATTTCATAGAAAATCAACTGAGGAGTTAATTTACTTGACTTCGTTAAAAGTACACTTGAGCTTATTGTTTACTATTATAGCGATAAATCTTACCCAAAACGCAAGCACAAATTTTTGTGTTTTTGAAAATTTTTTTATGTTTGTGTCCATGTAAACTATACTCTGCGGCAAATTTATCATCCAATATTTTTTTGAGGAATCGACGCGAACATTCTTTAAAATCTTTGCCCCCGATTCGACAGAGAATATCAACCTGAAAAATGATAATGAAGTTATTCAGAAATGATTCATGAAAAACAAACTTTCCTTAAAAGACATTTTAGATAATATATTGTTAACAATTTCAGCTGATATACTTACTAGATTTTTATATGCTGCCTCACTTATCAATATCTTTTCTATGTGGTTTAACATATTTTCATTTTTAATCGGGAAATCTGTAAAGATATCTATAATTTCATTTTCCTCTTGATTTTTCTCCAATGATTGTGGTTTTTCCTTAATATATATTGAAATATTATCCACTTTTCTGGATATTTCTTCTAATTTTGCCTCTAAATCTCGCAACATTTTATTTGTTTTCACCAACATTCCTATGCAAGTTTTCTTAAATTTATTGTCATCTAGAAAAGAATGATGAGAGAATAGTGATATGTGAATAGTAGAATATGAAATAAAGGTACCTGTTGAAATTGTACTTTCTCCAAGATCATTTTCTGAATCTGAAAAAAAAAAAAATTTTATATTTTGCAATATTGAGACATTTAAATCATACTGAGCAGGAAAGATATGATTAAAAACGAATATATACAACTAACTCACTTTTACTGAAGTCATCATTTCCAAGTTGTTCAGGTAAACAAGTTGACGATTCATAATTTTTCACCGGCATCACATTTGAGACTGAAAAAAAATTAGTTTGTGAAAACTCAATGGTACCTAGTCCCGAAGACTGCATCTAAGAAACACATTGCATGTCTTGCAATATTTGATGTGTTTGTTTATACATTTCTATAAAATTTTTCTATTGAGGTTATTCTAATTGGTATTCTTGACATCACAAATATGTATGAAACAAGAGATATCGTTAAAATTGCTCACTTACCTGATTCAACCTGGCTCTCTCGGCAAGCATTTTTTTCAGACTGATTGGTGCCTGAAATAAAATGTGTTGTCTGTATACATAAAGCACTCTCTGAGAAAATTATTATGTATAGAAAATTTTAGGAAAAGTACCTAACATATTCAAATGGATAATATGCTGTAATATTTTAAAACAAAATTTATAGAAATCACAACTCACCCTTTCTGATAGGTCTACGTATTTGTAGAATCTCTAAATCTGATTCTGTTTCACTGTCAGAGGAGTAGCTTTTCTTCTTTGGTTGTCTTTTCTCTGATACCACATCGACCTCAGATAGTTCTGAGGTGACACAACATTTGGAGGCTTTCGCACAAGCGATTCGGAAAGTGTCATACTTCTTTTCTCTCATTAGTACCACACTGTACTCCCGCCAATCGTCTCCAGGCTCTGTTTCATGTCTAATTGCCTTTTCCATTCGACTTATTGGAAATGGAGGGTAAAATAATGTTTTTTTAGTTTTATTGTACCAACATTCAGGTACAGCCTCAATTTCATCTGATTCTGTGAATTTCACCATCAGCCAAGGCATCCTAGAAACATGAAATTCAAGAAAAATTATATAATAAATGAACATTGAATTATGAATGACACAATCATTTGTGTGTGATCTTCAGTCACACACACACACACACACACACATTCTGTCTTGATCAACTCACAGATTTTGATGATTTGATAGTAATACCCCCATTCACTAACCATTTCAAGTTAAAAATGAATAACTTATCATGTAAGTCTTAGTTTCTAAATAGCAAAACCATTTATTTTGGCCAATGCTCAACAAATAAAGTTAGAAAGCTTTAACAAGTACTAATAGAACTCTTGGTGTGTAAAATTTTGTTTATTTATATCATTAGATAAATACTGAAAGTACAAATGGACAATTTAACTGCTAGTAAAACACAAAAATTTAAAAAAAACCTAATGTCCACTGTCAGTTCCCCCCAAACTATGAACAGTAATTAAGGTCCAAATTCACCGCCAATGGGAACTAAGATCAACATCTCCCCGCTTTCCTTCTTTGGGTAGTCAGGAAAATTAACTGTATTCTATGACGTTGATCTTAGTTTGTGTTTTTGATGAATTCGGGTCTTGTTCTGCTATTACAACCGAAATTGTTAAAGCAACCAAACCCCTCAGAAGCATCTTCACTCCTGTCGGGCATGAATTAAAGGAAAAACTACAAAAATATCATCATAAGGTACACGTACAAGTTTATGGGATATATCATTTATCAACCAATTATAAAATGTATTAAAAGTACTAGCTTCTGAAAAATCCTCATGTTTATTAACACCAACCGATTCTCTATATGTAAAATTATCATCCGACAAACTTTGGTCATCCATATCACTATCAATATCGCAAATGCCTTCACCACTACTACATTCACTACTACTTTTACTAGTACTTGCTAGAATCATATTTTTTTCTACAGTAAAACTGATACTCTCGTTATCACAATGTTGATCCTCTGTCTCAACCAAATTATCATTATTCGCGGTCATCATTGGTTCACATAATCCACTAAAGATATTTTCCGTCTCTTTGCAGACATTTCTGTACCAAGCACCATTTCTTTTCCTTTTTGGCATTTTGAAAAATAATGTCTTGAAAACAAATAAAAATTGGGTTACTATAAATCTACAAAAATACAATCTTATTATTAATAACTTATCCACTTACATGAAAGCATATTTTTTTATAATCAAAATGTTTGATATACACCTGAACCTGAACCAAATTCACTTCCTCTTTCGAAGCAATCTCAAACATCATTATTCAAGGGACACAGCTGTGTGAAATAATTTTAAACATGGAATGTATGTGTCTGCACACCTCTAAGACAAAGTGAAATTGGCCAGGCTGTGAAGCTATATAATTATCGAGTTTTTGGAAGGTAGGTGTATAACAGGTATTTATGACTCATCCATTTATGTAAAAGTTAGATATATCTACAGAATGTACTGTTGATGCAAAAAACACGAATTTAATTTGTCCATTTGTCTGAAATAAGTTATGGACCCTCCCTTAAAGGTCGAAAAAGGGGCTTATTTGGGCCTTATCTTTTGCATAGCACGATCTGTATACATACTTATATTTTTAGGTACTTGTCAGGTACCTTCAAAATCGAATTCACACTTTTGCAATTCAGTTAAACTGACTATTTTCTGGAAAAAACTCAAATAACCTAAATTTCCTAACCTTACTTAATAATAGCTCGGGATTTCGAGTTATTTCATAGAAATAGATATAATTTTATAAATTATTCAAATAATGTTTCAAAAGGTTTTGGTATAAAAATGATCTGGTTTTATTTCTATTCTAGTCATACATACATGTCATAATGGTAAAAACCGGTTGGAAATTAAAACATATATATGTTAATCATCATATACGTATAATCATGAATTTTTACTTACGCGTGTCTATGTATATGTGGAAACTACACTTCACCACAATATTAACGTAAATTCAAAATGATGCTGATATCTCAAAAAGTAACACAAACAAAAGAACAAGACAGCTCAAAATGAAGTACGAGAAGTACACTGTTTTACCGACTGAATTTGATAAGCAAAGATGCCAAGCCAATAAAGTTATTTTGCTATTAATAATTCGCAAAATACGATCTAAAAGCGCAAAACTTAAATTTTTGTTCCAAAAATAGACCTACACTTGAATTTGAAGATTTCTGTGTACTCGAAATTTCAGGAAAAATGGTTTGATTTTACCATAAAAACTGTTTTTTGTCCCGCTTGAAAGACTTTTGATTTTGGGACAACAAGCTTACTTGTACCTATTTGTCATATGCATGCATGCATATTTATTAAATGAAAATTAAATCAGAATATTTGAAAAAAATACATAAAATTAATTATACAAAAATGAAATATGTATGATCGAATTGTCTAACTAATATGACTGGTACACCCATCCCGGTTAATCTGTTTCAACCATATTTTTATACCAAAAGTTCAACATAATGTTAACGGAAAAACTACTTATTCACTAAGAAATTTAACCGGTGTGTAAAAGGAAAATGCGTATATTTCGCGTATTTTGTGTTTTATTGACAACACTGTTGGTAATGGACCTGCTTCTCTCACTTCCCGAAACTTAAGATACTCTTGCGCAGGTGGGTCGGTGGGTATAAAAACACAGAGTTTTTTTTTAAGCCCAAGAAGTCTGAGACGTATCTTATTTTACTTACTGAAAATTGAAATGATTTATTTCTTTACTCCATCTGAGCATTTGAGGAATATCCTGTGGATATTGCATGAATATGCTGTAACAAATATACAGTCGAGAATATTCCACGAATATTAATATGGGAATATTCATTGAATAATATCCTTAGCATATTCTTTTCGTATTATTCTGAGAATATTCTCATTTGAATATTCTGTGTATATGCTCCAGGCATGTATATATTCATGGAATATTAGAGGAATATTCGGAATATATATGTCCTTTTTCGCATATTTAGGGAATATTCTGGGAATATCCAGTGCTGTCTGGGACCCTGTTGGGAGTACTGGATGGGACAACCCTGAACATCACCTAATAGGCTTACAGAAGAGGATGATACATTTCTTTGTGTGTGGAAATATGTTCAAGTGAGTCAGTCAGAAACTGACATTATTGTTGGATAGAATAATAAATATTATAAAGTTGGTGGTCTAAGGTATTTCATATCGTTGCTAGCCAGTGAGGCACTCCTAACAATATTCAATGAGAATAAATACTTCCTTATTAGTCAGTCGGCTATGCTTGAAGACTGGCAGTGCCAATCATATCTAAAGAAATTAACTTTAAACGTTCAAGCCAGTCTCGAATATACCTACACAGTAAATTGAATGGACTGACGCCTATCAGAAAACATCTTTTCCGCTGGCTAAAACCACGAAGAGCGTTGGATTATTTTCGACAGGCGTCAGTACAGGAATCTTCTTAAAAAATATCATGCATATGCAATTGGCAATACAACTGAAAGAGTCGACCTTCAATTTTGGAACGGGCACACTTGCAGACCGGTTTCGGGCTCATCAGCCACTCATCAGTGCAAGATAGTGTCCATCATCGACCTGAAGTCAATGATATTCCTAAGTTGGAGCGAACAACAAAATGTCACTACATCTAGTGGAACTGCCCATTCCAAAATTGAAGGTCGACTCTTTCAGTTCTATTGCCAATTGCATATGTAGGAAATTTCCTTTGAAGGTTCCTGTACTGTCTGCCTGTAGGTTATAATCCAACGCCCTTCATGGAATTAGCCAGGGGAGTAGTTTTTTTCTGATAGGCGTTAGTCTATGTAGATATATTCGAGACTGGCTTGAACGTTTGAATGAAGTTAATTTCTTTAGATTTGTTTACTGCCAGTCTTCATGCATAGCCCACTGACTAATAAGAGAGTTTTTTTTCCTTATTCAGAGGAATCGGGCAAATTTCGAATATGCAGTTGGTTAGTGCCTCGTCCACTAGATGGAGTGACATTTTGTTGTTCGCTCCAACTTAGGAAGAGGAATGAAATACTCTGAAAGAATCCAGATTTTGAATTATGGAATAACATTGACTTTAGGTCGATAATGGCCACTATTTTGCACTGATGAGTGGCTAATGAGCTCGAAACCGGTCTGCAAGTGTGCCCGTTCCAAAATTGAAGGTCGACTCTTTCAGTTGTATTGCCAATTGCATATGCAGGACATTTTCTGTGAGGATTCCTGCACTGACGCCTGTCGGATATAATCCAACGCCCTTTGTGGTATTATCCAAGGGAGTAGTTGTTTTCTGATAGGCGTCAGTCCATTCGACCTACTGTGTAGGTATATTCGAGACTGGCTTAAACGTTTAAAGTTCATTTCTTTAGATTTAAAAATGAATACTTCGAAATTTGGCAGTAAGGGCTCAGAGGCCTTATTTGAGGCGTCCCGTTTCAAGCTTTTTCAGTAAAGTCTTCTTCGTCGTCATTGTATAGGTTTTTTTTTAAATTCTGGTATGTTTCAGCAGGAATGTCCAGCCTTATGTATGTACAACACGGAATAGATCAGTCTAGTATTTCTGTAACTACAAGTAACTGTGCTCTTGATTTCTTTCACACACGGTTTTCCCAACTGATTTTTATGATTATATAATACCGAATAATTAGTATTGTTCGCTATCGGTAGAAATTATGTCAAGTCAAACTAAGCATATGTCTTTGTCAATTTTCATTCAGCTGGAATCATGGTTCACCACTATTTTGCTAGTTTATACCTTCTTTGATAATAGTTGTGGTAAGAAACAGAAATATCCTTGCTCAAAATTATGTTTTGTAAAAGATGAAATTCAGAGAAAATTTGGGTGCGATATGCTGCTGCTACATGGTGAGAGATCATCATGAAAAATGAGGAATTAAACTTTTTATGTTTTGACCACTTTCATTTGTAAGCTACGTTACTGCAGTTTCGTCCTATGGAAACATTTTCAAATTAATACAATAATCTTTTACTGTATCAGTTTGAAAATATCCTTATAGGACGAAACCACAGTTACGTTAGTTACAAATGAAAAGGGTAAAAAACATAAAAAGTTTAATTTATCTTTTTTTTTCATTTGATAGTTACTGAAGTGAAAGAGAAATGTTTCGTTTGTTTTTGTGGTTTTCCTAAATGGTTGAGAACGCACAGCAAAGATAATGTAGGTATACTTGGTTTTCAATCTGCAGCTGTCTGAAACAACATATACAAAATTAAACTACCTGATTTAAATGAAAAACAATACCATCGGCGACTGGATTAGTTGAGGATAATTCTATATTTGAGGGATGTGATAGGGATTCATAACGGAAACCCCAGTTATAGGTAATGTTATGAAGATTGAGAGACAGCTCATCATGTTTTATGCGAATATGAGGCATTGGATCAGAGGAGATAAGCAATTTGTGGAAAACACAAATTATATCCGAAAAAATACTGAGGAAATCGAACAAATCACCTGCACAATTACATGGAAATACAAACTGCAAAAAACACATGGGGCTGAAATAAGGAAATAAGTATGAGTTTTATACTTGATAATGGGGTCAAACACGAAACCGGTCGTATAAACAAAATCTAACAGTGGTATTTAGACGAAAGTGTTTTTATTCATTTCATTCAAGTGATCATGAATTACCATAAAGTAAACAAGTCATCAAGCACACATAATATATCATGTTGCATATTTGTATGTTTTGCGATCGGTATCAGGAAGAGAAATGTATATCTTTGTTAATTTAGGTACCTGTTCATCCTCAATTCCATCATTGCCGGGAACGTTTTTTTTAATCAGCTGTCAATTATTCCACTTGATGAAATAGTTGATAGCAACTCGAAGTTGACGTTTCCTCCACCAAGCGTATATCTGCTTGTGAGAAACGTTTTTATTTTAAGGGCGTTCCACTGTACATTGACATTTCGGTAGTTGACAAACATGCATGATAGCAACCTTTTCCCCACTTTTGTTTCCGATTGAAGCGGAAAAATAACCTCAACATCCATCGTATTCCTTGCCCATCAATCGACACAGTTTGTAGCCAATTCTTATTGGCTATTTTCACTCTCTTGAGTGAAAACCATTTCGTCAGGATTTGTACAGGAGAAGAATATAATATAGAACAAACATATGTATTTTCAATGAATTTTACGTTGCATTTCATGAATGATAATGCTTGGTTTGTTTATATCATCTGTTAAGACACTTATTCATTGAGATATGAACTAGATACAGGTACGATGGCCAATGATAAATTTCGATTTTGAATACAACAAAAACATGATATTTATAGAGATGCTCATCGATTCAGTAATACAATACACATGAAGAAATTTCAATCAGAGGAAAAATCAAATTGGAATATCGAATGGGGATTTTTGGGTTTGGAAGTACGTTGAAATTTCCATTTTGTATGAAGATGGTATCAGTTTCAGAAATAATGCAATAATATCAAATATTTACAAAGTTACTGACTATTTCCTATTCATAAATTAATTGTTATAAAGCGTGTTCAGTTGAAAACAAATTCACATTTCCGGTCTAAACTACATCCAGTAGGCAAATTTTCATTGCAATTATTGAATATTATAAAAACAACCAACTGACTGGGTGAAAAACCAGTCAGTTTAAAAAAACAAGAATTTGCGTGGCCAAGTTCCTTTGGTCTATTTTTGAGTACAGAGACGAGGAATGTAGATGTACGATTATCGAGGATGAGCTTATAAAATCAAATTGAAGAAGTTCATTCAATCAAATAGTCACTGCATGAATAACCAGATCACCATATTCAAATTAATGATATTTCATGGTTGTCGCAAAGAGTCAAACAATAGTCAAAATAAAATACTCTACATTTTTTTTTTGATTGAGATGATTCAGAGAAATATCATGAAGTCATTTTTTGAATTTTTGAATATGTTCAACTTCAAAATAGTTACAATATTAAATTCTCGACTTTACAAAATTTTATACTTCTGTTGACTCAACAATCATTTTCGTAAAAAAAGTTCTCCCTATGAACCGTATGCATTTTCATTCCAGCAATGTTCAATTCCGAAGTGAAAATTAGCATGGTGTAGTTACATCATAACATTAGATGCATGTAATTGATTTTGATCAATATAGTCAGATGATAAATTATCTGAACATACATTTATATAGGACTCTCTAAAAATGCTATATCACTAATCAGATCGTATCTCACCAACCGTCAACAAAAGGTTACCATAGAAGGAAACAGCTCACAATATTTGAAGTTGATATGTGGAGTGCCACAGGGCTCTATTTTGGGACCCCTTTCGTTTGCTATCTACACATCTCAACTTGCAAAATGTTTAAAATTTTGTAATATACATTTGTATGCAGACGATACCCAGTTGTATTATAGCTTCTAACCTGAAATGATAGATAATGCATGTACTCAAATCAATAGTGACTTAAAATTATTTGTGAAAAATGCTTCTGATCACTGCTTAAATATAAATTGTAGTAAATCCAATGTTATTGTTTTCGGACCAAACGGCCCTAGAAATGATATTTGCAAATCTGTGAAAGTAGTAGTAAATGATCATGTACTTGAAGTTGTCCCAGAAGCCAAAAGCCTGGGCATCATTTTAGATAAGGACTTGACATTCGAAACCCAGGTTAATCAGTTTATTCGGCGTGCATATTATTCGCTCAAAACTATATATGGACACCGAAATTTCCTACCCATGAAGGTGAAGGCGTATTTGTGCGAATCATTAGTTTTATCTATATTCAATTATGCTGATGTTTTGTATGGTCCATGTTTAACCAACCAATTCAAGAAAAAGATACAAAAAGTTCAGAATTCCTGCCTACGGTTAATTTTTGGTATAAGAAGAAGAGAAAGAATATCACATAAACTGAAGGATACCGGCTGGTTAAATATGAACGACAGGAGAGTGTTACATGCTGCAACTTTGTTTCACAAAATAATCAATAGTAAAGTGCCGTCTTACTTACACCAGGAAATCACTTTTAGAACTGATGTGCATAATAATAATGTAAGGTATAAAGGCCGACTAACTCCGCCATCCTTTCGCACAGAGTTCTTCAGAAGGAGTTTCAGCTACCAGATCTGTGCAATTTATAATGACATTCCCGAGCCCATAAAACGAGATGACTTCAATCATTTTAATATCAATTTCAAACGATTCTTATTATCTTCAAACTATTAATGACCCAATAGCTACCTACCAACTAAAAATCTATGAATAGTCATATTATTTTGAGATATTTAAAAATTCTTTTTGTTTATTCCTTTGCGTACTAGACGACATTTTTGAGGTTAAGTGGAAGAGCAATTGAATGATGACTTGTCATCATGTAAATTGAACTTCGCCTTTTGTCTTCTTATAATAAATGACCTGTACATGATTAATTTGATTTGAATGTATTAGAAGATAATAAAGACGGTATTATTATTATTATTATTTGGTTCACCTCTCTTTTAGATATCGTTTATTAAGAATATCGTACAGTATAAGTTTTGCTTCGAAAGTTTTCTACAAATTACAATCAAATATTTTCTGATTCAGTAGTTGAGTCAATTCCGAAACAAACACGACAAAATCATAATTAATGCATTCCAGGAAAAACATTGTCATAAAGATTCTTTCCTATATATCAACAATTTTGTTAAAAGTATTGATATTTCGATTTCAAAATACGTAAGGAACACACGCTTTGAGTGTGTTATATTAGAATTATGAGACAGTGATTAGTTCTTTCCTATATTTGTGTTATAGATAAGGTCTATTATTGGGGAAAATAGCTGATGTAGGTGAGTCAAAATTGTGAGTTACTACGTACAAGTGATCTGAATACAAACTAAATTTTTTTTCTCCTCTAACAAGTTTGCATCGAAAGGTTATAAAGTGAATGCAATGAAAGAAATTAAACGAAATAGCTGAGTAATTCCATTCTGAAATTTTATTATTTGAATACGAATACAGCATCAAGTACTCACGTTTTGTGCAAATCGCATAAAAATAAATCAAGCAATACTTTATCCCTGGAATATACTTTTGGCAGATACAATATCAAATCATAATCAGCGATGAAGATATTCAATAAACGGTTAGTTATGGAATTCTTTTCTCTTGAATAAATTCTTGATTTATGCAGTGGCGGATTAAGCATTTTGCCGCCCTAGGCCCCGTCTAATACGCCGCCCTTTTTGAACAACAAAATTCTATATATTTTTTTTGTTATCAAATAAAGGTTTTTTAATTCAAATATAATCAATAAATAATACAAAAAAAATTATTAAACTCTAACATAATAAATAATAATAAAAAACATTTTTCTCAAATAACAATGTATTGTTCAATTTGTAAATCTCTTGTTTCTGGCTTTTGTCCGAGTGAAAGCATCAATTATGTCATCGTATTCAATTTATTGAATTTGTTGAGCTTCAATAGAAAATAATGCCAAAGCATTGAGTCTATCTTGGCCCATACTTGCGCGTAAATAAGATTTAACCCTCTTTAAGGTGGAAAAAGATCTCTCTCCGGAACAATTGGTAGCAGGAATACCCAAAAAAATACGTAGAGCAATGTCGACATTCGGATAAACATCTCGAAGATTTCGAGAATGCAATACATTGTATATTTCTCGTGAAGAGCCTAAATCTTTCGTATTTTCTAGAGAATCTTTAAGCTGACATTGTAAATGAATATATTATTCATTCCCTAATGTCTCTTCCAAATCATTAGGATACTTTTTAACTCATTTATTCGCAAGGATTTTCAATTCAGTTGTATCTATGTCAGATAAATTATTAAAGAAACTAAAACTCTCGTAAAGTTTCTGATAAGCACTTTAACGTCCGGCCAATTGTACGCTTAAGGTATCTAATATTCGATGATACACATTGGTGTGAAAATTTTCATGACCAGATGAAGGTACTGTTTCATTCACCCGTGACTCATCTGCCTGAATTTTTCTGGTTTTCTTGCGGCCCGTATCATAACGATAATGAACTTGAACTCCAGATAGTGCTTTTGCTTTTTCTCCATGTTCAGAGTGTTGCTTGTCTCTCATATCTTGAAGAAATAACGTCAAAGAACCATAAATTTGTTCTACAGATGATGAATTTGCATTAGATTTCTGAAGCTTCTTACTAGCAGCATTGAAACGATCCAAAATAATATTCCAAACTATAACCAAAATTGACGTTTCTAGATGCTGTAATTTTCGCTGCAGTCCTGTAGCTTCAGATCGCGTAGTCTGTTTTTCATCACGATTTTGTGCAATACAGTTTGTGCATTAATTATTCCAAGCCACCCTTTTTGTAACGCATAACATGCATTATGTCAAGCCGACCAACGAGTTTGAGAAAGACTCTTAAGTTTTGAACTAAGATTTCCCAACGATGTGTTGATACCGTAAAAAATTATAAAGTTCTTGCAAAGTACAAAAAGTCAACTGCTTTGGTGACGGATTCAGCTGCACAAGTTCCTACTGAATTTAAAGAATGGGCAAAACAACATACTTTGCAACATATTTTGCTCATGGATTAATCGTTCTAATTCTTGACTGCACTCCTGAATATAAACCTGACATGTTGCTTGCGTTATCATAAGATTGACCATGACAGTTCTTTATGTTCAAACCATCATTTTCAAGAGGTTTTAATACGGCTTTTTCAATATCTTTAGCCTTATAGCCAATATTTGGTAAAAATTCTAAAAATATCTCAACAATTTCACCGTTATCACGTATATATTTAATAATTATCGTGAGCTGACCAACATTTGCAATGTCAGGTGAAGAATCTACAATTACACCAAAATACTAAGCATATAGCACTTCTTTAGAAATTTGTTGCAATAATTTATTTTAAATTGATAATAATATAGTTTCTTCGTAGATTGTTTTAGATAAGTACGAGGTACTTCCACGGCCAGGGTGTGCATACAATTTTGAATGTTCCTCTAAAAACGGATCAAACTCAGCGAGAAGCTCAATGAAACAATAGAAAAGATACATTATTATTTTGTTTCTTCCCCAAACGCCAGCGCCACTCGTGGTTGTTTTAGAAACATTCAGATTCGCTATGAAATAACAAGAACTTTCGGATTTTCTCTTGGATATTCAAAACTGGGTAATGCGTAATCATTAAGCAGTAATTCGCATAGATGATTATTAATTGGATTGTTTCTTTTTGTTAACCTTGTTCGATAAAGACTATAATTGGATTTCATCAAAATATTAATAATGCACCCTTAAATTGAAAAAACAATGAAGAAATGAATTATGTTATAGCCCATAGAAAATTTTCAATAGAATAAAAAAAATAAGAACCATTTTAAAAATAAATTTTCAATATATTTCTTCGACTTTTGAATTTTGCCGCCCCTCCCCCCAAATCGTGCCGCCCTAGGCCCGGGCCTCATGGGCCTATGCGGTAATACATCACTGAATTTATGACAAAACTCATTTGATTAGATTCAGTATAACAGCTTGGTATGTTTCAACGACAGATTATATTGAACTTCCATTGTCTAATGTCTAATTTGATATAAAATTTAGAATTCAAGGAAATTTGTCGAACTACTAAGGGCAATCTATGTCACAGAACAAGATCAATTAATCAGTTTCGACGTGAAAAGCCTCCACACCAATGTTTCTGTTGAAGAAGCACTTCAAATCATACAGACGAAGCTATCCCAAGACAAGGACCTGAAAGATAGAACGAATTTATCTATAGAAGTAATAATGGAATTACTAGGATGCTTTGTACGAAACTGCTGTTTTCAATTTTTTTTGCGCAAGATAAGGGACTGCTAATGAGATCGCCACTTTCACCAGTCATAGCCAACATATATATGGAGTGATTTGAAACTCTGACCATTGAAGGGGCCTACAAGGAGTCCCGAGTCTGATTGAGATACGTTGACGACACATTGATAATATGGAACCATGTGAATATAGAACTAGAATATAGACACTTTCCCAAAGCACATCAACAGAGTAAGACCTCCCATATCCACAATTGAGATGGAAGTCTACAACGAATTGCCATTTTCAGACGTATTGGTGAAGAGGACCGACATCAAGTGGAAACATCTGTATACCGAAAACAACCAACATCAATGGACTAAAAGAGGAATCATCAGTACTCTAGTAGACCGTACTTTCGGACTCTGTGATACGAAGGGAGGTCTGGAGAAGAATCTAGGCATCATCAAAAACGATCTTCAACGAAATGGTTTCTTTGAAGTGATGGTGGAACATACTTTGGCTAAAAGACAGCAAAGGCCTCGCAAGGGAGAAAAGCCGCAACCAGTGTTTTCTACATTAGAGGATTGTCGAAAAATATAGGAAGAATTGGTTCTTCAGATCCGACAATTTTCCATTTTTCCTCTTTTTGTTTTGATTGTTCAATTTTCAATTTTTTGCTGGTATTTAATTCCACTGTGATTTTACTCCAGGGTTTTTTTGCTTGATTTGATTGCTTTCTTGAGCTATTCATTTTGATTCTCAATTGTATCGCTATTTTCAAGTATTTCAAATCATTTCATATCAAATTAGACAATGGAAATCCGAACCAATGAAATTCACTATGAAACATGGTCAACCACCTTCAAACAAACACAGATCATTTTTTATATATTTATATAATGCTGAGAGAGTTCAAATACTTCGCTGAGTGCAAATCATTAGCTTCGTGTCAAAAATATTTACTAACGTGGGACCTCCTTTAAAGGCCGCCATACACTGCATTGTTGCCCGACAATTTTAACCGTGGCGAGTAAAATTGTGCGTGCAAAATTGTGGGCACGAAGCGTTCATATATTGTCAGGTCACAAAGCCAGTTCGCAGGTAGTTTGGACAGCGACACGATGGAACGAGCACATAAACTGGCAGTTGCAGCGGCATTAGTGATAAAAAGGCAAAATAGAAAAAAACGTCGCAGGTGGTCCAAAGATTGGCTGGTAAAAAGACAGAAATTTTCACATATTAGTTTATTAACTTTATTAAAGTTACAAAAAGACGTACTTTAGTTTCCAACATGTCGTTTAATTATTTCAGCAGTTTTCATTTTCAGCACTTCATAATTTTACAGTAATTTAATTTTATCTGTTCTAGCATAGAATTCATGCCTTTCCGTTTTACACAATGGAAGTCCTGAAAATTTCTTCTTATACAGAAACATTGTCAAGCACCTTCATACAATCTTAGTTCCAACCTTACCAAATTGTTTAGCTTCGCTCTTTGTCTATAAAAACAATTTTGTCATTATACTTCTTTGAAATCACCTCATTTTCAGTTTAACCATTTCAAATGTGCAACAATTTCACCGAGTACAGGTTGAAAATCTGAAAAAAGAAATTAACACAGTTAACTTCTCCTGGGTGTAATTTTATAACATAAATATTAATATATTTTTTTTTATCTCCAACATGTTCAAACTGTGAAAACCCAAATAACTGTTCAATTTGTTGGTATTACAATTAACAAATGAATATTTGGTTTCTTTCCAAAAAAAATGAACAATTCCTTACATAAAAATAGAAAATACCCCATATATTTTCATTATCACCTGTTGTAAATGTTCCTGTTCTGCTAGTTCCTGATCACTTTCAATATTGGATTGGCTCTGACGCGGAATTTCTTGGTTCCTAAAAACTGGAAATGTGTAAAATACCACAAATGTGGCTCATATACTGTGTCACTTCCTACGCCGAATTTTTTTATATCTATTACTTTCTTCGTTTCTTTTCTTACTGATCCTCTCATGGAACCTTTTTTTTTAACATTCTTCTTCGTCGTATCGAGGTCTACTTGCTGTACTTTCGTCACTAATTCCTGGTACGCTTTGTTTTTCATTATTTTGTTGCTACATTCTTTGCAGTTTACATTCCACAAACAAGGGTGATTTCTTTATAACTCAATAAACTCTATCACAAAATCTTTGCTCCAAGTTCTTTTATGCATGTTTGAATTATTTTTGCAAGAAACACACCGTTTTCAAACGAGTTTTCGCTGTCGATGAATGACGGTTAAGATTGCTATGCCCCCACACACGTCAACTTGCACGAACCTGTTGAAACGTACGTGTAAAATTATGGTGGCGACCGTAATTCAAATTGCCGAATAAGATTGTCAGTACTACGCCACACACTGCAATTTTGCACGCACAATTTTACTCGTCACGGTTAAAATTGTCGGGCAACATTGCAGTGTATGGCGGCCTTAAAACCATCAATTCATTACAGGACCACTCAAGTACGTCCTTCAATTCAATTAACGTCGTTTCGCCATCAAAACTCTTTATCAATGGAGCGTCACTCATAATGGGCAAATTGTAGAGTAATCTTTCAAAGCAGATGTGCATCCGCCAGTGATACAATTGTCGAGCTCGATTTTTGTCCGTTGCCTAATTTTTTCTGCTTCTTTCCATTAGTTTAATTTTGCTCGTTTCATTAATTTTCATTTCGTCTGAAATCGCCAAACCATTCAATATTGAAATGAGTTTACAACTGATACATTTGATTCTTTCAGAGCAGATAATCGAAATCATAACAGTCTGATGAATATGTGGAGAAGAGATACATATGTAATGAAAATGAATTTGACGTATTGGATTTTCGGTATTCAGACGTGAATAAAAGTGAAACTAATTTAAAGAAATGTGACCCGACCGGGTTCCGAATAGGTACTGCAAAACCTACTTTTCATATGGATACCACAGACGATGAAACTATTCTTTTCAAAAAACTAATTACTTCGAATGACATTTGCCACTTCAACTCTACTGGCTATCACTGGCTGAAACATGATAAATATTGAATATCAGGCAATGATGAAATTTAAATATGCATCACACTTCTTCTGGGAGTTTAATTTATTATTGATATTTATGATTTGAGATTTTTGGGGTCCCTATAGATGACGTATACAGAAAGAGAATCGCTTTGTCGTTTCTATACAACGTTGTGGTACATGGTTACTTTACTTTTGCAAAATGTAAAAAAAATGATAGATAATCTGTAACCCCCAAATTTTGAAAAGGCAAATTTGATAATTCAAAATTTGGGATGCCAACACCTTTTGCCGATAGGCTGCTCAGTTTGATACGGGAGGGTGTGAATAAGTTCAACACAGGTCTGATTAATAGCTATAACAGATTAGTTTACTATTAATCAAATAAACCATGAGTTTACTTGACTAATTCTGATATTTGGGCGTCAGGTTGCAAAAGGCAAAACCAAAGAGAAAGATATGACTTGTACCTAGCTTGGATTGAAAGGCAAAATAAATATAAAAAAATTAACAACTTTATTTCCTTTTTTACAAAATGGCTCCAAGCCGGAAATATATATATATATATATATATATATATATATATATATATATATATATATATATATATATATATATATATATATATATATATAAAGATGGTAATATAATATTAGAAATATAAAATAATAACAAAATTCAAAATATTTACAGTGTCGATGGTTGTCTGATTCAGTTTCACTGGTTGGAATACCTGGGGTGGCTGAGGAGTCTTGAAGAGGGCTGCAGAGACTTGTAACCACCTGCTCTGGCTGGAGATGGATTTAGAGCTCACGTTGGAGTGCCTCTTCGATTAAGTTATTTAGTAGGAACCTCCTGCCTGTATCAGTCCTTAACCCAGTATACAGTTTCTCGATATCATGCGAAACAATGAAATGAATCAGATACAATTCTACTATGATGGGAAACACAGATATCCTCAGAATTTTACTACTATATTCTGAATTAAAAAGATTAATTCCAATGGAATTCAGTTTATATTAAAGGGTAATGTATCTTAAACTAAAAAAAAAGAAAGGAAATAATAGTTTGGCAATCATTAACTATTTTCATACTATACTGAAAATCATCAAACAAATTGACAACTAATCCAAAGAAATATTAAAGACAAGGTACTAAGCTATTGCCAGGGAAATAACAAGCAAAGTGCATATATACAGAAGGGAGGATATCTGGTTGACCTTATAGAATAAAGTTAATTCAGATAAAATGGACTGCTTAAGTATTCTTGATAAGATAAATCGGAAGATAAAGATAGAATGGTATCAGTCAACTACTACAGAACAAATCAGGTCAGAAAACAAATTCTCTCAAGTATGCATTTATTTCTCAAAGAGAAATTAATTGGACCAAAAGTAGGTCATATAGAAAATAAATGCTTACCTGAGGAATTGTCCTGGAAAGGTACTGCCTGAATGTCACCAAGCAATCAACTTCAACTCTCCTGTCCACTTCCAAATGTCCTAGTAATAATGATAACGTCACTGCAGCAACAGGTAGCTCGAGAATAAAATGCCAAGTATTCAGTATCTGAAATTTCATAAAGCGTAGATACTGATTTCCTTAAGCAATTCAAAGATGAAGGAGGTGTGCAAAGCAGATACTTCACTAACTGTATTTTTTTTTTTAATTTTAGAGCAATTCAATTTTAAAAAAATATCACCAAGGTAATCTGATATTCTCTAGAAGAAACTCTGTGATCTCACTGTATTTAGAGGATGACTTGAGAATATTAAAATAAAAAGAAATGAATCCTCTAACCTAAAAAAAAATACCACGATGCAGAATTTCTTCTTAAAACAATTCTAGCCAAAAATATATGGAGGAATAGATAATTTAGTGAATTAGCAATCTTTGCAAGACTCTAAATTTCATCGATGACTGAATAAAAGCCAGTATAAGGTAAATTTAAAAATAACCTTCAATCACATGCAGTGTAATTATCACTAATTACAGAATTAAACTGATTTCTAAGACTGAATAGAAAATCCAGGAAAGGCAAAAGATATACTTAAACAGATCTCCACAAATTTACTATGAATAAATATAATTTCAAACAAAAGGTCAACACGTACCAGATATCAACCGTTCTCGTCAAACGCTGGGAAGGAAGAGAGCTTTCTATCGTTTCCGTCGAAAACGAATGCCCTCGGTCTTTGCGTTTTTTGTTTTCGCAGATCCAGCCGGCAGTGACTATTATACCGTTTACGGAGTATAATATGATTGAAATTGTGGTGATTAAACTATTGATATTATAGGTAACATTAAGAATATATGAATGTAACGAAATATTCGTTACAAATCAATGTCCGAATAGTTTCGCGATACCCACTTGAACTTTCTACTTTCAATGACGCTTGGCTGGTCAAAATTCAGCTTTGGATATATATATCATGTGAACTCATGAACATTATATGAATATACAATTAAAAGTATTTGATGAAGTTGTTATTTTACCAATGTCCTAGAACAGCTAGAAACTGTTATTTGGACTACTACGGATGTGAAGATCAGGCAACAAACGAATTTTTTTCATGTTATTCTGTTATTCTAACCGACTGCAGCTTCTGTTCTTGTTGCATTTCAGAGCTATTACCTCGCTGTAGTACAATTGTGATTTTGAATGGAATTATTCTATCAAAATCATGGTGTTTTACGCAATTACAGACTACACAGAAAAACATAATATCGCAGCATACTTCGAACTCCAGAAAATAGTCATAATCTGAAAAGAAAAAACAAATATACTTACCCTAAACAACTTTCAGAAAACGAGGAAAAATACGCACCTCTAGCTATAGATGCTCATATTACAGCGCACTTACAGCGCAATCGTTCACTATCTATTGACAAAAAATTATCATCCACCCATACATAGGTACACACATAGATACAAACAAAAAGGAGTTATAATAAAAATTAATAATTTGGCCCGTATGTTATGAGAACCCCATTACAAAAACAAAAACCCTACCTTCCACTTGGATTCATCCCGTGCAAGCGAATACCAATGAAGACAATCTGCTGACGAGTAATAACAATAATAATGATGACAACAATGAAAATTATAATAATAATGATTAAATTGAAAGGTTAGGTCGAATTGAAAGGTTAAGGAACGAGGTGACTACAACTCTGTCACCGAGTTGTGCAACGGTTCATCTCGAAAGATGACGATTCGAGGACTACGGAGAGGATGTGAAGGTCGTAGTTGGAAGCATCCTGCACCATCCATATCTACTTCGAAGTGGAACAGCGCCACTCACAAGAGTGAATAACTCTCTTCGTGGCAAATATCAGCACAAACATTCCACGATGTGGAATGTGGTCGTTGGTTGACTATTATGGTGCGCCTTCCTGAATGTATCGAGACTTTGGAGAATAGGGCCCTACCAGCGCAGACTTGTGTTGAAAAAATGCTGACGATATTGAAGACTTCGACTCATCAAAACACTTTCACTCAGATTGAGTGGGCTGAAGTCGAAAACTGAAGGGTTCATCATATCTTGCCTGGATGGTGTTAATGATTTCTCAGTCCACTGCAGTCAGGTGATTGGTATATATTTTCCTGGCACGAGGTGCTTGGCTTGCCACGAGGTACCGTAGATTCTAATGAACTTGCTGTCAGCATGTCCAGCATGTCTCAGTCTATATCTATCGACATTGCGACGGATATTAATTTCGTTGTGGGAAATGAGGAGTGCTAAATCAGTTGATATTATTATTTTTCCATCATTAGGCTCATACAAGCTGATGAGTCTACTATAAAACCTTTTCACCCAGGGTGAAACGATATTTGTCGTGGAGTTTCAAACTCCCGGTGAGGCGGAAATAATTCGGAAAAATGCGAAATAAAAAATAAAGTATCGAGATTTACCTCTTCGACAGCAGATTTTATCCAGACTACTCTGTTGGGATAATTGTTCTTATTATTCTAGTCCTTGTTGAAATGATGCCTTCCATAATCTCGATTTTTAAGATCATACCGGCTTCCCGCACGAAGTCTAAAATCTTGGCCGGACAAATGCAGAAGGCTATCATTCTTGGCGCATCGCTTCTGCTTACGACACATGCTTCTCTGACCCAACAATCACTTACCTCACGAACATTTTGGCCGGACAAATGCAGAAGGCTATCATTCTTGGCGCATCGCTTCTGCTTATGGCACATGCTTCTCTGGCCCAATAATCACTTACCTCACGGTGTGAGGCTTGACCATTGGTAAGTAAAGCTGGTGCGCCCTTTCGGATGGGCCGAAGTTTTGGGGATAGGCCCCGATTAGCATACCTTTCAGTAAAAGATAATGTTCATAATTTTCTTCTTTCATTTTGTACTTAGATAAACTGATATTAAAATTTTCCCTTGGCAACTGAATCATTGAAAAAATATATTTTTTCATTCATTAACCACAGTAATACCAAAAAAATGTATTTGTAATTGATACCAGAGGAAAACTCATGTGGAACTGAACATCTGCATCTTCAATAGTGTAGCAATAGTTTACAATACGCTTCCTGAATCCCTATCATAATTTTCACCCACTTGATCTTCCAAATCAAATATGTTAAATACGCAAGGACCCTGCTTGTTCGACCCATCTAGGGAAAGGGTTGCAATCTCATCAGCTTGTCACATTATCTGAGCACAAACAAGGAAAAGGGATGGACGTAGTGGCGACCCGCAAAAAAAAGTGAATTTATTGAAAGTTCACTGGATTCCGTATAGTCACAAGATTAAATATTTTGAAGTCCATGTTTCTTGTGGACTTATTTGAATATAAGACAAGTTACTATATTTTTTTTAATATTTCGTTGCACTGAAATAACTTCACTTTAGAAAATCATGAAGATATCTGCCTAGTGAATGTTCATAACTATCATTGATTGGTTTTCGCAAAAGTGGGGATTTACATTTCAAAGGCTGTTAGAGGTTTAATGTTTGGTGCATTTTAAGTTATTCGGAAGCGAGAGGTCTCCTGGTGTGCTAGGAATTTCGACACAAAGAGATGTTTAATTTCTCACGAACCACGTTCCATATTTACGAGTTTACTACACTAGTTGTGTGTCTAGAGGAAAGTCTGAAGCATTGCGACTACTTAGAGATTTGTATTGCTACACATTTTCACTTGGTTGTCATATGCAGCCGACTTGGATATTAGAATCGCCGAGGATAAGTACCTCGTAGAGGATTTTCTTTTCTTTTGAAACAATCGTTATGGAAGCAATAAACATGAGAATTGAAAGAGCATTTTGGGTTGAAGTGAATTAATTAAGGACAAACCGATGCCTATATTTTACATTATACTAGAAACCTCATTCATAGTTAGAGGGAATTGAATACCTAATTGATGTTCACATTCAATTTTTCCAACCGAAGTTCTTGAAAGAATCGGCTCATTACATCGTAAATTAGAACATAAGAATCAGTGACATTACCTTCACATTTTTCTTCAACGTGATTGTTGTTTTTTATTTAGTGCCCAGGTATTGGGTTACACCCTGGGTATTAGTTTATGCTTGAATCATGTAGTTGTCTCTTGTATATTTTAGTGATTTTTTGTAATAGAAGCACCCATTTTGATTTAAAATCTTTTATTTCATTGATGATAACATCTTCGATCGATTGCGCTGTTAAATGTTTCAAATTACTAAACCGACCGTACTTGAACAAAAAAAATATATAACCACGTTTTATCTGTAAATTAACAAATCCACGGATGAACGTATTAGACAAAATAAATATTAGATTCGCGCATGATGTAGTGGAAGGCAAGCTGAGAATTTTGCCGTTTGGAGTTATTGAGAGATGTGAATTTTCGAAAGCTATTGTGAGAATAATGAAGATTTTAATGTCCATAGTTGTCTCTGATGAATATTCATCGTTTCAGTAAGTTGTTCGAAATGATTTTTATATGGAATACACTTTAACTAACATTGGTGTTCGTCTTCTATCAAAACTTGTTACTGCTTCTGCTGATTGTGAGGGGTTGTGAATTAACGAACAGAATAGTGAACGAATCCAGCCTCATCATACAAAAATATAATTGAAACTTTTTCGATTTTTGCATCTTGATCAAATTATTCTCGAATAAACGAGGATTCTCGTTATTCCGTTACTGCGTCGCACACATTTTAGCAATAATAACTATCGACTGTACTTTATATTCATGAATAATTGTTTTCCAAAATAGATTAACCTGTTACCAATATAGTATTTGTCAAATTACCCTAAATGTTTTGTGTGCATATAAGTGCATTTGCAAACAACTTCACGGACAATGTGAGATGTTTTATCAAAACGCAAGCACTACCTGTAGGAACAGCACATTTTTATTTTTGTAGTATTTATATGTAACGGCTCAGCTATTGTCTTCGGGTCATCATCCGAAGACGATTATGGATACTAACAATCGAAAGGTAGTGAAGGCTTGAAATCATTTAATTTTAATTTTTTTCATTGTTCAATTTTCAATTCAGTACCAAATTGAAAAGCCCTAAGGCAAGTGTCTTACGGCGAAACATCGATGTATAATTTATTACCATTAATCTACCATCTACGAACTCCTGTCAATGATATCTGAATTTCATTTCATAACGAATGTTTGGAATACAAACTGAGTAGAGAAAAGTATCTTCTGTATGATTCAGTGTTCATATAAAAGAATTTGTTCTGATAGAATTTTTTTCTTTCGTGTAATTCAATGTTTATATGAAAGTAGCTGTTTCAGGAAGGCTTTCTTCCAGTTTGTGTCTGAAAGTTGCTCCTTTGCATGATCTACACATCCATGTATAGAGTTACTTATTTCCAAATCGATTACTTCCTTCGTTCCTTTGGAAGATTCCCACTTTTTTTTTTTGTATCAAGATGGAGTAGTAGAAAGCCAAAAACTCTCTTTCCCAAAAATCAATCACTCCTAGAAATATAACCCCTTCAATTAAAATATCAATATTATTCATACACAGTGTCATTTGTTCAGTTTTTCTAAGTGAAAATTGGCGGAACTTCGCCGCCTCTATCAGATGATATTTTGCATTATTTTGATCACCACTACTGTCTCGTTCATAGCTTATGTGATCAAACAATTAATCAACATATTGCTCGGGTCATCAGACATATATTTCAGGTACGTCCATCTGTACATCATTATATTATTTTCATTCAACCAAAACTGTTTACTTACTTTTTAGCGCGAGTGAGGCCTTGCGGCACGAGACCTTGCGCGGCGGGCGTTCCACTCGCTCCACGCTAAGGACGGCTCTATCTTCAATAACTTCTCTTGTAATTTTCAAAAAATTCAAAAAACCTTTCCTAATTAAGATTTTGTAAAACAGACGGCTCAGTGATTTAATCATTCTGTATACCACAGAAAATATTCACGTTATGGGAATATGAAAACTTGCAATGTATAGTGGAATTTGGAATCTCACTAGCCCAGTGTCGCCCATTGTACCAAATGTAATACAATTGAAACACTATCTGTTGCTCATGACTCTGTTCGAGTAAAATTCAGATTTTGGGTTTTCTCAGATCTACTAACAGCAAAATTCATTTGATTTATAGGAAAATCCATAGAATTGTCAACAAATGTTTTACTAGATTCTTTGAATGGACATCACTTTTCTATTCATTAACCTCTTGAAATAAATCAAACACTTCTGAATGAAAATTACAATATTAAGTCGGGTTTCCACCAAACGGACTGGCTTGGGACTAGTTTCGTTTTCATAAACAGAAACAAACAAAATTGAATCTTATTCTTGTTTGAAATAAATAACAAGTGAAGGTGTTCATATCAACAAAAATTATTTTGTTGCGATTAGCGAAATATTTTCATTAAATTTTTTTCGAGCATCATCAAGTCAACACAAACTTGTAGTTCTCACAAGCACACAATTCTCAGAATAAAATATTTTCATTCAATTTTTTTCGAGAATCATCAAGTCAACACAAACTTGTAGTTCTCACAAGCAAAGTTCTCCTTCAAACTCCCCAGGTAAATTGATCAGCAATTTTGTATGACACGAAAATAACATTTGCTTCTTCAACAATTTTTACAGATCATTATACTAACATTGTTGAATGAACATGTCTTGCTGAATCAACAACTTTGAATGTTGTACTGACTATGAAGTTGAAATCAAACTACCCGAAATTTTTGTTAAATCAACAACTGGTTTGTCTCGGCCGTTACTTGATGAAGATCCACAGTAATTTCACAAACGATTTGATCTTCACATTTTGGAAATGAAATTTGTGAAGATCAAATCAAATCAAAGAATACGTCTATTTTTATTTTTAGGGGAACTGATTCTGATATGAAAATCATACCCGAAATTTAACCCCCTGCGGTCAGCAATTACCCCACCAATTTTTTCCAATGACATGGGAGGTCGAGTGATATATCATTTGAAAGGCCTTTTATTCCTCTATTATCTTTGTGATTTTTTCAACAGAAAATTAATTGTCGCTCATTTCATTGACAAAATCAACAAAAGTAATAGCAATGACAACACAATCAACGGATGAGGTATTCAAAATTACCTCCATCTAGTTCCAAACAATAATACGGTTTACTTTTGAAAGAGTTCCTTACATTATTGAAGATGCCCGGAGTCAAAAATCAGCATGCCCGAACAATTATTTGTCGCAGTTCTTCTAGATTTGTAGAATTCATTTAATTGGTAGTAAACATTTTGAAATGGATAACACTGTTAGTTTTTTTTGCACTGGTAGTTTTTGTTGATCCTAGTTGTCGCAGAACAAAAAGTAGATAGTTGGCCACTGTCACTCCTTCACGAATTATTATTTAGTCACCCTTGTTCACTGTGTTCCAACATGATTTGTTCTACTGAAGAAAGAATGGAAATTGTTGCAACCTTCTATCGAAATAATGAATGTGCTAAAGCTACTGCAAGAATTTGAAATACGAATCATAAATATTTCCTTATCTACTAGTTTTAAATTAATTTTACAAGTGTCCTTATGTGATAGTTAGGTGAATCTAATAATTGAAAAAAGGAGATTTGAGCCGGTTCTAAGCCTCCCCCACCACTATGACGTCACGTGGGGAATGACCCTCCCCCCACCACCCTGACGTCACGTGGGGTGAATGACCTAGACCGACTCATGCCTCCCCCACCACTATGACGTCATTAACGATGTAATGGTGTAATCAGGGTGACCTTGAACGACATGTCCGACTCATGCCTCCCCCACCACTATGACGTCATTTACGAAGTAATGGTGTAATTAGGGTGACCTTGAACGACATGTCCGACTCATGCCTCCCCCCACTACTATAACGTCATTAATGACGTAATGGTGTAATTAGGGTGACCTTGAACGACATGTCCAACTCATGCCTCCCCCCCACTACTATGACGTCATTAATGACGTAATGGTGTGATTAGGTTGACCTTGAGGGTTGGTGTGTGTATATGTCTGTGTGTGTGTGTGTGTGTGTGTGTGTGTGTGTGTGTGTGTGAATGCATGGTACAGGGTTTATCATTGCGTGTCTGCGTACAAACATACGTCTGCATACTTCAAAGATCCTCCAAGTTCAACGGTAAGAGAGCAAGATGTTCACTCCACGACGTCTGGCTGAGTGATGCGTATTCATCGGTGTGCCCTCACCTCTCTCGAAGTGAAGAAGGCTGTGACGTAACGCATCGCTCTAGCCTCGCTATCGATGGTGATACGCAGGTGGCCGAGGACTGTGCTAACGTCTGCCCTCTCCGAGAGCACAACGACCACTGCCTGTTCGTATCGGCATCTGTTATCGCATCCAGTTGGGAAGTGGGTTTGGTTGTGACGTCAGACATCTCTAGTGGGTAGCAACTAGCAATGTGAACCTTTTACGGTTTCATGGTGGGGGTGACTCGCGCTGTTCAACATAAAAGGAATGCCTGGCACACTATGAAATCAGTAGACGAATATATCTGCAGCAGTAAGCATTTGGTAGAGTGTTATTCAGTTCGTAATAGAAGGAAGACGGTGAGTGTATTTTGCTGTTGGAAATTGTTTATATTTTCATATATATTTTCATCATGTCCGTTTCAAAAGTAGACTTAAATAAAATCAATAACTTGATTGTACAGGAGGTTGAAATACTAGAGCAAAAGGCTTTATCATCATTACCAATTGATGAAGTATATATAATTAAGAATATGTCAACTTATTCTACAAGGTTTGAAAAATCAATTTTATTAACTTTGGGAGATGTGAGCAATGATGAATTATTTAAAACATGGCTACCAAAACGTATTTCGTTGCAATTCAGTGATGACGATATAACTTGTATCAACTCATCGGGTGGTAAATATACGATGGTGTATTCAGGTCAGAGCCCGCAAAGTTTTGCAGGTACGAAAACGCGATCTCTAGTCAAATTCAGTATGATTGAATAATAATAGTAATTATGTAGAGTGAATTTCTTTTTGTTTTTGTTTTAATAATATTCATATATTAGATAATTTAGATGATAATTATATGGAAATATAAACATTACTGACATCGTCCATCAGAGATTCACTCATATCTTCATCATAATAACTCCGCTGGAAACTCTCAAAAGCATAATAAGCAGGAGCATCAAGTTTTTTATCGAAATTCAAATTCCAACGCTCATATGGATAAACTTCAGTATTCAAGTATACTCGAATACTATTGATATCAGCAGTTGTGAATTTTGTAATATCCTGTGTTCTATCCTCTGATGTGGTAGTACTTTGGAATGCGATGATAACAAAACGAGGAGTTTCCAGAACGCCAGTTGTTTTGATGGCCCATATGTCTGAAGAAGTCCCACGTAATGATGGTAGTTCATAGAGGTCGCACATACGATAAGCCAACTTGATTTTGGCATTCAGACCGCTTTTATTTATTCTACTCAAAAGTTTGAGCTTGTGTTTATCATCTGGTACAATGTGTCTTATTTTCCATTCGATTTTATTTATTTCCAAGTCAGCATCAACCTCACCTATATATGAGTTTTTGAATGATCGGGCGATAATCAAAATCAATTCCTGTTTAGCATTCAATATACTTTTGTTGTAATCTTCAGCAAAACCCATCAGTGGTAGTTTTCCACTAAAAACATAACTGTTTGTATCCACGATATCTCGTTTCAATTGTGAAAGTCCCCAGCCAGATGTCAATAATGTGTTAGCATGTGATTATCCAAATGATATCATGGTTTTCATTGTAGATGTTATCCCAGGTTTTCTAACAACAGCTATTTGTTCACCATCCATTTCGTAACGAATTTCATCAAAGAGAAATGCAACTGCATTATTCGAGAGATAGCATGTTTTCGCTACATCTTTCGGGGTGAATTTACCTTCTATGTAAATGAAGCTCTCGGCAATATCTAGTATAACATCTTGAGTATTGATTGCAATTCTAATTTCATCCGAATTCCTGAATAGCGGTGATCCGTAGGGCTTATATGTGTGCTCATGTAAACTTATGGGAGAATGATCGAGCACTGGTTCATCGAATATATTCAACTTTTCACTATTTGTTTCGAGCACTATTGTTATTTTCTCACTTTCAATCCAATCGATTTCAAAAATTTAAGATCACTCACAGACAGAGCGTTATGTGCTAACTGTTTAGCATACACTTGTGGAATGAGCTTCTTTTTATGCACACTTTTCTTTTGATAGTGCAGCTCGTTTTGGTTTGGGATTGTTCAATACGATTTTGTCTATTGTAAATGAAACCCATAACAATAGTTATTCGATTTTCTTCAATTCCAAAATAATGAAAATCTCTTCTTCAATTCCAAAATCGATAAGGTTATTTTTTTCATCCAAAATACGCACTGGAATGTTGTGAATCAATTGACGACCTTCTGGACTGACAGGCATGTATATGATACTGTGTGGTTCATTAGTAAGATTGTATCCAGGTTCGACATCAATATCGAATGAGAAAAGAATGTGGGATTCTTCACCATTTATATATGAACCAGATATATATTGAAATCTAAGCGGATAAGTCTCACAGTTGTAATGTTGATTGTTAATGAGGATTCATGTATCTGATTTGGTGGAAATATGTCATGAGCGAATCCCATCATTTCTGCTATAGAATTTGGATGTGTCAGATCAATTTCATATTTGGATCGCATTTCATATTTGAATGTATTATTATTGGCGTGTAGATAGAAAATATCATCTGCAACGATATCAGTTGGTTTTTTTTTATCATGGAACAATCTGAACTTAATGTGTTTCTGTATGACGGCATTGATCTCTTCTATTTCGTAAGCACCACATGGAATTTCAATTGTAAACTTTTGGAGTATCGATGACTTGTCATTACTGATTCTGAAACTCACTAAATTATTAGCTTCATTCATATTATTGATTGTATTGCATCCATATAATCCCAAAAGTTCTAATCCATAACGGCTGTTCCTATCCAATTCAATTGGTGGAAAAAAATCCGCACTCAAGACACTTGCCCCGACAGCTTGTAGCTCGAACTTTCGTGACATGACTGATGAATATTTTGAAACACATTTCAATTTATTGTTGTACACAGCAACTGCATATTTGAGACAATTTACACTTTTTGGAAGGTGTTGTATTGTAATAAGTATCGTTTTTATTGACACCGATATTCACATCCTCTATATTACAAATACAACACATAGATTCTCGAGGTATAGGACCATCATTAACATCTGAATCTAAATTTTCATCGGGGTGGTGTTCATAACAATATCTATGTTTCATTATATCGATGTCATCTTGTAGATGTTTGGGTAACTTTCCCAAACATATGCAATCTCATGTGCAACACATGCAAGTATCGCTTCCTTGGGCATATTTGCAAGCATCACTTTATCAATTTTTTTCAAGGTACCATCTTTTGAAAACATTCTAAGTGAAAACCCCATTCCCTTGATAGTCTTCCGATCCAGTTTTGGTGTTGTATCCATTTTTTATTTGGAAAATTATTCAGAGAGAAACTGTTAGCACAAGTGACCACAGAGAACTGTATTAAATTTCTGTTAATGATCATAGTTATATTTGATTTTTACATTCGAACATTTTCGAAAGAATCGAGTCAATTCCAATGGTGGGGGTAGATCTCCAAAACTATCGAAATATGTGACTTCTTTCCCGCATTTTTTATATGCCACCCAATGTGTTCCTGGTCCACTCATTCCATCTAAATTAACAATAGCTGTCTCGTTTTGTCTTGAACCTGAAGAGGGTAATCTGTCACGCATAAAAACACCACGAAAATGTGGAATTTTCATTTTTTGTGCATAATAACTGAGATCGAGATCAGTAAGAGGCCTCTGAGGTAGGGGTTCAATTAGTTTTTTGTTTTGTTTGTGGCTTTGTATGGTTTTGAATATAGTCCTAAACCTTCACGGTATGGTTTGAGGTATATTCCACTTCCGCGTTTACCCAATGCTACAGCCTCCATGGTTTTATTGTAGTGATTGGCTTCCATTAAAGCCGCTCTGCTGGCTTTTGCCGAATTCACGGCCTTGGTAATACCAGCAGCGGCTCCCGCCAAACTCCCTAGTGCGGATAGTCCAGCAAAAATTGGTATCAATGGCAAAAGTCCACCAATCTTGGGAACAGAAATTATGCGTGGTGTGCGGATTTTCTTCTTTCCTCCGGCAGCTTTGAGGTATTTACGTGTCGCCTGCAATGCCACAGTGATAGCTTTTTTGCTATTATTCGTCACAAATTGATTCCTACCAGCTTTCTTCAATACATTTCGCACTTCATGGACTATCCCAGAACCAAATGCAACTTTTCTGATTTTTTTTTCTTCGTTTGTTTCCTCTTACATTTTTTCTTATTGGTACTACAACCCATGCCCATATGTCTTTTAGTTTTCATAATGTTGGTGACAAGTAATGCAGCTGCTCTTTCCCCAATACTCGCGTCCTTCGATTTAACCCTATCCCAAGCGCTGTGTTCAAGTTCTTTGTCGACTAAATGTCTTGCTGCAAGATTGGATGGATGCTTAGAATATTGAATAGCGTGGTTTTTGCATTCAATATCTAATTTATTGATTCCAGGATCGTTGCGAGCTAAACGTTGTTTCAATTTTGTACCCGGTCCACAGTATTGATAACCTCCGGGTAGATGTAATTCGAAAGGAAGTTTGTTAATTAAATCATTAACAAAACCACAACCTCTTCTAATTTCACGATCACTTTCAATACGTCCGTATCGTTTGATGGTACACATTGAAATGAATAAGCTAATAACATTTATATAGTCTCTAACCACGGCACGATGCGCATTGTAAAACAGAAAGAAAAGTTTGCTGTAGATAATCTAGATGAGAAATTTGGGTGTGTATTGAATGAACAAAGGGTATTCAGACATGGTCCACTACTTCCATCATCAGTTCGAGGACTCATTATAGGACCTTCAAATTGTGAAAAGACGAATACAATGATATCACTATTAACACATCCACAAGGATTGAGATTTAGAAATGTGTATCTCTATTCGAAATCACTCAATCAACCTAAATATCAGTACTTTGGAACCGAAATGTTTTGGAACCTATAAAAGGATTAGGTTTTTATACATTCAGCAATAATGCAGAAATAGTGGAACCCTCCGACGCTAAGCCTAATTCTGTTTTCATTTTTGATGATGTGATATGTGAAAAGCAGGATATTATCAGATCATATTTCTGTATGGGACGTCATAAGGATGTTGATTGTTTTTATCTAGCACAGACATATTCACGGGTACCCAAACAATTTGTGCGTGGCAATATCAATTTCATTATAATGTTCAAACAAGATGAGACGAATTTACACCACATTTATTCAGATCATGTTTCACCCGATGTAACATTCAAACAATTCCAATTGATGTGTGTTAAATGCTGGGAGGACCAATATGGATTTCTAGTCATTGATAAGGACAGAAAAATAGATGAAGGTAGATATCGCAAAGGATTCGATAGTTTTATATATCCATGATCTCATTATTCAAACTTATTCAACCACTGAATATTGTAGAGGTCACTTCATCAGTGAATTGAGCTATAATTTAAAAAGATCATTATGAATACGAAAAATGATTCTGAAAATAAAAATAGTGGAATGAATTTGAAACGTCAACTAGTAGAGACAACAGAAGCTGTCAGGCAGAAATTCAACTCTATCAAGAATGATAATATTGAAAATCGTACAACACTTGAGAAATTGTATGAGCCCATAACGAAACCATTGAATGTTTTATCATCAAACGCTACTTCGAAATCATCAATGTTATCGTCAACCCATGGAAATGTTCAATATACTCCAAGTTATCCCATGAGTACTCCAGTAGGAAGAAAACAATCTTTTGGTAGTGTATCATCTGTGAATAGTGACACGAGCACACTTCAAGACGATATGAGAACTACTCTATTCGAAACACCATAATCGTCCCACATCGATTCCTCGGAACATGACTCCTCACCTAATATGAATGAAAGTCGTGAAGATGTTTTGGCGAAACATTTGAATAATGTAAAATCTAGAAATCCAGCATATGATGGAACATTTGGTGTACGTATGGATCATATTACACAAAAGCTGAAAATGGAAAGTCTAGTGGTACATTTCAAAGATGGAAACATTTCATTTTGGGATGCTAATAAAGTGAAAAAATATGAATGCGCAGGTACTCCAGACTTGTATGATATGATCTTCTTGAAGAATCCGCAAGATGTTGATAATGAAGAAACTCGTCAAGTATATTCCAAAATATTGAAAATAACGAATGCTCCATATAAACAATATCATTTGAAGAATGGTTTTAAAAAGACAAATTCTAAAAAATTTCGCGAAGTTATCAAACCTCTATTAGACTCACGACAATATCCAATAAGAAGTAGAATTGGTGGAGCACTCAAACGAAAGAAAATGGAGAAAACATATAATTCTAAACCTGTGAATTATGTGTACTGGAATTCACCGAAAGAGTTAAATGCTCGTCTACGACTATTGGTAGCCTCAAAGTCAGCTGGGCATACTGGACATGACAATGAAATAATTTCAATAATTAAAGAATCACGTGAAGAAGGTATAATATATTGATATATCCTCAAGTAATGATCACTATCATATCATCATTCAATGCAGTAACATTATCAACTTTTCCCCTTAATCATTTTGAAATAGAATGACTAATGAAATAAGTGATGTCAAACGACAAGTTGTTAATGAATTACATAGACCTGCAAGACGTAATTTTCATAGGAGAATAACCACCATCAAAGGTTTTGCAGATCTATGGCAAATAGATCTAGCTGAACTATAACTTTATGCAAAAAGTAATGAAGGATACCGATATATACTTGTAGTGATTGATTGTTACTCAAAATATTTGTGGACTGTAGCAGTTAAAGATAAAACAGGTAGTACAATAACTAATGCAATAAAATATGTACTGAAGGAAGCCAAGTTTTTCCCCAAACATAAACAAAGCGATCAGGGAAAAGAATTTTTTATTAGAAGCTTCTCATCTCTCATGCGAGAATATAATATCAATCATTATTCAACATTTAGCACAAAGAAGGCGGCTATAGCAGAAAGAGTGATTCGTACAATAAAGGCATGGCTCTACAAGGAATTTTCGATGAGAGGTCACCACAAATGGCTTGATATTCTTCCAATTATAACTAGTAGATATAACAATAAAGTTCATCGTACAATAGGTATGGCACCCATCAATGTTGATTCAACAACAAAATTGAAATTCAAAGGTATCAATGGAATTGGAGGAAAACAAAGTAAACCCAAATTCCAATTGAATGATATTGTACGTATAAGCAAGCACAAAAATATTTTTGAAAAGTCTCACACTGCGAACTTTACCACGGAGCTCTTCAAGATTGTTAAAATTAATAAAACCACCCCAACGACTCATAATCTTGAAGATATGAATGAACAACCGATTAGAGGATGTTTTTACGAAGAAGAGTTATTACGAACCGAGAATCCTGACGTATATCTGATTGAGAAGGTGTTGAAGAGAAGAAAAAATAAAGTATTTGTAAGGTGGTTAGGCCTTCCTAGCGAACAAAATTCTTGGATTGATGAATCAAATATGGTTTAAATGTATCTACTATTGTTTTTAAGAATAAAGTAATGTTAAAGTTCATTTTTGTTTTCATTTCAATTATAAATATGTGAATTGAAAAATATTGCAGCGGTAAACGTTGCCCCAGCCATTCGCATTGTTTTGTGTATATCAAACCAAATTAATTGTATACTCCATTACCGCTTATATTTTTCAACTCACGATATTGAAAACACATTATCATTCCCAAAACTAATCGCCGTCACTTTGAAATGCAGTCTCCAACTCTTTTCGCCAATTATCTCTCACTGATAATGCCGTCTCATAAAGTTGAGTCAACTCCTCAAGCTCAGCCTGAGCTTGCATTCTCGAACGTTGATTGAATTGATCATCTTTAACAATTTTTGAACGGGGTTCATCTGCATCCGTACACATTTTAGCCAATTCAATTTTCGCTAATGCAATCTTAGCATCTAATGCTTGAAGAGTTTCCTTATTAGCATTTATAGCCCGCTCACTCTTTTCGAATTCAGCAATAGTCATCTGCACCTTTACAAGGCGGCATTTTGCTTTCTTTTTCATTTCTCCAAACCGATGTAGAGAACTTAAAGAAGATAGCGATTCAGCTTTCAAATCACCCTTCATTTCTTTAAGTGAACCTTTTGGCTTCCTCTTCGATCTGTCACTTTTCGTTGTGGGTTTTTCTCTCGCAAAACACTTTTCGATTGTTTTTTTTCTCTGAAGTCAGTGACAATCGATGAAGATGTATTAGTAATCTTCCTTTTGATTATTCTAGATTTCTTATCAACACCAAGAGGAAGGGTAGATGAAGGGTGTTTGAGTGGTGATGATTGCGAAACGATTGGATTTTCAATAACAATTTGCTCATTTGGTTCCGGCACATTTGCAAAGTTAACAAAGTCGTTAATATCAAAATCATTTATCGAATCTTGACTCGATAAATGTAATACTGGAATATTTTCAAAATCAGTGTCAATATCAACAAGTGGTGAACCATCTTCAGCAATCAACAATGGCATAGAGCTCATGGTAATGATTATTTAGGTCTGAGGAATGATATGTGATAGCAATAGAATGTGAATAGGAAAGGTGATGATGTTACTGATACTTCACCTTTCATAGAAGAAAGTAAACTAACGCATGCGCTCTTCTATGAACTAGCCCACTCTTTCATTGACTAGCAAATGCGCTTTTGCCTGCACTCTTCCATCAACTAGCCCACTCTTTCATTGACTAGCACATGCGCTCTTTCACTAAACTGTTCACGCATGTGACGATCTTTGTCATTCAAGAGGAACACTATGTTGCATGCATTTCAAAATGTGAGAAAATAACACAAATAGATTCAAAATAATATATTTATCAATAACAGAAGACAATGACATTAATAAAACAACAAAATTAAAAGTGTTGATGTGTCTCTGTCGTTGTAGAATGTTCTTTGATTCTTCTCCTCAATATTTGTTGATCATGTGTCAGACAGCAACATTGAAGGAAATGAATTCTCCTATTGGGGTAGAGTTGACCAACCTTCTCACACAGATCCCAAGTACTTCTACATGAAGTGCATACATGATTCCAAGAATTCGTTGTGTATTTATCACAACGCAAACAACGTAGCAGCGGAGCTGGAATAACAGCACATGTAGCACAAATATTTCTACAAATACCCATATTATTGGATATTATAGGTTCGGAACACTTCAGGCACTGTAATTGTTGCTGACAATATTCTATTTTTGGCCGCTTCGGTGGATGAGATGGAGGCGACAGCTGAATCCGCGACATACAATCATTGCACATACTAGTGCAAGGATTAATTGTTTCCTTAGGTCTACTTATTTGGCAAAAGTAGCACACAATAGCCCCACTATCATCATTGGGTAGACACACACTTTTGGTTTTTCATCTCACTCTTTTGGAAACGGCATTTTTACTAATTCGCTCAGAGATGACTTATAGAAACTCTGACTGCTCTCTCTTACAACGACATTCTCTATTTATACAAATTAACATCATGTGAAAGTATAGTGTGGAAACTTATCCTTCTCTCCCATTCAAAACGAGTCAAGTGGTAGGTGGGAGTCGTACCAATTCCACTTCCTATTCAATCATATAAGTCGACTTACCATCCTGAAGTTCATTCATTCACTCTACAACTGTGAGCAAACAACAAGATAAATTCTGGAAAAATAGCTGCTACATTAAATAACATATCTGCTATTGATGAAAATAATTGGATAGACGAGTCAGATGATGAGGATGTCAACATTACACTAGAGGAAGTGATAGTTGAAGAAGAGGATATTGGATTCGATGAAGATGTGATAGATGAAGTTGAAAATGAGGCCAATGAAGATGATGACGTTGTGGAGTTTGAGGGTGTTGTGGATGGAGAAGAAGACGATGAAGGGATTGTAGCTGATTCTACTGAAGGTGATGGTGCTTTGAGGATCGGTATGCGAATGCTCAATGTCAGTGAGACTTTAGAAGATCCATTGGACTTATATTGTGCAATGGAAGCATACGTGTTGATCAGCACAATTGATGGTGGTAACAAGAAACTATGTTGGTGCTGCTTTCGTTTTTATTCACACAGAAATAACAATGGAGGGTGGTATCATCATGTCAACACCCACAACACCGTCTCTATTATGGAAATGGGGCAGAATTGGTGTGATGCTTGCGAGAGGCCCCTAACAAACTTCACCCGAGTATCGACATGCATTATATGTAACAATATCAAACCTCTGGCACAATAACCGTGGACCTACTGGTCAAAAAAAAACAACAGCCCTTTTCAGGGCTACATAATTCACACAAACAGTAGTAGTAGAATTCACAGATTATGTGACAAATGACTACTTTGACTAAAAAAGTCGAAGTTAGGATTTTGTTAATCATTGAATATCTATGCATATGATGAGTACTTCTTTGACTGAAAAGTCGATGTTGGGAATTAGATAGTCATTGAATATCTATGCATATGATGAGTACTACTTTAAATGAAAGTTGAAGTTGGCATTTTGTCAATCATTGAATGCATATAATGATGAGTACTACAGAGTGGGATGATGGTAACATAATGTTAACAATGGTATGAACCTGTTTCTGTTTGAAAGTATAATGATAGCCCGGAAAGAGCGGTTTTTAAGTGATTTGAGAATACAAAAATTGATGTGAGGTATTTGTCTAGAAGACCTTGGAATTGAAATAAAAAAAAGAAAATAATAATAAGATGAAGTGAAGAAAAATTCTCCAACCATCGCATTGTTCAATGTGTACCAAACCAAAACAATGTACACCCTTTATTTCACTTCTTTTTTTTTATTTTATTTTATTTTTTGGTTCCTAAAATTACAAATATAAACTTTAAACTACCATAATAAAATATTCCTAACTAACCTAAAACTGATCTTATATTTACACTTAATCTACGAAAAAAGTGTCCATAATTGTCGCTAATTTTTTGTACAGCTCTATCGAAGAGGTCTCTGCTTTACACCTTTCCTGCAGAGATGCATAATTCCGATCTATTTCGGCCATTTCCTTTTGGAGCTCCCTCCGTCCTAATCTAACCTAACATAATTCGCGCGCGGAATGCATTAACCATGCCCGTTCAATTAATACGTCATCTGTTATGTATATTATTCTAACATTTGGATTAATGTCCAGTCCTGGATATCCCAGTCCACCTGATGGCCTGACTTTATGTTTTTTCTCCAAAACTTCAACTCTCTGTTCCAGTACATCATATTTTTTCATTGTAGTCGCTGTTATGTTAGACATAGCATCTCTTCATTGTAGACGCTGTTATGTCAGACATTACCATTTCTACATCACTTGTAAGTTTGTCAAATTTACGAGTGAAAGTTATCCGAGCCTCTGCAATTTTATCATCGAATGCTTGACGTGCATCGCGAGCAACATTACCAATTGTGGATTTTATTGCAGCTTATAGGGCTAGAAGTATGACCTCTTTTGTTCCATTGATTCCCCTCGAGATATGATACAGTTACACAATCACTCTTGTCAATTGGTTCGCTTGTATTTTTCAATATTTTTCTTTGCATGTCATAATGACCATCTTTTGTTAATTTAAATCCATTCCCGGGAGGACCTCGAATGATATTACCACCCCATTTTCTTTTTCTACCAAACTTATCTATCGTTTTAGACATTGTGCACCCTACGATGATTCTGCACCCTACGATGATTCTTTTCAAACTGATATTTCTTTCATTCACATTATGCTATATACTTTGCAGTAATTGGTTAGGAAAAATATAAGTAAAACAAATAACATTTTTTTATCATTTTATATTCATCAAAGAAACTTGATAAAAGTAATACTTCAAAGTAAAAAAAAACACAATGGAATAATCACAAATAATGAATGTTCCAGTTTGAAGAAAAAAGCAACAACACTTCGAATGATAATTCAGTTATTCACCTCAACAGTCAACAAATTAATTAGTTAGTCTAAGGCGCTCTCCTGAGAAAAAGAATGAACGATTTCAGACACCCAACGAATGTTGGGTGTCTGAATGTTAGGATCATTTTGATAAAAACTCTATATCGCTATGACCCCATGGAAGAGTTCGAGTGGTATTCGGAATGATGAATCTTTTGTCGTCGTGATATGATAATGCGACTTTATTTTTCAATTCAGTGTAAATATCATGTAATATGCTTCTGAATGAGTTCATCTTCCTGAATATCATACCTCATTCTTCGATGATTTTTTCATAGTCTTCACATGTCAATTCATTCTTTATAACAGATCGTTTGACGCCTTTGGCCTTCTTCAGTTCACCATCAACAGATTTCACATAATACGCTTTAGCACCTGTACCGTAAAAGCTGATCATTGGATCATTTGGGAATTCATCCTTGGAGATGCCCAGAACTGACTTTGTCACTGGGATATTAAATTGGTTCCCCATTTTATAAATAGATGTATCGAACTTATTTATATTATTTTTGATGAATTCATAGAAATTGTCTGTATTCACTTTGAGAATAAGGGAGTCGGTATCAGTGTAGAGTAAGGACGCATCTCCTCCAAACTGTTGTTTGATACATCCATAGAAAAAATCATACATAACTGTTTTGGATAATTCCAGAATGGAAAATCCCAAATACAGTGGTTTATCATAATGAACTTTTACTCTAGCCAATTGAATAGCAACAAAATTTTCAGTAAAAATGGAGCATTTTTTAAAATTTGGTCGCGATATGAGACAACTAGCACCTATAGTTCTTTTTATATTTTCCCAATGTGTAATGAGTCTAACATCAATTCTATTGTCTACGTTTTCCATTGTTCTCCCATAGACTGCATTATTCATTAGTTTGTAGAAATCTTTTTCAGATTTGTTATTAGACCGATTACGCATTTCAATATTCAAATCTATATAGGGCTCCATCCAACATGATTGCTTGAACCTCAATACTCTATGTGTGTTCATCACTATCACGCCATGATTGATAGCTTGCTGTAAGTTTCTATAGTGAACAATATATTTTCTTGTATCGTTTGAATTTGGAATTATTTGGGAACTTTCGATTTTGCATATGGAGGTATTAAACGTTCAACTAAAAATGGAAAATCTGAATGTTTATCGTGAAGTTCTTGGGGATAATGTATATCCACTTCCAATACATATCCATAAGGACTATCAACATCCACATTCATTATATCAAGATTGAGAATATCATGAGGTATTAACCATGAAAATTCACCTGTTGGTTATGATTGTGACATGCTGTGATCATATAGATTTGTTGCATCCAAATATGAAATGAATGAAGATGGTTCATTTGGATTATAATTCGGTAAAAATGTATTGTTTGCTTTGTGTTTCCTTCCACTACATTGACTGATTCCACCACGAATACCTTTTTGAAAGAAGTAAACCATATCAATGTCAGTTAGTAATTCCAATTCAATATTAGTATATTTCAAGATGGCATCCCACGATAATCCGGGTGCAGTGAAGTATTGTGTCGGATCCAATTTATATTTATCAACATATATATTTCTAAAGTTTTCAAAAATGTCACAAAATAGTAACACATCTGACTTCAAATATAAATCGGAGTATTCATCCAAATCCTGACATTCGAACAAATTCCAAACAAGTTGAGCTCTCCCATAATCATTATCTGATATATGTTCACAACTGAGTTTATCATAACATTGATTTTTGTTTGGAAGTCTTGGATGATTCAGTTTGTTGATGTCATCAACAAAACTATAGGGAAATACACCTTTCTTTCAAATTGAAATTTTCAATTCGTGGGAAATGTTTACGCATCTCGATACACTGATCAGATGTTGAATTGGCTCCTAAATCTCCAAAGAACTAGGTATGAATCTGAAACTATCAATGAATCTCATTTTCAAATAATTCTTCTTCACCCTACCATCTTTATCCGTATAGGAGTGTGTAAATAAATATCATATCCACTCAGATTGTGAAAAATTATAGGAATGAAATTTGGTAATTTAAAATTCAAATTACATGATGAATGAGCAGCAAGGGACCTTTTTTTCCTGTGAGATGACAATGATTCCTCACTTTAACTTCACCATCATTGAATTGTTTAGAACAAATGCCACAATTTGTGGCAGAAGCAAACTGTTTCTCTTCCTCAGGAGTTTGTGCATCCATAGGAATAGGAAACCTGAGATGATTTTCATAAATATTTTTCAAATCATCTTCGATTTTGCTAACGAATTTCTGGGCTGCATCCACACCCCTATACAAAACAAATTTTGATAAATCATCATTGTATGAACATTTATTCAAATGAGTAAATGAATAAGGCTCATGTTTGAATGTCTTGATTGAGTACGAGTATTCAGGATCGGCTTAAGTACTGATTCAAAATCGGCATACACTACAAATGGTACCTTCATTTGTTTCTCTCAAAGTTTTCAAAAGTTAGTATATTTTCAGGCATCATTTTCCCATATTTATTGACTTTGAAATTGGTTGATGGTGTTGTAGTACTCAAGTGATCACAATCCTTATGACGTAGTAGTAATTGTTCATTAGAAAAATATAATAAACAGCCATCACAAAAATATTTCTTATGTTCATGAGCCGATAATTGGCTTGAAACTAATCTTGAAAGATCTTTGATCCAACAATAATGACTATTACCGAAATCATCAGTGATAAGTTACAAATTGACATGTCTCCTAAGTCTTTTCCGAGAGTAACGTAATGGTCCAATTATTTCATACATTATTTTACCCTTCTCGAATTCACTTTCTAAACCGTACACATTAACTGAAATATCATCCTTGTCTTCAAATTTCACAATATCCTTCAAATTTACCGAAAAATTCATACCTGTTACATCTATGAGTGTATTGAAATGTGGATATGATGAAACTTCTGACGTTCTATCGATTGCAGGATGTAGTGCTGAAGTGATAGCCCATGCAAAACAATGCTGATCTTCATTACGGACATTAACCACGGCCTTCCTACGCTCGATACATCCAGGCAGCTTCACATATGAACATCCACTGAGCAGGCTGTATTTATTGATGTTCACCTCCAGAAACATGATTTTTTCACAAGTACAACCTTAAATATAAATCAAAATTACTGATCCATTCAATTAAAACTTGGTAGAAATGCTTACCTGAATCACGTTCCTGAAATTCTGTAGTTTGAGCGATAATCCCATTTCGAAATCCATCAAATAAGGAATTCAAATCAGTAGATTGGTCAACTGTTCTATTCTGAGAGTTAAATGATTTGGTTTCCTTCAAGTCTTGTGTTTGCAGAATATAACTTCCAAATACTTCCATATTCACTTTGATGATTTTGTGAACCCTGATGGCTGATTCCAATAATTCTATAACTTTCTGCCTGATTTCATTAAAGAATAACATGTAATCGGTGGAAACAATGGAACTCTGCACCCTGTATGTAGCAATCCGACGCTTGAAGGCGCTCTTTATAATTTGAACACCATCACTCAATTGTACACATGCATCATTCTTATGTTGCAGACTTCTATTGTGAGAATTCACTTGAGTCAATGATATCATCACATAACAACATTTACATATGTGCATAGGTGTTGCAGTGTCATCTAATCTCACTCTTTTCACTGATGAACCTCCTTGACAACTCTGGAGCTGATGACGACGAAAGTTGTCACTACGAGTAAAAGATTTACCACATTCACAAGAATACATTTTCTATGATATGTTCTCACTAACTCACTCGATGGAAACTGACATAACCAACACTCGCCCACTTCTTAAATACCATAATCCACGTCGCCTGCGCGTCACCGTCGAGAGTGAGGGTAGAGCCATGCGTCACGTCATAGCCATCGCCACATCGAGGGAGGTAAGGGCACATCGATGAATACGCATTACTCAGCCAAACGCCGTGGAGTGCACATCTAGCTCTCCTACCTTTGAACGGTTGCTGCTGGGGATAGAGCGATGCGTTACGTCACAGCCTTCTTCACTTTGAGGGAGGTGAGGCACACCGATGAATACGCATTACTCAGCCAGACGTCGTAGAGTGAACATCTTGCTCTCTTACCGTTGAACGGTTGCTGCTGCTGTGACGTCACACCACTGCTAACTTGGTGGCTTCTCACCGATGGAGCATTCATTACTTGGAGGATCTTCGAAGTATGCAGACGTATGTTTGTACACAGACAAGCACATGATGAAACCCTGTACCGCGCATTCTCTCTCTCACACACACACACACACACACACACACACACATACACACAAAATCTCATATGAAAAAAAAAATATCAACGATCCATGAACCAGACACTTCAAGGTCACTTCGCCTCGACTTCACTAAACAACGAAGAAAGCAATTGATACGTCATAGTGGTGAGGGGAGACTTAGAACCGGAAAAAAAATTCTGAACGATCCATGCACCAGACACTTCAAGGTCACATCACCTTGACTTCACTAAACAACACAAAAAAAAAGCAATTAATACGTCATAATGGTGGGGTCCCCCTTATTACACCATTACGTCGTTAATGACGTCATAGTGGTGGGGGGAGGCATGAGTCGGAAATGTCGTTCAAGGTCACTCTGATTACACCATTACATCTTTAATTACGTCATACTGGTGGGGGGATGCATGAGTCGGTCTAGATCATTCACCACACGTGACGTCAGAGTAGTGGGGGGGGGGTCATTCACCCCACGTGACGTCATAGTGGTGGGGGGAGGCTTAGAACCGGCTCAAATCTCCTACTACTATTGAAATATCATATTCTACACTTATGATGCACTGTTGGAACCTTTGGTATAGTAATGAATATTATTGGAGTTTTTTTCCCAACATCAAATCGTTATTTTCAACACTTCGACACGTGTTTCGATCACCAAGTGAGTATCTTCAAAGGGTGAGATTTAATCTTCCTCTTCGAGGAAGATTAAATCTCTTCCTCTTCGAGGAAGATTAAATCCTCCTCTTCATTTTTCAGTCATCAATCTTCATTCGAAATCATGTCATGGAAATACCTGAAAAGATTCCAACGAAAAAGGTATAACTGGCGACCATAAAACAACGTAATTTCAAAACAAAGTATATTATTGATTCGATGTGTGAAACACTTGGTCATATTCTCTTACGTTTGCCTCCATAATATTGTGTGTTCAATCTAATTGAAATGGTTTGGGCCACAATGAAAGAAAGCTTGCGGAAATGTAATCAGTCACCGACTTTGAATGCTGTGGTACTTGACAATATAAGGCGAGTGATGAATGAAGCAGGTAACATTGATATGTGGAAGATCTGTGTGTAAATATATGTTTGACGAGAATTTGGTGTGATTATTTGTGTTCTCATTGTATTTTGGAGTTTTCTACTCGGAAATCAACTACCTTGAATTTCGAAGTTTTTCATAACTACCCATGGTGGAAAAATTCAGTTGAGATAACTTTTTCATGGGTTGATCAATTGCTATGATTATAAGAATAAGTAACTGAAAAACTACCACTGAAAAATAATATGCCGACACCTATGTTGGCATATTATTTTTTGCTGTTCCAATTGGTATTGGAAATACTATATCTACATATTGCTTCAATTCAGATGCAAATAAGTATGATTAACAAGTAACGATTGTTTATTCATTGTGATAGCACTGAAATAAAGCAGAGTAGAAAAATGAATATGAATAATTATATATGTTCTAGATCGAAATGACAGTAAGCAATAATATATTCAAGTGAACATTGAAACTGGTAAGAAAATTAAAAAGGGGGGTGTTAAATAATAAAAACAAAAAGTAATAAATACTGGAATTGAAATTTAAATTTGAATACATTCTTTGGAATCTATTGAACTCCAGTACAATTATCAGAAAACATAATATTTCGATATTAATGGAGTTTCAACCCAACAACAAGCCGTTTTTAACTCCTCTACGCTTATTTCAATTACCAAATGATCATCTTCAAGAGGAAGATTATTTAATTTACCTCATTCATGACTAGCGTAAGAATTTACATTAATGTATGTAATGTACTTGTTGAATGAAATGAAATATTATGAAATATTAGAATATCATTATAAACCTAGTATATATAGTAGAAAGCTTATTAGTTGTGAATTTTGTTATCCACTACTACATTATTTTTGGTAATACCATTATATTCAATTAGCACACAAACTAACTCTGAAATATAATTTGTGCTTTGCTGAAAAACGAAATTTCGATAATAAAATACAAAAGTATAATTTGAAACTTCAATTATCTAATAGTTCAGAATAATCAAATCGGATCACATTTGTATCCGTTTACTTAAATTAATGTTTGGGTGAAAATTCAATCCAAGCATACAGAAATGGTAAAACTCGAAATGTCCATAAGCCTTTCAATACTACTCATAGTGAGAATAATCAAATAGAACACTGAACAGACATGCTATTGAATGAATAAAACTCTCTGAGGAGGAGATGAAAAATAAATAATATAGGACTTCTGAAATCTAATCCAAATTTTTTCACAAAACCACCAGGTGTTTCAATCCTAAAAAATTATTTCTGAGTACACGTTATGACCATTAACATGATTAGATTATGTAGTTTCTATAGTGGGAGTTATGTATATAATTCAATCGGTACTCATCCTTTTTCCGACCTTTCTTGGCACTTTCACCATATATAACTAAAAAAATCAAAAATTTATGAAAAACTTGATACGGGCGTAAAAATAGGAAATTTTCTGATTCTCCTCAATTCGTTACTGAGTAAATTCAACGTATTTTTCACAAAGGGGAATGTTTTATTTATTACTAACCTATCATATTCAATTATTCTGCCTATCAAAAAATGGTTGAGAGATTTCACAGATACTTGATATTTCTGATCAATTCAATATTCAAACTTCCTCGACTTAAACATTTGTTAGTTTTTTTCGATACTGAAGGCGAAGGCAGATTCTGGCTCAGAATTGTACATATATCAAATCATGAATTTAATTATTTCGGACTTCCATTGTCTAATATTATATAAAAAATTAATAAGAATAGCTGAAAATAACAATTATTTTAAGAAAAAACCCTGAAATGAAATAACAGTTGAATAAAATACAAGTAAAAATAGAGCAATTGAACAAAAAATAAGAAATAAAGAGATTCCAAGCCAAGATACTTCACGACGTTAGTCACTATCCACAAACATCTTTTGGTGATGATTGGAATGATTCCTCTGAGAGATGACTATTTATATGTCATTCGAGTACTTTAACTCATGTTAGCTTTCCTTTTTCGTTTCACCGGTTCAGCGGGAGATGACCGTTTGGCGGATATTGGCCATTTTCGCTTGATTATGGGCCAACTATTCATTGGAAATAGCTATCTCAATAATGGGTGTAGCTAAAAAAGTTTGCTCTGCAATCAATCTACAAGCAGTGTTTCAAAACAGTTGAATTTTCCACCTTCCTCAATGGGGAACTGAATTAGAGGATTTCATACGGTGGAGAACGGGAAATCTTTCAGTTTACCCCGCGTGAATTCAAGGCATTTTTCATAGAAGATAATGCGCTATCTACATTGAATGAACAAGTTACACATACATCAATGAAGTTAATAAATATTGCGATCCCATGATTCATAACGAATATTCGGAATACAAACTGAGTAGAAAAAAGTGTCTTCTGTATAATTCGATGTTTATACGAAAGTAGCCATTTCAGAAAGGCTTTTTCTTCCAGTTGGTGTTTGAAAGTTACTTCTTTGCATTTTAGAATTGATTACTTCCTTTCTTTTGAAGGTTTCCACAGTTTTTGTATCGAGATGGAGTAGTAGAAAGCCAAAAACTTCCTTTTCCAAATTATTATTAGTCACTCCCAAAAATATAACCCTCTCAATTCAAATAGAAAATTTCATTTCTCATTTTTCATGACGATCTCATACCACGTAGTAATGGCTACATCCATCAATTTATTGAAATGAATCAAGTCAGGTTTTTCAGTACTGATTGTGGAATATTCCAAAATGAAGTGTATTCATCAACAAATTCCACCAAGGAAGGCATTCTGAATATTCCCATTATAGTTATTTTATACAATTCCATATACTTTGGAACTTAGATAGCAGGAAAAATTCAAAACTAGTGTTGATGAGTAAGATTTAAAAATAAAACTTCGACGTCCCGTATTCTACAAACTACCCAATAAATTTGTCTAGAAATCAGTGTAAATAAAACTATGATTTCAAATACTCTCATTTTGCTATCAGGTGGAGAATTTTTGAATAATATCAATTTTTTCAAAACTTTACAAATTTGTCCTTTTACGTTCCGAGTCCACGTTTTTCATCATTGTATTTCATTTGAAACAATATCTATTCAAAAACTATCAAATTGATTTTCATTGAACAAGCGTTTTTGTTTCAGGTCAACCGAAATGGGAATCATCTGACGAAGGGTTGAATTAAAATGTGATGTAATTAAATTCGAGTTGCGAACGATTACCAAGTTGGCGCCTATTCCATTGTCGAATTTGTATGTAAATGAAATACTAGACGGACTGCTCGACAAGCAATCTGCTCTCTGATGTCAATGTGCTGAGAATAGGTGTGGTAAAATATATGAATGATGTTGTTTACGGGGTTCAGTTTATGTATCATTCATTTAAATATACAGTTCACTATAAAACATTAGAAACCGTATACAACATTCGCCATCATTTGATAAATCAAATTACCTAAGGCACGACCTGGCAGCAAAGTGAAGCACAGCCTATTTGCCTATATTTTTTCCTGTTGCATCAGCTTGTAACAAATAATAATGATGAAAAATGAGAAATAAAAACGTTCTATGTTTTTTAACAACCACATAGGACGAAACTGCATTAACAATAATTACAAACGAAAGTGGGTGAAAAACATAAAAAATTCATTTCTCATTTTTCATGATGATCTCCTACCATGAAGTAACGGCTACATCAATCAATTCATTGAAATGATAATGACCTCTGCTGACATTCATCCGAAGGAAATTTATAGCTTCGAATTATTGATTTTTTCGATTTATAGAATTCAATTCTTCGATTCATATAAACATTGAATTATTGGAAATTTAGTGGAAGATATCTGTTCAAGTATATTTGAACAGAACTGATTCCAAAAAATTTTTGCTTGTGAATGATCAACCAACGATTTTGAGGTTCATCAACTAGATCTGTTAGGATTTACGGTTGCTCCAGGGTGGCTCAGGCTGCTCGGAATCAAAAGTTTGTCATGGTTGATGCATTGAGTCCGAGTATAAGATCTTGTACTTTGTACTTTATTTCAATATTGTAATTCTAAGATTCAAGGAACCCAGTGGAAATTTCTCTAATACATGAATTTCTATAGATGGCATCAAAATAAGATTAGTTTCCCAAGTAATCCTTTTCAATTCATAGGAATGAACTTTCACGAAAATAATACAAATACAATTCTTTCAGAGGAAGAACGCGTTAATATATAGTGATTTTATATTGCGCGGAACGGAATATATGCGATCGATAGAAAAACTGAATCAAAAATATAATAAATGAAGCTCCAAACGATGTAACAATATTGAGTTACAAAATGATTTCTATTTGTGATATACAAATATAATTCAGTCATCCCTGATGATCCTAATTCAGTTGGCGTAACACGCGTCGACAGACAGCATGTTTGTTCTGGTGAGGGAAAGGAGTTCTCAATAATTTATAAAATATATTTTGTCTCAGCAAATATAACTTAAAAATATCTTACTCGGGATTCTATGAAGTGGACGAAGGCTGTTTTCACCTGGTCCTGATTAGCGAAGGTTTTACCATTGAGAAAGTTATACAAGTGCATGAAAAAATGATAGTAGGTTTACGAGAGGTCTGGGGAGTATGGTGGTGAGGCAGAACTTCGACTCTCGATTCGTTCATTTTTCGGACGGTGAATTGTGAAACGTGTGTTGCAGTAGTAGGATTAAACTCCTTCTGTTGACCAGTGCCGGCTGTTGCTGATGCAATTTTTGGTACGTTTTGTCGATTTCCTCACAATAGGAGTGTTTCATCGATGTTCTGAACGTTTCCATTATTGTCGTACAGAATCAACTTTTCATCAAACGTGACGATCCGGTCCAAAAAAGGATTGTTTTGATTGACCAAAAGAAAAGAAGAACAGTCCTCGACACGCAAAATTTCTGTCGATCGCTGAAATCGAGACGCATTCACTTTTCCAGCTTGTTGAACTTTCCAATACGTTTTGAACAAGTAAACACCTCATGGAAGTGCATACATTAATGCTATGATTTTCAAATGGCAGGATGATTTTCCAGGCTGTTCGATTTGAATTCGTAGAGAAGAATTGACCAAAAAATAATACCGAACAGTATCGACCTGAAAAGTGGCAAAATAATTGAATTAGGAACAAAAAGAACAGCATCAATATATGAAATATAAACTTTCCTTCGGTCAGTATGAACGATGACACAGTGAAATAAATATTCATTGAGATGAGGAGCTACAAAAAACACATGACATCAAAACGGACAGAACTTTCAAAATAATCTAATAGCTGTTTTTCCAATTGTTTTTTTTCTCCGATTCGTTTATTTTTGAACTTTCTCGATAGTTGTCAAATGAGTTCCAAAATGTGAAATATGTCAATGTTGTTGATTGGCTTGAAAACTTTATGATTTCCTTCTATACCATATGACTTGAATTCATATTTTATGGGTTGCCACACACGTGATAAAGAAACATTGCGTTGTTTCTGTTTTACATTTCTGTTACACATTTTTGTGTTCTATTCAGGTACTTGAATACTTACCTATTCGAACTTGAAATTGATATTTGCAATTTAATTTTTGATAGCGTGAATTTCATAAAAGATCATTATAATTAGCTTCTAGCTGTAGTACTTGCTTTGATGAGTAAGCTGATATGAGATGTACAGTGGTTGGAATGGAAGTAATAAAATTTCAAATTATAAAGGTCGACAGATTTTGCTGTATAAATCCCTTACAATGGGTAGCCCTAACTACACGAAAGTTTGTAAGGTGCCTTAGCCTTCTTTGAAAATGAGTATTTCATGAACTGCATTACATTTTGTGTTTTTTGTCCATACGTTTAGTGTACTGGTACTTCAAATAAAATGTGTGAAAAATTTCCTACTGCAGCTAGAATAACTGTCTCCACTCTATCAAATAAGCTCGTTTGTTGTTACTGAGAAAATAATAAGGATACGAAGAGTGAGAACAAAGCAGGTTCTCTTTGAAATATGAAACCGAAGATTCAAACGATAAAGTCTGTGCACCTTCTTCTTCTACGGCAATTTTTCACATCGCGTTCGTGTACGTTTTCAAGTAATCTTTTATTTTCAGGATCCAACCGATATTAATACTTATTGGCTTCCCACCTATATACAGGCACACGAGAAAATTCTCATTTTATTGAATGGAAATATTACAAGATGAAAAACGAATATAAGGTAGAGTTTAGTTTTTATTTTTGCTGCTGAAACATGGTCACTGAATATCATTCTGTATAAATATCCGGAATTCAATCTATCGAAGACACTTTTCTACACCAGAACAAAAATACTGTCTTTCGATTGAAGGAGATAACAAAGAGTTTGTTCAGGTGTGGAAAAAGCGTTTTCAATATGCCCGTACTGTGTAAATAACTTTATAAAAGGAGAACATTATTGAATGAATTGAGTTAACTTATGAACAGTCTTGGACTTTTCAATAATTGTGAAACTATATTACGCATTTTTCAAATGATATTTTAAAGTATTCAGCCTATTTGCCAATATTTTGTGAAAATTGTGATTGAATGAAGAGAGCAGAATACTTCTCAGCGAGGAAATATCAGCGAAATGAACTGAAATCAAATAAATTCAGGTAGCTAAAAATTATGATATCAAAAAAAGTAAAACAAAAAAATAGATTCAGCTTCAAGAACAATTATGAGAAAATGAAGAACAAAAAATTCCAAACGCAGTTCAAGAGAAAAATCAAGTAAATCAGTGGGAATTTGGGGTAAAGTTCAATTCAATATCATTTTCAAGGCTTAAAAGAAATTTATGTTCGAATATTCTTATATCAATGGAATTCAATAAAAGGCAGTAATAAATGAAAATCCTTTCATTTTCAATCATAGCAGTCTCCTTCAATTCGAAACAGACAGTTTCGAAAATTCGTCTTTATTTTTGGCTATCCACCAACCTCTGGTCTCCTTAGTTTCACACGGTATTATCAAGAAACGTTCATTCATGCAATTATCATGACTATTCATGATAATTAGTAATTACACAATTTTCACAAACATTCAATTTCTAGACGCGTTTCTACTGAGGAAGCTACAAATGCTGAATATGTGCTACACATGTCTTCGTTAAGGAATCCAGAACTATTTTTCATACTGCTTTCTTGAAAATACTCTATACTTTTTGAGAACAAAATGTGATATTTTCCATATTGAACTTTGTGATATATGTGACTCTCATCTGGACTTTTTGCTGAACGATTTCCATCTCGGGAACTTATCTTTCTAACTAGTTCAATGTCGAAAACCAAGTTCATTGACCGTTCGGGTAGATACTTTGAAAATAAATCCTTCGATCTCTACTTTTTGACGGTTACGGACCAAGCATAAAAGGAAATCTGAATTCCTGAAGACTCAACATGCTCCACTCACAACTATTCTGATATACAGACCCGCCAAAATTCAAAAGTCCACCGCCTCCCTATTGGCAGGCCGTGTTATTTACTCGTAGAACTCGTTTGTGATGTGTTCGTACTGACACTTGACGCATGGTCATTACATTATGGGAGTTGCGTTGTTTCACCCGAGGTGAGTGAGTGTACGATTCTGCGGTTTCTGATGGTATAGAATTCTTACACGAGCTGCATATTCTGTCGTAATCCACGAATCGTGACTTTCTAAAAAGAACCGTTGCACACTTATTCGATCCGGATTCAGTACTAATACCATGCATGTAGTACACATGTACTGGCATTTAAGAAATAAAGAAGTCCTCTTCTTCAAAGACATGAAATTGAAAATCATCGATATGAAATAATAGGGTGATTTCATACCTCTGGTTTCTTGCTATTGTATTCACGAGAATTCCTGAGAGCAATAGATAATGACCAGAGTGAGATTGAGAAGAAAAGGAAAGCTGAAGAAACACTCCACTTATGAAAGTGATCCTTTCTGTTCGATAAGCAGATACACGATGAGTCTTTTCATAAACTACACCTCACGATTTGATCTCCACAAACTTTATTTGAAAAATGTATATCACATGTTTCGCTAAAACAGTAGCTTCATCATGTGGTTTGAATAATTAAATTAACCATAATTGAGACGACCGCAAAAAAACGAGGAAACGAGATATTAAAATTACATATAGAATAAGTTATACTTGAAAAAGTTAGTTGAAAATAATAAAGACAAAACATCTAAATTCGAGAAATCAGGGGTATATAAATCAAAGTGTAGAACGTGTCCAGGGTATATTGGTCAAAGTGGCAGAACATTCAGGAATCGGATCCAGGAACATCATATGAGCTATGTAAATAAGGAAACAAATTCAACATATCCAAATCATCTTCTAGAAAAACGAAGAGTTCAAATTTTGCACAAAGAAAATAAATGTGTGAAACTGAATAATGTCTTCCAAATTATTCAGTTTCACACTGATGATATTAAAATAACACTGACAATATTAATTGAAAAACTGAAAAATTCAAACATTCTGTTGAATGACGAACTGGATTCCAATAGATCACCATTATTGAACTTGTTTTATTAAAAATCGAGAAAGAATTATTATTTATGTAGATGTGAGGTAATATGCTTTAGGTGATCATAATTGACGAGGTACCTTAGGTAAAGGTTTAGGTCATTTTTTGAAGGTAGTCTTAATGTAATATATATATTATATATATATATATATAATATATTATATATATATATATATATATATATATATATATATATTATTATATATATATATATATGACCATGGGTTCCACCATTTCACCAATTTTATCGAGTTTTGTTTTAGATGAGCTTATTGATGACTGTATTCAAAAATTATCTTTCCGTATTCCATTCATCAAACGTTTGTAGATGATTTGATTCTGACCATACCTACAGATGGAAAAGAAGAAATTTTGAATGTATTTAATTCATATGATCTCAATATCCAATTCACTATTGAAGAGGAAATATAACAACTCAATTCCTTTCCTCGATATGAAGTTATTGAGATCAGAACAAAATATTATCATCACTGAATGGTACAGAAAACCAACATCAAGTAATAGATTTATTAATTACCATTCCTATCATCCAAATAAAATGAAAATCAATTTAATAAAATCATTAAAAAACAGAATCATCAAAATTACCCATCCCGATTACGGAACCAAAGTTTGTCTAATTTCAGTAAAATTCTGATCCAAAATTCTTATCCTAAATCTTTAGTAAACAGAATTTTATTTTGTGAAAGAACAAACTTTCAAAATAATAATGAAGAAGTTGAACATAACAACGTTATACCTTCATTCATATATAAAATCACTCCCATATATTCAAGAATTGACACCAAAATTTATTAATGTATCCGAAATGATAACCTCAAAATATCTAAAACGAATGTCACTTCTATATCTAAATATACAGTAAAGTAAAAGCTCCAATTTCAAATAAACAAAAATCCAATTTAGTATACAAAATTGCTTGTATGGATTGTTCTAAAACATATATAGGACAAACATCTAGACCTCTAAATAGTCGCATCACTTCCCATAAGAGCGACTGTAGACGAAATGTTAATTCTTGTGCATTAACAGAACATGTTAATTCGGAGGATCATAAAATGAATTTTGAAAATCCAAATATTTTAGATAGAGAAACCAATACAACGAAAAGAATATTTTTGGAAATGATACATATTAATAACGAAGAACATTCAATGAATAAACGAACTGATATTGATAGTCTTAGCAAAATTTACACGTACCTACTGAAATATGATAAAGAAAATAAAAAATCTAGTAATTCGAGTATCATTCAGAATTTTCCCACTTGACATTGTCAGCCAAAAATTTTTATCAACTGTCATTTATTAATGTTTTTCTATCTGTTTTTGAACCATTTTATATTTTATTCTCACGTTAGTAAGTTCTCCATATTTTATTATTTTTTACAAGATATATAATCTTATTATTGTAGTTGTCCTGACGAAGGTGTGAAATATACCGAAAGCTTGACATATAACAAAGAGTTTTCTTTGTAACAGTCCAGCTATTGACTGCAACCTCACGAATTATATCGATATATATATATATATATATATATATATATATATATTATATATATATATATATATATATATAGATTTTATCGAGTGTGCATGATATAAATTAAAAATTAAAACATTTGTGGACACAACACTCCAAAAAGGGGGCAAACCGCGGACACGTGTTTTGGCTATTGGCCTCATCAGCGCGGTGCAGCCAAGTGTAAAGATGGGCAACACTTGTTTGCCGAAATCAGAAACAACTCAAACGCACGGAGTCAACAACAATATATATATATATATATATATATATATATATATATATATATATATATATATATATATAATATTATATATATATATATATATATATATTATATATATATATATATATATATATATATATATATATAAGTTGAACTGAAGAAGTGAGAGGAAGAAAAAAACTCATCACGAGATATCTCTGAACTACCGAAACTCAAACTGAATATATTGAAAATTTATAACTTCGTACCTATTTTCGAAAATGGTTGATTTGCTTTCTTTTTTACCTGCCGCTGAAGGACAGTTTGTTCTTTTCTTTTTTCAAGTTCATCCCTTAATAAAAGAACCACAATAAAGTGCTGTACGAAATAAGAAGGTCAGTGCTTTCTTTTTACCTGCCGCTGAAGGACAGTTTGTTCTTTTTTTTTTCTAGTTCATCCCTTAATGAAAGAACCACAATAAAGTGCTGTACGAAATAAGAAGGTCAGTGTCACGACAAAAACAAATGTTTTTAATAATCTCGAAGTTGCTTTGTGATGGAAAAACGATGCGGTACACTAAGTATCAGTCCGACAGAAGTATTCCCAATTCGCCCAGAGCGATACGAAGTAATTACAATCCCTACTCGGCCTATGTAGAGACACTACAGAATTGCCAACCTAACAAAATTCCTGGAGAGAATAACAAAAGACCTTTTAATAGATTTGGCCATGCGTGTCTGCCAGGGAACATTTTAATGGCGAGCTGACACATTTGCTTCATTTGCATCGTTACGGCCTATTAGGCGGGGAGCTAAATTTTACGAGTTTGTCTTTGGACCATTACCCCAGAAGTGTTTGACTACCCCTTAACGTCGGCTGTTTCGACACGAATAACGTTCAGATTTTTTTTGCTCAGGCCAGTTCGGAAAAATACGATGGTGTTTCGCTCCTAGAAGCTGCATAGGTTTTTGTAAAGTCATGAATATGCGATGGACGAGCACCGTTCCGAAGCAATTGTCGCTAAAAAACCGAAATGACTCTCAGTCTTGAGAAAATGTCGATAAAAATTTTTCAATGAGGCACGTAGAATTGAATTTTCAATACGAAGGATGATATAATGGAGTATGCAGTGAATTCAGTGTAAAACTTCACAGTTTTTGTTCCTCAAGCAATGCTAAGCAATGATATATCATGACTCATGATATTGCCATATTGACTGGTTATGAGAATTGATAATCTGGTAGATAAATTGAAATATTTCAAATTGACAGTGAACTGCCAAAAAGACTCTTTCCCGAATGAATATTTGAATAATGATTTCTGGTGATCTGGATTCCTGATGACACTGGCCTGACAGATAATAAAGTTGTTGACTCTTCTGCGAGAGGGGGTGTAATGAGCGATTTTATTAGACCCTTAGCCAAGAGAAGGGAGAGGACTCGTAATGTGACAAGCGCCGTGTTCCGTTCTGGCACCAATGTGGTGCCAAGAACAATAAATGAAATTTTTTTAATGTGAAGTTTTTATTCAATTCTAATGTATGTTTTTGAATTTTTTTTTATTTCTAGATAAATTACATATTTTATAATAAACATGTAACAAAATAATAAAATATGAGTAGTAGTTGAAACTAAACTCATTAATTCATAATTTAAATTAAATAAACTAATTAAGTAGTCCAATAATTTTTCTGAAGAAAGGTGGGTTTGGTAACAGGATCAATTTCTTCTTAAAACAATTGTGTTCTTGCCGACGTTTCGAATTCAATTGAATTATTCTTCAGGGCTCGTGAAGTAGTTTCTTCGTGTTAATATTACTATGTCAAAAATCATCAGACATATTAGATACATTTCAAAAATAAAAAACATTCAACAACTTCGAGACAAACACCAACACAACAACGACATGAAACAAACGAAAATCTCTCAAATTAGTAATATTAATACGAAGAAACTACTTTTCGAGCCCTGAACAAGATTTAATCGAATTCGAAACGCCCGGCAAGAAAACATATTATTTTTTATTAAAAAATTGATCCTGTTACCCAACCAACCTTTCTTGTAAATATACCCAATCTAAGTATAGCTGAAGTATATTACTGGCCCTTAAATAAGATCAATTTTGTATATTGTTGCCGTACGGGATCCTCAACTTCCGATTTTTTTTAGTAATCTTCAGTATCTTTCAGCTTCTGCTTCAGAACTATTATTGTTTTTGTTTTTTCTTGTTTATTTCACCTCATTCAATAGTTTTCTTCTTAGCCGTTTTTTTCGAGGAGTTTTCTTCTTGTGCTTGACTACTATGCGAAGTTGAAGTACCTTGCACAGCCTCTAGGTGCGGTGCTTTTTTTTTCAAAATCTGCAAAAATATATTTTTTAAACAAGAATTTATGTACCTACATATTATTTGAGAGTGGTGTAAGTTTTAAATGGGTTGTATTTCAAAAATATTTTCATTTATAGGAAGACAATATGTAATTTTTCGAATAAAACAATTATCATTATATTATACCTATGGTGTTGCCCCCACCTTGTATATTTTGGAAATTAATGAAAAAACAATAAAAGGAATATATAGAAATGTACTTACCTTCTTTGGCTGCATGTAATTTGGCAATTCTGGGAATATAGTAGAGACTACTGAATTAGTAGACGTCTTTTGAAATCAGTTTGATAGAAAAAGCGCTTTTCAAAATGCTTTGAACATAATCTATCATTTGGCGACGGCGTCCAATTTTCAAGTTTCACTGCTGAACCCAAAATTATTTTTTTCAGGATCCGCAGGAAATCTGAAAAACAACCAAAATTATGTTGATTAATTGAAAATGGAAACGTATTACAAGCATTTACAAAATAAAAAATCCAAAGTATAATATATTATATATATATTAACGTCAATAAAAATTCTCGTACCGTACGCCTCTGAATCATAGCTCATCTGATGATTTGAAACCGATACATTATTAAAATTGAATGAAAATTTAAAAAAACCAACTCAACTGGTAATAATTATGATTGTGGCATTGGGGCACGTACATTATATGAATACGAAATTGATTAGTAATAGAAAACAACTTGAGATATGATAAAACAGAACAACTATTATTTGATGATATTTTTACTTACCTATGAAACGTAATATCTGGCTCCTTTTGGTTACTACTACTTTTACACTTCTAAAGCAAATGAACTTTAAACGTTCAAGCCAGTCTCCATATACCTACACAGTAGGTTCAATGGACTGACGCCTTTCAGAAAACAACTACTCCGCTGGCTAATACCACGAAGGGCGTTGGATTATATCCGACAGGCGTCAGTGCAGGAATCTTCACAGAAATTTCCTGCATATGCAATTGCCAATACAACTGAAAGAGTCGACCCTCAATTTTGAAACGAGCACACCTGCAGACCGGTTTCGGCTCATTAGCCACTCGTCAGTGCAAGATAGTGACCATCATCGACCTAAGTCATGATATTTCAGAATTAAAAATCGTAATTCTTTCAGAGTATTTCATTCCTCTTCCGATGTTGGAGCGAACATCACAAAATGTCACTC